>NC_047088.1:253535116-253855741 GCF_902459505.1 Geotrypetes seraphini
AAAGATATTATTCATAGAGCAGAAATATAAGTGAAAAAAAATGTTATCTCTGTCTAGTTCAAGAGCAGGGGTAGGCAATTCCAGTCCTCGAGAGCCACAGGCAGGTCAGGTTTCCAGGATATCCACAATGAAAATATATGAGATGAATTTGCATGCACTGCCTCCCTGAAATCTATCTCATGCATATTTATTGTGGCTCTCGAGGAACGGAATTGCCTACACCTGTTCTAGAGCAGTGGTCCCCAACCTTTTTGACACCGAGGACCGCTTTTATAGAAGCAAATTTTTCAAGGGACCAATAGTGGGGGGAGGATTCAAGGCGGGTTCATATGGCAGTTTTATACACAATATACATTACATTTCTAATATTAAGTTATAATATCGTAATAGAAATTATACAACTTACAGAATCAGTAGGAGTCCTGAGCTTGTTTTCCTGCAATCAGACAATCCCATTTGGGGAAGACAGTGGCACGCATGCAGAAGAATCCCGATGACCCTGCCAACCCATCCCCCTGTACATCACCTTTCCATTTCTCCCTCCCATCCCCCACATGCAGCAGAACCCCGATGACCCCGCCAACCCATCCCCTACACAGCATCTTTCCATCTCTACCTCCCATCCCCCACATGCAGCAGAACCCCGATGACCCCGCCAACCCATGCACTGCGCAGCATCTTTCCATCTCTCCCTCCCATCCCCCCTTGGTGCAGCAGAACCCCGCTGACCCTCCCACTGTAAGGCCGACATACCTCAGTTCCCAACAGCAGCGGTGGCAGCACTGAACAGACTGCTTTGCGGCCTTCCCTACCAGGGCTTTCCCTGTGCTGTGAAAACCATTTACTCTGTTTAGTGTGCCGCAGCTAAAAAAAAGTTTGAGAGACACGGCTCTAGACTTTCTAGCCACATCTCCAAACCTCAGTGACCTCCCGAAAAATCTCCAGCCACTGCTTTTCTGACAGAGGCATTTTTCAGGGAGGTCACAGCTGTAATATCGATTAACCAATCTTTTGGTGATTCTGCATGATTTTCCTTTATTTTAATTTAAGTGATTTCCTGTTCTTTTCAATCTTTTGTTATTCTATATGTTGTGAACTAGAGTTGGTGGACAAATGGTTTAAATCAGGGTGTCCAACCTTTTGGCTTCGCTGGGCCGCATTGGCCGAAATTTTTTTTCTGGGGCCGTACAAGTGCGCAAACGCTGCAGCAAGACAGAGGAGGGAGCTGACAAAACGGTAAATACCCGGGGGCAGCAGAGGAAAACACTGCATTGCCTTTGACCGGGGCCACACAAAATACTTCACAGGGCCGCATGCAGCCCTTGGGCCACAGGTTGGACACCCCTGGTTTAAATCCTTATTATTCCTTTTCTTTTTTATTGCCCTGATATTGTTGTGCAAACTTGTTACCTGGTTATTTATTCTAAAGGAGTGAAAATAATGTTAAAAAAAAGTGATACCGCTTATAATAAAAAAGAAAAAATATAAAACAAAGTTCAAACTAAGATAAATTAGGAAAACTGGGTCTGTCCCCCTTCACACAATGATCTTGCATCAACTGTTATGCTTTTGAAAATAGTGACACCTAGTGGCAAATCAAACCAAAGCTTAATAGACATTTGTATAAGACCAAACTTTCAAATTCTTTTTTTTCTGTTATAATTAGACAATTTTCAAGGCATTTAACTGATTAAAAGCAAGCTGCCTAGGAAAATTGGTCCTCACTCCATCTGACTAGAAATATGTGTGGAGTTTCTTTGTGCAACCAAAAAATGATGAGATGTTGAGCTCTTATCCAAAAAGACAGTGAGCCTGCTGGGACAGACAGGGAAACATGTCTTTTTTATTTTTGGTAGTAGTTTTTGATTCATTTTTTGTTTTTCTGACTTGCAAGGTACTTTTTTCACTCCCTTATTCTTATATTGTTTCCCCCTGGTCTTTTTACTTTGGATGGATGCTTGCACCTGATTTTTATCAGCCTATTTATTAAATATTATGGCATTATGATGTACGGGGCAGAATTTATTGAGACGGTAGTCTTAGTGCTTGTCACTTCATGAATATTTGCATGAGGCTATTGGTCATCATGAAGGGAGAACTTAGCCTGTACTGATTGCCTTTCTTTATCATTTCCTATTTTGAATGGTTCGTTTATTGGAACATAGCTGACGGTGCAATGATCTTTCCGTTGTAAGATGTCCAGTTGCGGAAATTAATATCTGTTTACCAATTTTTGTGATTTGGATTTTGAGCAGTGATGTAACATAGTAAAATAGTAAATGATGGCAGATAAAGACCTGAGCGGTCCATCCAGTCTGCCCATAAGTGATACTCATCAAAAAAATACATGATTAGGTTAACCCACTCTTTTACTAAGGTGCGCTAACCAATTAGTGCGCGCTAATCGAATTAGCTCACGCTAAACACTAACACATCCATAGACTAATATGCACGCATTAGCGTTTAGCATACGCTAAATCGATTAGCACACCTTAATAAAAGAGGGCCTAAGTGTACCTAGCATATGTGACACCCAGGGCCCATCATTTTTTGACATCCCCCCATCTGTACGAAAAACATGATTTTTAGTAACAAGCCACATGTCACACATGAGTACCTAGGAAAAGGCAGCATCTTACATGCTGCAGTGAGCAGTACAACATCAATACACCCATTGTAAAACTAAACAAGCCAGACTAGTACAGATCAATCCTAACATAAAACCATGTCTTTCATTCACACAGAACACAGAAAACGCCTTTGCCCAGAATAGAATATGTAGTCACAAACTAGTCCCACCCCCCCCTTTTTTTTTTCTACATAACTGTAGCGTGGTTTTTAGCACCGGCCATGGCAATAACAGCTTTGATGCTCATAGAATTCCTATGAGCGTCGGAGCTGTTATCGCCATGGCCGGCGTTAAAAACCGCGCTAAAGTTTTGTAAAAAGGGGGTGGGTGGGTAAAACAGAAAATATAAAGATGTAAATTTGAAAAATCAGAGAAATAGAAACATGATGCCAGATAAAGACCAAATGGCTCATCTAGTCTGCCCATCCGCAATAACCATTATCTCTTCCTCTCTCTAAGAGATCACTTTACAAATTAACAAATGATACCCCCCTCCTCCTTTTATGAAGCTGCGTTAGGGTTTTTGTTTTTTTTTGCAGGCTGTGGCAGTAAAAGCTCCAGCGCTCAAAGAATTCCTATGAGTGTCGAATCTAATATCGTCACAGCTGGTGATAAAAAAAAGCCTAATGCAGCTTCATAAAAGGGGGCCAAAAGGTGTGTGTGTGGTGGGGGAAAATAAAACAAAAATGGAAAATAAGATAATACAATTTTATTGGACTAATACATTTTTCAATTAGCTTTCAGAGACCAGAACCTCTTTTCTCAGGTCAGTAAAGTATTCTGCTGTTACGGTATCCTGACCTGACCCGAGGAAGGGGGTTTTGGTCTCTGAATTAGTAAAAAATGTATTACAATTAGTCCTATAAAAGGATCACCTTTATTTCCTTTTTCTATTTATAAATATTTATCAACACATCTACAATACTACTTTATCCTAAACCCAGAAAAAAAAAGAAGTTTTTTCTACCTTTGTCTTCTCTGGTTTCTGCTTTCCTCATCTTCTTGTCACTTCCTTCCATCCACTGTCTGCCCTCTCTCTGCCCCTTCTCTATGGCACCTTCTCTCCTTCTATGCCCCTTCTAGAAACTGTATGCCTCTCCCTTCCATCTCTCCCTTCTCCCCATTTGTCTGGCATCCATCTTCTTCCTTTCCCTCCCCTCCTCCAATGGGATGGCATCTCTCTCCTTCCCTTTCCCTCTCCCACATCCTTATGGTCTGGCATTTCACTCTCTCCTCTCCCTTCCCTTTTCTTCCCTCATCTTCCTTCTCAATTTATTTTCTGCATCTGTCTAGATTAAGTTCTTATTACCCTGTCATCAATTTCCCTTTTCACTGTCTACCTACTGCTTGCCACCTCTTTCCCTCACTCCTCCAGTATTTCACTAACTCAATCCTCTTCCCCCTTCATATGCCCTCTTTTTCTTTATCCCCCCTCCTTCCATCATGTGCCCTCTCTTTCTACCCCTTCCATCCCACATCTTCTCCTCTCTGTCCACTTCCATCCAGCATCTGCCCCCCTCTCTCCACTTCTATTCAGTGTCTGCTCCTCTCTTTCTCTCCTCCCTACTTTCTTCCTGCATCTGCTCCCTTCTCTCTCCTATCCGCACTTCCATCCAGCATAGGTTCCCCTCCCCACCAACACTGACAGTTTGAGATTGGAAATTCCATATCTAGTATCTGTGAGACTCACCAGCAATCATAAATCAATGCTATCTGTTCAGAGCCCAGCATTGTGGAATGCCTTATCGTTGTCATTGTGGCAATTGACAATACTTTGTCAATTTAGGAAAGGAGTAAAAACTGTACTGTTTGAGCGTGCTTTTGGTAACAACTATCTGTCAGTGTGAGTTTTTTTACAATTTTGGATCAGTCTATTGATCCATTTGATCTATTGATTATATTTACTCTAATTTGTTTTTTGATGAGATTCTGAATGATTGTGTATATAGATACTTAAGTGTTTTTATTACTTTTTTTTGTGTTTTGTTGTTCTTGAATGTTTGTTTGTTGTTTAATGATTTTGTATGTTCTGACTGTTCCTTGCCTAGATTTGTAGATAGACGGGTTACAAATAATTTTTAAATAAATAAAACATCCAACATCTGCCCTTTCTCTGTCTCCATCCACCCCTCTTCCATCAGCATCTGCCCCTTGCCTTTCCCTTACCCCTACTTCCATCAGCATCAGCCTCTTTCTTTCCCTCCAACCCAATTCCATCCAGTATCCTTCCCCCTTATGTCTCTCTCCCCTTTCCCTGCACTCCATCAGCATCTGTCCCCTTTCTCTCCCTCCAGCCCCCTTCCATACCAGTATCCTGCTCCCTTCTCTCTCCCTCATCTGCACTTCCCTCTCCTTCCACCAACCTCTCATTCAAGTAGCCTGCTCCTTTCTCTCTCCCTCCATCCCAATGCCATCCAATATCTTGCCCTCTCAACTCTTCACCGCTGCTGTATGCTTCTCGAACCAGCATCAGTGGCAGTAAAACTTTTAAATGCAGTCATCCTGGGACTTTTGCTGCATCTCCCTGGCTGCCAGCTCTGCTCTGGAACAAGTAAGTGATGTTGGAGGGGTGGACCGCACCTCCACGCAGCTGCCGGTCCACCCCTTCTGACATCACTTACTTGTTCCGGAGCAGAGCCGTCAGCCGTATTGATTGCAGGACCTTGCTGCACCTCCCCATCACTGCTGACTTTGCTCCAGAACAAATAAGTGACATCGGAGGGGATGGATCGGCAGCCACAGGAAGATGCGGGAAGGTTCCGTAATAACTGAATTTAAAGTTTATTGCCACTGCTGCTGTTTCAGGAAAGCAGCAGTGGTAGAGTAGGGTGGAAGGTTCTAGACCTGGTGTGTCGGCTGTGTACCTCCTGGGCAGACCGCCACTCCTGCCCTTGGTACGCCACTGTACTTGACTACCTGAATAAATTCATGTAAACCATTTTGACCTCCCCTGGGAGAATGGTATAGAAAACTACTGAATAAATAAGAAACATAGTATATATATGATTCTATGGGGTTTCATAGTGTATGCACTTTTAGCCAGATTGAAAGGAATGGGCCTAAAAGCAAGTTTAGGGAAGATTTGGAAAACAATGGACACAGATTGGATCTAAAGATCTACACACATTCTTTCCCTGCAAAAATCCATTGACAGAAAAAGCAAATGTAAAAAAAAAAGGTCCTTTATACCCATTCACATTTTAAAAATATTATGGACAATTTCATCAAGTTACTTTCACACCTGTGTAAAAAAAACAAACATATTTCCCTAACTGGTGATAGTCATAGAGCCTCACTTGCTTACTGTGGTGTGATTATTTTTGGATGTGTGCATGCTACTTACATGTTAAAAAATAAAAGATATGTTTTATGCTGGGGGCAGATCTGGGGTTGGCAATGGGTATGTTCTGTGCTAATGTGCTGTGTTAGTGCACTACATTGCCATGTTCTAATTGATTAGCACATGCTTAGCTCTTGAGCCCTTACCACCTATATCATGGATGGTGACAGGGGCTCACAGGCCATGGTTAATGGTAAATTTAGCATGTGGTCAAATAGCCACTTTATCCCAGTGGAAAACATGACCTTAGCAAGTGAGAATGACCCATGAAAGGACTCACTAAGGCCATTTATTTATTTATTTATTTATTACACAGTTCAGTAAAAGGACCCCTTAATCTCAGCACTACCAGGAATGTGAAATAATACAAAACCTGGAAAAATTGTAACTCAGTATATGTGAACCCTTCTTATAAACAGGCAGCACTACAAATATTATACTGGTTACCGATGGAATTTAGGAGAAAATTTAAGATTTTGATGTTAGCACATAGACCATAAGAACATAAAAATTGCTGCTGCTGGGTCAGACCAGTGGTCCATCGTGCCCAGCAGTCCACTCACGTGGCAGCCCTCTGGTCAAAGACCAGTGCTCTAAATCAGTGTTTTTCAACCTTTTTACACCTATGGACTGGCAGAAATAAAAGAATTATTCTGTGGACCGGCATCGGTCCGTGGACAGGCGGTTGAGGAACACGGGGCTAAGTCGTGGGCCAGACCCCGGCCATTGCTACCCAATCTCCACCCCAGACCCCGGTCCATAATAGTACTAATTGCACCTTGCATGTCCCGTGCCTCATCTGGAAGCCTTCCCTCTGACGTTGCAATGTCAGAGCGAAGGCTTCCGGTTCAGGCGCAGGATGCCCATAGGAGCCACTGCCCATGGCTTTGTGCACTGAATCAGTTAGGAAGAGGGAGCTGGCTTGAAGATAACGCCGCATCAATTGCACCGTGGAACGGCGGTTGAAGAACACTGTTTTGGGCCTGATGCATGTGCTGGCTCTGTGGACCGGCAGGAAATTTCTGTGGACCGGCACTGGTCCATGGACCGGTGGTTGAAGAACACTGCTCTAAATGAGTCCAGTCTCACCTGCTTACGTTCCAGTTTAGCAGGAACTTGTCCAACTTTGTCTTGAATCCCTGGAGGGTGTTTTCCCCTATAACAGACTCCGGAAGAGCATTCCAGTTTTCTACCACTCTCTGGGTGAAGAAGAACTTCCTTACTGTCAGTTTTGTTCGTGGCCCCCCCAATGTATGGTGGTAGGGGTTAAGTTAAAGGCGTACTGACAAACGCTGGTCCCAGATTCAGTTCCCTCACTGAAGTTTCACCAGGAAGTAGAATAATAGGCACAGCCAGAGGTGATTGCATAAAGAATATATTATAGAAATAGGCTTACAGAAAAGCAATATTTATAAGCATTACAATTAAGCATTACAATTAAGCAGAGAGCAGAGCAGTTTCCCTGCCTTACAGAGTCCAGAAGGAAGTGTGAAGTTTCAGGGAAAGGCAGAGAGAGAGAGAGAAAGAGAGCCAAGACCCCTCTCCTCCACAGATTAATAGATAGATTGATAGCTAGATTGATAGAGCAGAGAGGAGGCTTTTATACCTTGGCTGAATATATAAACCTGTATGCCCCAGTATCTTTCTGTGTAGAACTGGCAAACTGTTTGAAACAATGGTTAATTTAATTGCTAAGGAGGGTGTGCTACTTGCAAGCATGGAAAATGGGACATAAGAACATAAGAACTGCCATCTCCGGATCAGACCCATGGTCCATCTAGTCCGGCGATCCGCACACGCAGAGGCCCTATCCGGGGATTAGTCTCTGGCTTCTTTGTCCCATTCAAGCAGGCCATTGTCCTAAGCACCCTCTTAATCAGACATTAACACCTTTTAGCTAGTCATGATTCAATCAGAGCTATCAGGGATACTTAAAACATATCAATCAGGACTACTTAAAACCGTCTTCCTGCCCTCAGGGTCTATCTGCATTCACATGCCAGAGTCAGATTGATATAATTTCCCATAGGCCTTCGCTGACATAAGTAATGCCAACTGAAAATGCTGAATGGTAGCGATAGCTAGGCTGACACTTACGTTTGTACAGAATCTATCCCCTTTCAACTTTAGAGAGTGCCCTCTCGTTCTCCCTACCTTGGAGAGTGTGAACAGTCTGTCTTTATCTGCTAAATCTATTCCCTTCAGTATTTTGAATGTTTCGATCATGTCCCCTCAGTCTCCTCTTTTCAAGGGAGAAGAGTTTCAAGTTTCAAGTTTTAATAATAATTTGATTAATCGCTTAATCTAAATTCTAAGCGATGTACAAGTTAATAAAATTACAATGTAAGGGGGATAATACAATAAATAAAACTAACAAGATTATTGACAAATTTGGTAAGACTAGAAACATAAGGGAGGAGATGGGTAAGAATTACAATTTATATAAAAGTTAAAGAAACAAATAAGGAGGGCACATAAGGAAAGGGAAGAAGAAAAAAATAAAAGAAAATTAAATAAAAGAAAAGAAAAGAAAAAAAAATTTAATGATTACTTCAATAAAAATTTTTTAAAAAGAAAAAATGATGTTGGTTCAAAGACTAAATAATTAATTTATAAAGGCATCTTTAAAGAGAAAACTCTTCAATTTACCTTTAAATTTTTCTATATTGGTTTCTTCCCTTAAATGGCTAGGGAGAGAATTCCAGGTTTGGGGAGCTGTAACTGAAAAGATCAACTGTCGTCGAGTATTTATAATTTTAAGAGAAGGAATCGTTAGCAAATGCTGTTCAGCGGATCTTAATGTTCTATTGGAGGTGTAAGGGATTAATAACTTGTAAATAAAAGCCGGAGTTTTAGAAAGAAGCAATTTAAATGTAAGCAAACATAGTTTATATGTTACCCGATGTGCAACTGGAAGCCAATGGGCTTCCTTAAGAAGGGGTGTTACGTGGTCGAACTTCTTAGCTTTAAAAATGAGTTTAATGGACGTATTTTGAATGATCTGTAGATGTTTGATTTCCTTTTGAGCTATTCCGTTGTACAGAGCATTACAATAGTCTATTTTGGAAATAACGAGGGAGTGGATAAGGATATTAAGAGAGTTAGCACAAAGAAATTGAGAAACAGAATGAATTTGTCGAAGCCTAAAAAAAGAGGATTTAACAATACTACTGATGTGGTCATGAAAAGAGAGTTTGTGATCAAAAATAACTCCCAGTTTCTCCAATATCTCACTGTATAGCAACTCCTCCAGCCACTTAACCATTTTAGTCGCTCTTCTCTGGATCTTTTTGAGTAGTATCGTGTCCTTCTTCATGTATGACGGCCAGTGCTGGACGCAGTACTCCAGGTGAGGGTGCACCATGGCCCGGTACAGCAGCATGATAACCTTCTCCGATCTGTTCGTGATCTCCTTCTTAATCATTCCCAGCATTCTGTTCGTCCTTTTCGCCAGTGGCATCATCGACTTGTCAATCAGAACTCCCAAGTCTTTTTCCTGGAAGGTCTCTCCAAGTACCGCCCCAGACATCCTGTATTCGTGCATGAGATTTTTGTTACTGACATGCATCACTTTACACTTATCCACGTTGAACCTCATTTGCCATGTCGATGCCCATTTCTCGAGCTTGATTATGTCACGTTGCAGATCTTCACAATCCCCCTGTGTCTTCACTCCTCTGAATAACTTCCTATTGTCCCCAAATTTAATCACCTCACTCGTTGTACCAATGTCCAGATCGTTTATAAAGATGTTGAAGAGCACGGGTCCAAGCACCGAGCCCTGCAGCATTGTTTGAGTGACAACCGTTATATCTTTCTAACCTGGTGTTATTCTATGCGCCTAGGTGTTTATTAAGATCTTTGAACAATATCAGGATAGTAGTAGAGAGTAGCGTATAACTGAATCTGCAAATCCTAAACCTGCAAATATGGAGAGGGGGAGTGTACTGTATACTATATATGAAGGGCAATTCTATAACATGGCACCTACAATCAGGCTCCTACAAGGTTCCTGGTAGAAATCCATTCTATACAGGAACATAGGTACCTGCTTCCTTTATAGTCTACTAGCTTAAATATATACCGTATACGCCCAGAAGTTAGGTATAATTGTGGAGCTTAAATGCTGAAGATATGTGCATACTTTATAGTATTCTATAAGATCTGCATGTGCCACACATGTGTACCCTTCCCTTGGACATACATGCTACACATGTATTTACAAAACAATGCTTAGTAGAATATTAGCATATACATATAGAAGCTCATAATCAAAACAGAAATACATCTAAAAACCCACCCGTCGGCACTTAGACAATCAAAAGGACAGTTAAATATAGTTAAGGCTCAATCCTGTCAAGAGATTACAGCTGCTCAAATAATTAGTAAAGAAACCCTTCACTATATTTAGCTGTTTATGCAAGCAAAAGTAGTTTGATAAGGATAAGGATATGATATTTGAATGAGGGATAAGTAGCTAACGTGACTTCACAAAGGTAAGAGTTTGAAATCTGGTCTATGATTTCTCAAATGTCCAGCACACAGGTTTGGAGCTGGCCAAAGGGGGAAATGAGTTATGAAAAATTATATTGATATTATAGTCAGCACTATGGGCATGTCTGTCTTGAAACAGGACTTGTGGAATGTGGTCTGTCCTAACCAGGCCTCAAGAAAAGATTGTGGCATGCATGTGAAGGACAAAAATAGCACTGTGAATATGGCGCCTGAGAAGGAAATTTATGACTGGTACATATTTGTGTAAACCACCTAGAGATAAGAGACCTGGGACCTAAATTAGGATTCCCATAGCAACAGGACAATAAATGTGCTTCAAAGATAATCAGATGGTCACACATAATAGAGGAACATAAGAACATAAGAATAGCCTTACTGGGTCAGACCAATGGTCCATCATGCCCAGTAGCCCATTCTCATGGTGGCCAATCCAGGTCACTTGTACCTGACCAAAACCCAAGGTGTAGCAATATTCCATGCTACCAATACAGGGCAAGCAGTGGTTTCCCCCATGTCTTTCTCAATAACAGACTATAGACTTTTCCTCCAGGAACTTTCCATAGTCTGTTACTAGAAGAGAGATGTTGCTTTGAGGTTTGTATAACCTTTTTCTGTCTGCTCCACTCAGAGCCGGTTTATTTAAATTTTGTATCATTTTACCTTGAAAATGGATTTAATAAAGAAAGAGGTAAAAATAAAACAAAATTATTATTATTATTGGAGAAAGCCTCTGAGTTTCATAATTTTCTGGGGATAAGCACTCTTATATGACCAAAGAGCAGCCATTGGTTACTGGGCATATTCAGTGGCACTTAGCTGGACATTGCTGCTAAAAATGCCCATTTAAGCCTGGATTCTGCTAAGCGTACCTAAAGTTAGGTACCGTTTGGACGTCCAAATCAGGCGCCCTTTGTAGTATCACACTGAGCAGGGCTCAGCGGTAGATAGGCTTTGGCTCCACTTTGGCAAGTTACACTGCTGAATCTATACAGAGCGGGATCTGCATTGAAACAGCCTGGTCAGGGCAAAACTTTGATTCTGTCGGCATTAACCCCCCCCCCCCTATCTCTCTCCTCCCCCCCCAACACAGCTTTAAAGATAAGTGCTGGAAATTTTCTAAAATTCAAAAGATTTATATTCAAGAATTCACAGCTAAAATTATGGACTGATGAAGAAGTGATGTCCATGCAATATG
Source organism: Geotrypetes seraphini (assembly GCF_902459505.1). Taxonomy (NCBI): domain Eukaryota; kingdom Metazoa; phylum Chordata; class Amphibia; order Gymnophiona; family Dermophiidae; genus Geotrypetes; species Geotrypetes seraphini. The sequence continues at coordinate 253,546,796 of NC_047088.1, forward strand.
CTATGCTGAACAGTATACCGTGGATACTTCTGATGGTCCAAAATTACTATAAGTTATATTTTGAATGTGGTGTATGCACAGGTGTTTGTTTACAAAAATTCAAACCAGATAAAATCATGTCCAGCAATGAGAAGACATCTCAGTCTATCAAGCAAAAGACTTTGATTAATGTGTCAAAAGCAGCAGCTCTGTTAAGAGTGATATCAAGCACCGCACTCTTCTGCCAAAGCCCATCCTGATAGAATAAAAAAAACTGAAAGCAAAAGTGTTTCAGTGCCATATTTGGTCTGAAAGCCAAGCTGATAAAAGTCAAGGGCTTTATGGGGTAATTCTGTTACTGGATACCACAATTTAAGCACCCAACTCACACAGGCTGCAAGTCTATTCTATTAAAGCAATTATGTGTAAAATCCCCTAGTGGTGATCTGATGCAATTACATTACAATTTAATTATTATTATTAAATGTATGAGATGATCACAGTCAGATGTTTCATTAGGTTTCTCCTTCTATTCACACTAACACAAAGGTTAAATATTTAAATATTTGTATTTGTTGCAATTAAAAAAACAATAACAATTGAGGATAAAAGAAAACTAAATAGTTATGTCCAACAATTGTTGTTATCAGATGTTGTTTAAACAAGGTAAATTAAATTTAAATATAAATGAATAGCAAAACTAATTTACCATTCATATGTGATCAAATTTTTATTGATTACACCATTATAGTTAGTGATAATATTCAAACCTCAAACAACATGTCATGCCTTTCAACTTAATACCAACTTTGTTTCAGGTAAGTAAGTATTAGGTGACAAATAAAGTATTAATAAAACCCCTGTTTTCACCGGCTTCACCGCTTTCTTGCGTTGGGTACTGCTGAGTTGTCCTGTCACTTGTCTGGAACCAGTAGCTTCTCTGAAGATCCAGATGTTTACTACTATCCTGTTTGTAAACACATAAAAAGAAGCAAAACCCTAACCTCCCAGGATGAATGCAGGCTAAAGCCAGTGTCTTCTTAGGCTAAGGCCATGTATTTCTAACTAAATATGCAAAACAGATCATTTTTTAATACCTAAGCAGAATCTCCCATGAAACCAACAACAAAATACTTCTGCTATGAAATCAGTTCACAAAGTTTCAACACACACATTCAACAATATCTGAGCAACCCCAGCTTTATCTGTTTATCCAAGTTTTTTTGTTTCAGAAATAATGAAACTCTTCAATAATTCACAGTCTCACAGCTTCTTCACACAGAGCCTGTTAGTATAGGAATACTGACTCCACACAGCTCTGGACCACAGAGCTTCTTAGAATTCTAAGATAAGAGCTCACTCTTGACCTTCAGCTCTCAAAAGAACATTTAGCTTTCAAAAAAAATAGTTTTAGGTTCTCCAAGCTTCACACAACTCTGTATTCTAGTAAGATCTCAGCAGATTAGCAATCAGAAAAGACTGCAGGAATGCACTCTAGCAAAAAAATAGATAAATTCTAAATTACAAACAAAGCATTTGCCTTAAACACCAATAATATTAGGTAATCTGAGTTGAATCAGTGGTCTTACAAGGGGTGCTGAGAAGTTCTCATCCCAACCAACTTCCTAAATTCATAGTGTTATTTTTCCACTGTAGCTGAAAAGAGTGTAATTTTATTTTGCAAAATGCCAATCTGCAGAATTGTAATGCTAGGTTTTGACATTGTTTCAGATCATTAATTGAACCATGTCAACAAAAAGTATGGAATTTTCAAGTGTGGAACTCAGAGCTGTCATGAAGTTCTTATTCCTGCAAAGGAAATCTATGAATGTATGATGCAAACATTGAGTGATAAATGCCCATCATACAGCACAGTGAAGAAGTAGTGTGCAAGTTTTCAGCATGGAGATTTTGAGACCGAAGATGCAGCAAGGTTTGGGAGGCCTCAAACAGTGTCAGCTACTGAAATTGGGAAGATTGATGAATATCGGCTAAAACAATTGCTGAGCCACTCAATATCCAGGGAACGTGTTGGGTGTATAATCCACGAGCAGCTGAGTATGTAGATGTTAGCCAAGTGAGTGCCCAAATGTTTGAATATTGATGAGAAACAGCATTGAGTGGACATTTCCAAGTTGATTTTGCAGCATTTTCAGTGAGCTGTACCATCCTTTTAGAACTAGTTACTGTTTATGAAACATGGTTACACCACTGTGATCCTGAGACAACAGTCCATGCAATGGCAGCACTCAGGTTATTAAGTTTTATTTAAAATTTGATAGAAATGCTTATAAAAAAATTTCTAAGCGATTAACAATATAAAAATAGGCATCTTGTAACATATAAACAACAGACATTAACCATAACAAACTTGAGAGAGGGGTAAAAGGTAAAACTACAATTTATCACGAAAAGAACATAAAAGGGGAAAAATATTAGGGAAGGGATTAAGAACTGCCTAAAATAGGACTGTATTTAAATGTGGCTAAGGAAATTCAAGACCCAAAAGTCAGCAGGAAAGGACATGGCCACAGTGTTTTGGAATCAGGAAGGTGCTGTGATGACTGATTATCATCCAAGGGACCAAAAAGTTCATGAAGAATACTACTGTAACTTGCTGTGCTGAGGAGGCATTGAAAGAAGAAAGGAGAGGGAAGCTGCTCAAAGGACTTCTCTTTTTGCAAGACAATGCACCTGCTCACAGGGCTGGCAAAAACAATGGATGTTTTGATGCAGTTGGGGTTTCAGTGCATAGACCAGGGGTAGGGAACTCCGGTCTTCGAGAGTTGGGTTTTCAGGATTTCCCCAATGAATATGCATGAGATCTATTTGCATGCCCTGCTTTCAATGCATATTCATTGGGGAAATCCTGAAAACCCGACTGGAATACGGCTCTCGAGGACCGGAGTTCCCTACCCCTGGCAAAGACCATCCACCCTACCTTGCTCTATCTAGTTTCTGTTTCCAAACCTCAAAAAGAGTTTGGAAAAGGTGACAATTATCAAGTGATTCGGAGGTGATTGCTAAAATGCCAATTTTAGGAAATAATGTCTGCCCGCATGGAATTTAGAATTCGCTTTATTGCTGTTCTCCTGGATGACAGAAAAATAACATCTCGGAAAAAGCTGTCAGACTGCCCAAGGCAGCCCACGAGCATCCACTCCCTCGGTCAGAGTCAAGAGTAGTGGGCGGAGCCCGAGGCTGGCTGTCTTTCGATTGGCTGCGCCGGTGACAACTCTGTTCATCCTCGCGGCTGGTACGTGTATACGGGCGGGTCTCGCGCTGGCGCGTGGAGCTCTGTTGACTGCGCGAGCTCTCAGGTTGGTGGCGCGCTTTTTTTTTTTTTTTAATTTTCTGAGGTAAACGTTCTTCGTGGGCAAGGGGTGGCGGGTCTGTCAGCTCGGCTTTCTCGTCGGGCGACAGGCGGTGCTGTAAAGACGGAGCAGCAGGAATTATGTAACTTTGGCTTCCTGTCCTGAAGGAGGGCGGGGGAGCGGGGGACGTTTCTGTTTTCGGTGAAAATTAATCCGTTGGTGCTGGATCGCGGTCGGTGTGGAGGGGGTGGACTAGCAGCCCCACGGCTTCGTTCACCGACTTTTTGTCCCGTCCCCCCGTCCCCCCTTGTGCCAGCATCGACTTGGGGATTCCGTGGGGCGCGGTTGGGGGAGGGGAGTGGTTTGGCACCGAGTTTGCCGCTGAACTTCTGCCTTCTTTCTCGGTCCTTTGGGGGTTCACTTCTCCTCGCTTTCGGTTTCCAGCTTCCTTTGAGTGCTGGGCATCTCGCCCGGACTCTCGTCTCCGCAGCTAGCTCTTGGGTCCAAGCTTTGATTTCATTACGATGCACTTTAAGTCTTATTTGACATTCTGCCAGCCTGAAGCACTTCTTCATAAATGCATTAGACCAGGGATGTCAAAGTCCCTCCTCGAGGGCCGCAATCCAGTCGGGTTTTCAGGATTTTCCCAATGAATATGCATAAAATCTTATTTGCATGCACTGCTTTCATGGTATGCTAATAGATCTCATGCATATTCATTGGGGAAATCCTGAAAACCCGACTGGATTGCGGCCCTCCAGGAGGGACTTTGACACCCCTGCATTAGAAGGAAAAGAAACTGGCGCTCCATTCATTCTGGCGGAGGAATGAAACTGGATCGCCGGTTTGACGAGAAAGTGCGCAACAGTTTATCAGTCCCGTCCCCCCTTCCCCGTATGGAGAACAAAGAGTGTTTGGCTCATGCGTTTTTCAATTGAAGCTCATAGCATAATAAATGATGGCCATACAGTCTGCCCATCAAGGTGGCCAGAGTTGCACCTGTTACAATGCAGCTTGCACATCTTCATGATTAAACACTGGCATCACAAAAAGAACAGTTTGCAAATCACCAGAAGGCCTGCCAAATAAAGGGATTTGCCTCGTTGCGATGATACCAAAATCTGCAATAGAGTAGACACCCCTCATGGTGTGGAAAACATGAGGAAGGACCTAATGAAGCTTGATGAATGGTCTGAAATATGGTAGCTAAGATTTAATGCAGTGTATTGCAAACTGTGTGCTGCAGCGAGATTCCTGGTGGGGAAGGGGTAAAACGTGGACCTCACGGACCTGACAGACCTCGTGGATCTAAACCCGTACGGCCTTAAAAATCTGAGGTCCGTGTCGGTCCGTGTCCCTGCCGCTTGTAGTTTCTGTCGCTGACAGACCTTGATGAGATTTTAGCGCTGATGGATCCTTCTCAGCATAGGGAGGGAAAAGTGTTAGGATCCGTCAGCGCTAAAAATATCTTCGAGGTCTGTCAGAGCCAGAGACTAGTGCTGGAGCGGCAGAGCAGAAGCCAAGAGAGCGGGGACATAGGTTTTGAACGTGCGTTATGGAAAAGAAGTTTCCAAACTCCAGCACTAGTCTCTGGCTCTGACAGACCTCGAAGAGATTTTTAGCGCTGACGGATCCTAACACTTTTCCCTCCCTATGTTGAGACGGATCCGTCAGCGCTCAAATCTCAATCAAGGTCTGTCAGCGACAGAAACTACAGCGGCAGGGACACGGACCGACACGGACCTCAGATTTTTAAGGATGTGACGTGCAGACAGTTCAGATCCGTGAGGTCCTGTTGTGTAGGACCCCTGAACAATTTGTTGAAGGGGACGAATAGATTGTTCAGAGGATCCTCCCGACAGCCAGTTCTGATAGTAGAAACAAAGAAACCCTCCCCCCTTTTTTGCCTGTCATTAGCACATCTAGCTGAATACACAGATGTTATTAGTTCTTTTAAAACTGATTACTAGTTTCTACCATTAGCCGAGCGAGGGAAAAAAATTGAAGAGGATGAGCTTTTAGCTTTCTAAAGAAAGGACAGATGTGTCCATTGTTTGTCCATTAACAACTTTAAGCCAATCCACCCAAACTGGGGCTTCTCTTTCCTCAACCCAAACTGCGGGAGGATCTGAAGTCCGCCTTCGCTTTCCCTGCAGCTAGCTCAGGCCCCCGACTCCCTTGCGGACCTCATGGATCTGAACTGCACATCACATCCTTAAAAATCCAAGGTCCGCGCACTTTTAGTCTGGCTCTGACAGAGCCCTATGACAATTTAACTCTGACGGATCCTAAAAGTGGCACGGACCTCGGATTTTTAAGGACGTGCGGGTTTAGATCCGTGAGGTCCGCGTTTTACCCCTTCCCTTCCTGGTGTGCCTTGAGATGCCGGCGAGGAGAAGAGGCACTAGCTGACTGCCTACAGAATGTGCCTCTCACGGTGAGAGGCATGTCCTGTAGGCAGGCAGCTGGTGCCTCTCCTCTTCCCACACTCCCCTCGCTGGCAGCTTAGGACTCTGTCTGGAGCACCTATGCACGCGCAGATGTTGATGTGATGATGTCATGCATACACTTGACGTCATTGCGTCAACGTTCACACATTTCCAGATGCCCTGTAGCTGCAGCCCTGAATTTAGTGTTCTCCGGCTCCAGAGAGTTTGCGAGACACTAATTTAATGCTAAGAAATGCAAAGTCATACATCTGGCCTGCAGAAACCCGAGGGAGCTGTACATTTTAGGGGATGAAGGACTTTTGTGCATGGAAGAGCAGTGGGACTTAGGTGTGAAAGTATGTGATCTTAAGGTGGCCAAACAGGTTGAAAAGATAATACCTTTCATGTATTTGAGCGTCTGAATCATATCTCTCCTGTCCATATGTCCTTTTTCCTACTAGCCATTCCTCTCCCTATGCACCCAAGCATTCTTCTAGTATTCGCTGTTAACATAGAACAAAATCTTTTCCAGAGAAAGGAAAATGGTAAAACCAGAGGGCATAATTTGAGGTTGAGGGGTAGTAGACTCAAGAGTAATGTTAGGAAATTCTTCTTTACAGAGAGGGTGGTGGATGCCTGGAATGTGCTCCCATGGTAGGTGGTAGAGAGGAAAACAGTAACAGAGTTCAAAAAAGCATAGAATGAACACAGAGGATCTCTAATCAGAAAATAATGAGTATACTATATATTGAAGAACTAAGGTTGGTGCTGGGCAGACTTGCATAGTCTGTGTCTCGTATATGGTCATTCAGTTGAGGATGGGCTGGGTAGAGTTTTGACGACTGGAATGGTTTAGATGGGCTGGAGTGAGCTTTGACAGAGACTCCAGTAGATGGAACCTAAAGCATAGTACCAATATCTAAGAAAAGGGACAATTTAAATAATTCATTTATAGAGCATATACAGTTAGGCAGACTGAAATGGACCATTCGGGTCTTTATCTGCCGTCATTTACTATGTAATGCCCCTGTATAATAAGACTGGTGAGACCTCATTTAGAATAATGTGTACAATTCTGCAGAAACCAAAAGAAACTGTGGAATGACGATGTTCCTAAATGGACTTTATTTGAGAATGTTGAAGTTCCAAAGGTACACTAATATCATCCACATAAAATAAAATCATCCACATAAAAGTAAAGTAATCCACATAAAAACCTTGAAGGACCTAAACAGGATATAAATAGGATGGAGTCAGTTCAGAGGAAGGCAACTAAAATGGTTGATGGTTTACATCATAAAGTGTACAGGGACAGACTTAAAGATCTCAATATACAGTCAAACATTGATTTACGAGCATAAGTCGTTCCAGAAGCATGCTTGTAATCCAAAGCACTTGTATATCAAAGCAAATTTCCCCATAGGAAATAATGGAAACTCAGATGATTCATTCCACAACCCAAAAACTTTAATACAGAATACTCTATGTACTTGTATTTCAAGACCACGCTCATTTAGAACAGTCACTACACTCCCGCAGCGGCAGAGAGAGAAGAACCATCGGCTCAGTTGTGATATGTGTATACTGTATGTACTTGTATTGCAAGACATTGCTTGTATATCAAGTTAAAATTTAATAAAATGTTTTGCTTGTCTTGCAAAATGCTTGAAAACCAAGTTACACGCAATCCAAGGTTTTACTGTATATACTTTGGAGAAAAGGCAGAATAGGAGGAGATATGATAGAGACATTTAAATACCTATGTGGTGAGTCTCTTTCAATTGAAAGGAAACTACAGAGTGAGAGAGCATGGAATGAGGTTAAGAGGTGATAGGCTCAGGAGTAATATGATCAATACTTTTTTACGGAAAGGGTAGTAGATGCATCTCCTAGTAGAGGGGGTGGAGACTGAATTCAAGAAAGCATGGGACAGGCACGTGGGATCTCATAGGGAGTGGAGGAGATAGTGGATGCTGCGGATGGGCAGAATGGATGGGCCATTTGGCCTTTATCTGCTGTTGTGTTTATGTCTCCCTTACCAGTACCTTATGTGTCAGCTCAAGGTAAGGTACTGGATCATTGTCTCCTGGTCCAGCAGGAGGGGCTGGGCTTGAGAGAGGGAGAAATACCAAATTAGATCTAAGGAGGGTTAGGTTGGAGAGAAAGACACCAGATTGCTGGTGAGAGGGGATGCCAGTGCAAAAGTTGGTTCAAGGCACCACAATCCCTTGAGCTGGCCCTGTTTACATACAGTGATGTTAAAAAGTCTCTCTCTTAAGTTTCAAGTTTATTAGGATTTTATATACCGCCTATCAAGGTTATCTAAGCGGTTTTACAATCAGGTACTCAAGCATTTTCCCTCTCTGTCCCGGTGGGCTCACAATCTATCTAACGTGCCTGGGGCTATGGAGGATTAAGTGACTTGCCCAGGGTCACAAGGAGCAGTGCGGGATTTGAACCCACAACCCCAGGGTGCTGAGGCTGTAGATCCAACTCCTGCGCCACATACTCCACCCCCCCACCCCCCCTTCAGTTCCCCTATTATTTTTGGCACATGGAGGGTTTCAGATCTTTTACACAAAATGTAATATTAATCAAAGGGAACTTGAGTAAACGTATAACACAGTTTATCCATTATTACATTTATTTAAGAAACAAAGTTATAAAAAAATAACTGCCCTCTGTCTAAACTTAATACTGTAACTAGCTGCACCACATTTAGCAACAATTGCAACCAAATGATTCCTGTGATTTGATGTCTTTCACATCACTGTTGAGGAATCTTAGCTCACTCTTCTTTGCAGTAACTGCTTTAATTCAGGCACATTCATAGGTTTTTGTCCATAAACTGTTCCTGCCAGATCCTGTCACAGCATCTCTATTGGGTTCAACTCAGGACTAGGCCAATCCAAAACGTTTTGTTTCTACTCACCTATTCAAATATAGATCATTATCTTGCTGCATAGCCAAGTTACACAATTTTATTTGTGTTCAGTTTATTGGGTGGGGAAGTATTTTTGGTCTTGCTCAAGCTGCTTACAGTTATGCTACATTATAATCCTATAGATAAGAATTTTCAGTTTACCACCCTCAATCCTTGATCTATAGAAGTTTTATTATAGCTAATCCTTCTTTTTATAAATTAAAAAATAAAGAGTACATTCTAAGATTGGTGCTAGAACACTCTCCTACATTCCTGTAGTATCTCAGATAAATAATGTAGGGCTCCTTTTACAAAGGTGCGCTAGCGATTTTAGTGCGCACTACATTGCCATGCATGTTACAGCCATAGAGCTGGTGTATTTTCGGGGTAGCGCGGGATTAGCGTGCGGGGCATTGTAGCACGTGCTAAAAACTCTAACGCACCTTTGTTAAAGGAGCCCAAAGTATTTCCTACTTTCCGTCCCTCGTTCTTATTTTAATGCTAGATCAGTCTGTAGTAAGCATGTCATAAAAGACCTACTAGGTGGTTCACAGGTAAGATTTGAGGTGCCACATCAAGACAGGAATACTTTTATTGGACCTGAGATCTGCTCCCCTGGTTATAAAATTTTATATAGCTCTAGAGTGGAAAAGGGTAAGGGGGATTAACTCTAATTTATACAGATTTTTTTTTTTTTTAAAAAAACCTCTTTTCAGGGCTCAGCTGGTTTTGTTCTAGTGTATTGGCCTCCAGATGACTAGAATAAGGTACAACAGTTTAGAGAATTTTTCAACAATCCATGATCTTTGATTCTTTTATATTGATGACAGTATTAACCTTTCTCCAAGGTCAAGCAGGCCATTTTACCTCACATGTGGGTGATGTATCCATGGAGCCCTGGATGCAGATGCTTAGAAGCGAGTATCACTTTAAAACTTGAAGACAGCATCCCACCACACATGTACAGGTGTCTTCCCACCAGCCTCACGAGCATGGGACCAACAGTCTATTTTTATCCGTGGTGAGAGGCAGACGTGATCGCTGCTCCTCTCATCCTTGTTTTTTGACTGATTGTGCTTATTACATGGGGTGCTTTCCCAAACTTCTTTCTTCATTTTTCCTTCGGGAAGTATTTTTTTCAGTCCCTGTCTTATAATTTTATAGCCTGTTGAACAAGTTTCAAGTCTTTTTGTTTTTCATGGCTCACGGGCTGTCTTAGGTCTGAAATTTGGTCAGGAAATACCCTTACTTTTTTATGGTGAGTGCTCCTTTTTTCACTATTGAGTTGTTTAATTTAGCCATAGCTGTTTTTCCTTCCATGTCATTGAAGGTTCCCAGTGGTTTCAAGCGCTGCACCCAATGCAATCGGACCATCTCTGCTTCTGACACCCATACTTAGTGTATTCAGTATTTGGGGTAAAAACTAGGGCTGTACATTAATTAAAATTTTTAATTGTGTGATTAATTGCATAATCCAAATTTAAAAGGATTGAAATAAATTCGGCATGTACACTGTTTACATAATTTTTTTTTATTGATCTAAACCGGGGTCTCCAAACTTTTCGTCATGAGGGCCACATTGGGTACTTCAGTACTTTTCAGTGGGCCGTAGTAAAAAAAAAAAAAATAACTCTAGATATGTTTTATTGAAAGCAGAAAATTTGATAAACTAATTACAAAGTATGTAAGATGAAATTACAAATTTGAGTATTATACTGCACCACTGCAAGTATTCTTATGGACAATTAACCGTAATGACTAGTAACGAACTTCCAGATTCAATTTAAAGCTTAGTCACAGTGCCATAGCTACCTGCAATGCTGCGAATTGACAATGTCGATTGAGGCCAAAGAAGTACGAAGAAATACCACAAATGGCCTCTTTTACAAAGCCGTGCTAGCAGCTGCCGTGCAGCAACAGCCCTGAAGCCCTTTAAATCTCCATGGGCTTCGGGGCCATTAGCGCAGCACAGCCGCTAGCGCTGCTTTGTAAAAGAGGCCAAAAGTATACAATTACGATTCAGTATTAAATAAAGTTATGAATATTAATATTAACATAATATGGAATATCAATATATTTTGAATACAATTTTAATTAATACATTTGAAATCTAGCAACACCCCAGCTTTTTTTTTCTTTTTGCTGATTTTCATTGGAAAATTAGTCCAATTGGCACATTTCCGCACAATTCTTCTGTGGGCCGGATAAAATCATATGTGCAGGATGTGGCCCACGGGCCATACTTTGGAGACCCCTGATCTAAACATTGAACCAGTAACTCTGATGGCAGTTTTGTTAAAACATAATTCCTTCAGGTATGTGAAAGGCATTCTGTAAACTTACGTGTAGAGACCTGTGCCAAAACATGTCTTTTATGAACAGTTTTTTGATTTAGCTGGCATCTTTCTCAATAGTAGCTGCAGGTAAACTACATTCAGGTATACTAGGTATTTCCCTGTCTCCAGGGCAATTAGAATCTAAGGGCCCCTTTTACTAAGCTGCGTTAGCGTTTTTAGCGCACACAGCATTTTAGCACGCACTAAACCCATGCTACGTGGCTAGAACTAACGCCAGCTCAATGCTGGTGTTAGCGTCTAGCGTATGCGGCAATTTAGTGCACGCCATTCCACGCATTAATGCCCTAACGCGGCTTAGTAAAAGGAGCCCTAAGTTACTTCAGGTAGTAGGTGGGGGGGGGGCAGGGTTAATTTGATTTAAATCATTAGTCAAAAAGACTTGATTTAAATTATGGGTTTCTACAAAAATAATTGTTCTTTCTGATATAATCTTAATATTTACAACCAGATGAAGGTTTCATTTTTTGAAAAATAACTTTTCAGATTAGGTTTAGTTATATAAAAAATTTGCTGATTTGGTTATACAATTAAGAATAACAAATAGTTCACCTCAAAATAATTTCATAATTATCTCCAGTTTAATAGGTTAATCATTCATATTTGGACATCTTTTCTACTGTATTTTATTAAAAGGAAAAAAATAACCATTACCTTAATAACAATTTAGTTTTATATAGCCAAAATAACTTTATAGCTTATGTATTCTTGTACAGTGGAACCTTGGTTTACGAGCATAATTCGTTCCAGAAGCATGCTCGTAAACCAAATTGCTCGTATATCAAAGCAAGTTTCCCCATAGGAGGGAGGATCTTCGGGCACCAAGATCGGGCTGCCAAGACGGGGTAAAATTAGTGTCATTGACGTGCTCGGGTGGGGAAAGTAGGTACTACTAGGTGGCCTCCACAATACATGTGACTCCTTTTGCCAGACTTCACCTCAGAATTCCTCAGTGGACCCTGGCATCTCAATGGCCACAGGTTTGCAACCCACTTTCTCGACACAAATCAGTCATTCCTTCATTGAAGCAGTCTCTCCGTTGATGGATGCTCTCTTCCAATCTCTTCAGAGGCTTGCTTTTTCAAACGCCCCCCCCCCCCCCCATCAGAAGGTCCTCACAACAGATTCTTCGACCTACGCTTGGGGCACTCATCTCGATGGTTCCCGTACACAAGGCCACTGAACCAGTACGGATCGTCACTGTCACATCAATCTGTTGGAACTCAGAGCGATGTTCAAGGCTCTCAACACTTTTCAACATCTTCTCCATGACCAGGTAATCCTCATTCGGATGAACAACCAAGTCGCCATGTACTATGTCAATAAACAGGGAGGGACGGGTTCTTCCTCCCTTTGTCAAGAAGTTCTGAAGGTTTGGGACTGGGCAATCCGCCACGACACCTTCCTCAAAGCTGTCTACATCCAAGGGGCAAAAAGTTGCTTGGCGGACAACTTGAGTCATCTTCTGCAACCTCACGAATGGACAATCCATTCCTCGTCTCTTCATCACATTTTTTCTCAGTGGGGAACGCCTCAGATAAATCTCTTTGCAGCTCCCCACAACTTCAAACTTCCTCAGTTCTGCTCCAGGATATATTCTCCTCATCGCCTCGAGGCAGATGCTTTTCTTTTGGAATGGACGAATCTCTTCCTCTATGCATTACCTCTCTTTCTCAAGACTCTGGTCAAGTTGAAGAACGATCATGCCACCATGATTCTGATTACTCCTCGGTGGCCAAGACAACCTTGGTACTCCCTTCTACTTCAATTCAGCAGCAGGGAACCATACCTTCTACCAGTTTTTCCATCTCTGCTTACACAGAGTCAAGGATCTCTGCTTCATCCCAACCTGTAGTCTCTACATCTGACAGCTGGGTACCTCTCAACATAACTCCTCTTCAGTTTTCTCAACCTGTAAGAGACCTTTCAATGCTTCTAGGAATCCTACCACTAGACAATGCTACTACCAAAAATGGACTAGATTTTCTACATGGTGTTTTTTCTCAAAATAAGGAGCCTCAACTTTCCTCCTTATCTTCTGTTTTGGACTACCTTTTGCACTAATCCACCTCTGGCCTCAAGTCTACATCGATCCAAGTCCATCTCAGTGAAATTGCGACTTTTCATCAGCCTATTGAAGGGAAACCCCTCTCTGCTCATCCAGTGGTTTCCAGATTCATGAAAGGACTTTTCAATGTCAAACCTCCTCTCAAACCGTCTCCTGTGGTTTGGGACCTCAATGTTGTTCTTGCTTAATTGATGAAGCCTCCATTTGAACCAATGTCTATGGCTCATCTCAAGTATCTCACTTGGAAAGTGGTGTTTCTAATTGCTCTCACTTCTGCTAGAAGAGTCAGTGAGCTGCAAGCTTTAGTTGCTGATCCACCTTTCACTGTCTTCCATCCTGACAAGGTGGTCCTACGTACTCATCCTAAATTCTTCCCTAAAGTGGTTTCAGAATTTCATCTCAACCAATCCATTGTTCTTCCAGTGTTCTTTTCAAAGCCTCATTCTGGAGAATCAACTCTTCATACTCCGGACTGTCAACGTGCTTTGGTCCTCTATTTGGAATGTACCAAACCACACAGAACTGTTCCTCAACTTTTTGTCTCTTTCGATCCAAACAAGTTGGGGCATCCTATCTCTGAACGTACCATCTCCAACTGGATGGCTGCTTGTATCTCTTTCTGCTATGCCCAGGCTGGATTATCCTTACACAGTAGAGTCACACCCATAAGGTCAGAGCAATGGCAGCTTCAGTAGCTTTCCTCAGATCTATACCTGTTGAGGAAATTTGCATGGCTGCCACTTGATCCTCGGTTCATACTTTCACTTCTCACTATTGTCTGGATGTTTTCTCCAGACGGGATGGCCATTTTGGCCAGGCAGTGTTACAAAATTTATTCTCCTGAATTGCCAACACTCCCACCATCCCATTCTGGTTAGCTTGGAGGTCACCCATATGTGAGAATAGGCTGCCTGCTTGTCCTGGGATAAAGCACAGTTATTTACCGTAACAGGTGTTATCCAGGGACAGCAGGTAGCTATTCTCACAACCCACCCACCTCCCCTGGTTGGCTTCTCTGCTAGCTATCTGAACTGAGGAGACACGCCCTGTGCTGAGTGGGAAGACACTCGTGCATGCGCAGTGCAGTTGACTCAAAAGTTCTGTTTTCTTCAAACAAGTCTGCTTGTGAGGCTTCCGCATCGAGGCTCCGTCGGTGACGTCACCCATATGTGAGAATAGCTGCCTGCTGTCCCTGGATAACACCTGTTAGGGTAAGTAACTGTGCTTTATATGTAAGTGTCTTTGCTTTTTAGGTTTCAAAATGTGTGTCTGTCTGCCATGGACTCCAAGATTCTGGCATCTTTTATGAAATTCCATTATATATCCTACATATTGCATTTCTGATGGTACTTAATAAGATAATTATCCTCTTTCTAGATATCACTAAATGAACAAGCTGATTAAGTATTAGTAAATTCTCTGACATGAGCAACCACAGTGTTTGATACAAAAGATGCACTGAAGACAGAGATAATGAAGCAGGAAGCTGAAGCTGGAGAATTCCTGTGGGAACATCTGCCTCTGGGAGAGCCTGTTCCATGTGATCGGTATAAACATGCTTGCTGTTTATATGGAAGATTCATTTATGTCCATGGGGGACGGGAAACTGGGAGCCTGGGTGACTTTTGGCGTTATAATTTAGGTAAGCTTGCATGCTTTTTTCTTTTTATTCTTTGAGCTTTGTGGGCATACCTCGGTTTTCTTACAGCAGTGTTGATAATGCACTGCTATTATTTACTTTAATTCCACTGGGATCTACTGATGCCCTAGGGCACTTTAAGACATGAACTGTGCTTTGCTTTTTCTTTGTTTGTTTTCATATATGATACTACAGTATAACTAGGTCTTGCAGTGTTACTTAACTGCTAAAATTAGTTAACATTGAATGTTTGAATTAAACACTTTAGAAAAACATAGTAGTAGCATATTAAACAGTTGTGCTGGGATGAGACAAAGGTAATTCCATATTAAAATCTCTCTTTTTAAAAAATCTAGATTTTTTTTTCAGACTTTGAAATTTTAATAGTATTTAAGTAATATTGATCTTTCAGCAGACCTCTGTCAAGGTCTATGAACAGTGTGAAACCTGTCAGTCCTGTTCAAAGCAAGAAGCCTAGCTGGTATTCTGTCCGTGCATGTTTACATAGAAAAATGATGGCAGATAAAAGCCAAATGGCCCATCCATTCTGCCCATCCGCAGTAACCATTATCTCTTTCTCTCTCTGAGAGATCCCATGTGCCTATGCCACGCCTTCTTGAATTCAGACACATTGCTGTGACATTCTTAAATTAATGTAGGTTGCTTCCATCTTTGATTCTGTAATCTTCATACCCATCGGTTAAATGTTTCTCTCCAGTCATTTTGAAACCTGCTTTGCTCATTTCTCCAAAAAAGGGGTACCTAAATGTACTGGGAGTAAATTTAAATGATAAGGAAAACAAGGAACCACCACAAAAAAAATTGGACAGATTTTTAAACAAATTTACAAAAAAGTATTAAAAATATTGAGCTCATAAATATAGAGATGGCTTTGACACAACACAATATCAGTAAATCACACCTCCTTTTTAATATAACTATTGCACAATCAGTGCATCTTAATATTTCAAAGTATTCAAAATGCTAAAAAATACTTATCATTAGCTTCAAACAACATCAAAAGTGGCTGCAAAACTTAGGTGTGTGTGAATACAAAATCAGTAACCCAAAAAGTGAATTCACTACTTATCTAAAAAATGTAGATACCAGCTGGATTTAGAAGTGGCTTAGTGGTTAGGGCTGCAGCCTCAGTACCCTGATGTTGCAGGTTCAAGCCCAGCACTGCTCCTTATGACCCTGGGCAAGTTACTTAAAACTCTATTGCCCCAGATACATTAGTCAGATTGTGAGCCCATCGGGACATATAAGGGCAGATTCTCACAACTCAACACAACATTTGTATACCACAAAACCATATGGAAACTTGCAGTTAACAATTAATTAAGAAAGCTGGACATCGGGCAGCAAATTATAAAAAATAGAATATGTATTGTCAATTATAAAAATGTATTGTATAAGTAGGTTTTTTCACTGTTTTCTAAAATTCATATATGATGTAGAAGTAAAAAATAGTCGGCAGAGAATGGAGTCCCAAATAGCTACTTGTTATGAAAGCAGTCTGTTATGAAATCTTTTATAATGACATCCTCTAGCCCAGTGTTCTTCAATGCCAGTCCATGGACCGGTGCAAGTCCACAGGGCCAGCATGTGCATCGGGCCCAAGACAGTGTTCTTCAACCGCTGGTCCGATCAATGTGGCGTTATCTTCGAGCCGGCTCACTCTTCCTCACTGCCGCAGTGCACACAGCTGCAGGCAGCGGCTCCTACGCGCTTCTCTGACATCTCTGGATGTCATCATGGACAGTATGCTGAAACCTTCTGCCCAATGTACGGTGGCAGCCAAGAAAGCAAACTACCGTATTTTCACGTAGATAACGCGCACCCGTGTAAAACACGCACACGGGTATAGCGCGCGGGAAACACAAATTTATGTAAAAAAAATTTAATATAGCGCGCACACGCGTATACCGCGCATGCTAAAACCTCCTCCCGCCTACTCCGAACCGGCATCCTCCCCCCCTGCTCGCTTACCCGCGTTTTACAACTTTTTTTTCAATCCGATCCGGCATCCCCCCTGCGAACCGGCATCCTCCCCCCCCCCGCTCGCGTCACCCGCCCCTCCCCCGCGATCCTACATCCCCCCAGCACCAAACATCTCTTACCCAATTGGGCACCAGCACCAATGCACAGGACGTGCCAGTGCCCGAAGATCCTCCCTCGTTGGTTTGGGCTGGGCTGGGCGGTGCGGTGCAGGAGAGATTCTCCTTCCTGCGCCAGGCTGGACTAGGCTTTGAGCATTTGCGCATGCTCAAAGCCTTTTGGTCTCGCTCTCTCCGAGATAGAGAGCGAGACCAGAAGGCTTTGAGCATGCGCAAATGCTCAAAGCCTAGTCCAGCCCGGCGCAGGAAGAAGGAGGATCTCTCCTGCACCTCACCGCCCAGCCCAGCCCAGCCCAAACCAACGAGGGAGGATCTTCGGGCACTGGCACGTCCTGTGCATTGGTGCTGGTGCCGGTGCCCAATTGGGTAAGAGATGTTTGGTGCTGGGGGATGTAGGATCGCGGGGGGGGGGGGGGAGGATGCCGGTTCGCAGGGAGGATGCCGATCGGATTGAAAAAAAAAAAAGTTGTAAAACGCGCTCACGCGTATAACGCGCAAGGTTATGCACGGTTTGTAAAATCGTGTATAACGCGCGCGTTATATGCGTGAAAATACGGTAGATGCTAGGAATTGATGATAAACAAGACTTATGGAGTCCTTTTATAAAGGCACGCTAAATCAATTAGCTCACACTTAGCGCACCTTTGTAAAAGAGGGGGAAAGAATGTTATAATGTCTCTCACCTTGAGTATTGCATTCATCTGTGATCTCCTTATCTCAAAAAAGATATAGCAGCACTAGAAAAGGTTCAAAGAAGAGCGATCAAGATGATAAAGGGAATGAATTCCTCTCAAATGAGGAAAGACTAAAGAAGTTAGGTAGGGATCTTCAGCTTAGAAAAGAGATGACTGGCGGAAGATATGATTGAAGTCTACAAAATCCCGAGTGGTTTAGAACGGATACAAGTGGATTGATTTTTTTACTGCATCAAAATTTACAAAGACTAGGGGACACTTGAAGTTAGAGTAATATTTTTTAAACCAAAAGGAGGAAATATTTTTTTCACTCGGAGAATAGTTAAGTTCTGGAATGCAATGACACTCTCACAGAAGTTTCTGTTATAATTTGTTCCAAAAGAGCAGAGATTTTCAAAATCTATTTGTAAGGGATTATCATTAACCTTTTCAGCTATTTGTTTATTAGGCAAATAGTAAATTTCATTTACTGGGGGAATAGCATTAGAGGAAACTTTTAAATTCTCGCTTCAAAAGGTCTATAGGCAAAGTTCCTGGGTTAGTGGAAAATTCAGCAATCGGAGATTCACCCCCTCTTTTACAAAGCTGCACTAGCGGCTGCCATGCGGCAACATCCACGAAGCCCTTTAAATCTCTATGGGCTTCATTGCCATTACCGCAGTGGCCCGTGCTAAACGTCTTCGTAAAAGAGGTCCTCAGTCATCGATTAAAATTTTCCATTTGTTCCAGTTTTCTATGAATCAAAGTGTTGTCTTTTATCGTGGCTACTCTAAATTGTTGTAAATGCTGAATTTCTTCTTGTCTGTTTGACCCAATCAGTAAAATCTTTTTTTACTAAAATCAACCGTCGTTGGTTAAATTATCTAATTTAACAATTATATTTGTTACCTCCTCTGTGGATTTTGATATTGTTTTCTCCAGGAATCAGAGGGTCAGCCGGAGAAGAACTGAAATGATAAGGTTCAGAATCAATGCCTTTATTCCCTCATGACAAATCTTCAATTTTGGGAGATTTAGGATCTCAGGCAGGGGCCACCAGTCCTTCAATTTTGGGAGATTCGGGATCTCAAGCAGGGGCCACCAGTCAGGAGTCTGTGATAGCACTGGACCAGGGGGAGATCCTTGTGGTGTGCCATCTTTTTAAGCCGGCGGCTTTTTAGGAGGTCATTCCAGAATTCTTATGGGTCCTGAAGCTGAAGCACCTGTAAACCTCCATTGCTCACTGTTCTGTTATGAGCAGTTTTAAGCCCCAGTCTAACTTTTTTCCTTCACTTTCAGACATTATTATATTACTAATGGAGCATTGAGAGGCTCCACAAGGTCCCTTGCAGGTTGCCAGGACTTTGGCAAAGTTGTATCCACTAGCTCCAGATTTTCAGAAGCTGTTTAGCCTGCCTAAAGTGAATTCGTTGGTAGCACAGATAACCAAATGGACTTCTCTGCCTAGTGATGAAGGAGTAATTCTAAAGGATGCGCAAGCAGGAGGGTGGATTTGATCCTAAAAAGACTATTTGAGACTTTGGCTCTGGGGCTGAAGGTGGCAGCAGCGACTTCCTTTGTAGCATGTGCAACAAGCTATCCTGTGTCAGGTTCCGAAAACGGAGGAAGATACCAACCCCCCAGTTATTAATTTTGAGCGTGGAATAAGTAGCGGATGCTCTCTGATGTATTCAGGATCATGAGCAAAGTATTTCTTCACCCATGCTACCAAGGCTACACACTTTGAGTAGACTACCTTTCAAGAGCTGCATCCTCTTTGGCAAAGGGTTTGGATGATCTTATTGCCTTAAGTCTTTGACAGACAGTAGACCATGTGCATTGGGGGGGAGGGGCGGTTGTGTTTTTGTTTCACGGTTCTTGACAGTCTCATCAGAACTCATTGGGGATCTCTGCTCAAAGGTTGTATCAGGGATCTAGACAGAGGTCTAGAGGCTCTAGGCAAGCTCAACCCTCAGATTCATGCACCACAGCAGCCTTCAAGATGTTACAATGACACCAGGCTAGTAACTGAACTCCCACAGCTAGGAGGCAGGATGTCAACTCACTCTGCTGAATTTATTTGTGGACTTTCTGACTGGACATCCAGAAAAAGTGATCAGGGTCCGAGCGACTATAAAGCGACTCTTAGATATTCAAGCTGTAAAGCTGGTTCCAGCAGAAGAATTGGGCCTGGGCAGATAGAGGGGCATAATCAAAAGAAACGTCTAAGTCCGATTTGGATGTAGGTTGCTAGTCACCCAAAGTCGGCAAAATGTTCATTCTAGAAAAGTACGTCCCAAAATTTTATTTTAGTTTTTTGAAAATCGTAAGTCTACACATCCTCCACATTGATAGCCATAGCACCGTGGTGGGTGACCTCACTAAGACCAGCGTACCTGCCAAAACGGAGGTTGCCCTTCAGGGCGGATAAAACAATAGTTTTTGGAGTGTTTCCTTAACTCGCAGCTCTGCATAAAACAAACCCCAGAGGAGCACTTGTGTAGCAAACCAAACAAGATTTATTTGTCACCGCAAAAGAAAAGGCAAATAAAAATCAGTAGTCAGGTCCTCGCTTATAGGCACTTAATCTCACAGGTAAGTTTGAACACAGAGCAGTGATAGAGGAGGTGAAGCTGATAAAGGTACTGTAGATGACACCTACTGCTAGTTTTAAGATAAATGGTACTGTGAGGATCTATGAAATGGGTTTTTAGATGTAACTTTTGCATTTGTAATTCAAGATATTTGTATAAGTCCGGTTTGTTTTATTTTATTTATGTTACTTTTGTAATGCTGCTTAAATAGATAGAGGTGAATAACCCACTGGTTCAAGACTCGTATGCCTTTCTACTAGAAAGAAGACTATAGAGGTAAGAACCTAATCTTCCCATATACCTATTGCTTCAAAACAGAAATGTTTGATCAATAATTTTTAACAGCACATATTGTAAGACTATTACTATTAATTACTTCTATAGCACTACCAGACATATACAGTGCTGTACTACTCATAACTAGTTGTATTTAATATGTAAACCTCTGACTGTACCACAGAAAGAATCTAATAAACATAAATTTTAACTACATTCTATTTATTATTGGGCTCTTTTCCCCCCCCCCCCCCTCTTAGAATGCAATGAATGGGAGCAGCTAAAATGTACTGAGGAAAAACTGGAAGGCCATTCGATGGTGGCATATCAAGTGAGTCTGTTGTCAAGTGTGTTTTGGTGTTTTTTTCTCTTCAAAAGGAATTGGCTAGTATTGTAGGAGATTATTTTTTTCTGTGACAGGAGAGGTTTCTGTTAGCATCAACACAGTAATATGTACTACACTGGCCCTGTGTAAACCTGGCTATTCAGCAGATCATATATAAGAACATAAGAATAGCTTTATTGGGCCAGACCAAATGTACATCATGCCCAGTAGCCCGTTCTCACGGTGGCCAATCCAGTACCTGGCCAAAACCCAAATAGTAGCAACATTCCATGCTACCGATCCAGGGCAAGCAGTGGCTTCCCTCATGTCTTTCTCAATAACAAACTATGGACTTTTCCTCCAGGAAATTGTCCAAACCTTTCTTAAAACCAGCTACGCCATCCGCTCTTACCACAACCTCTGGCAATGCGTTCCAGAGCTTAGCTATTCTCGAGTGAAAAAATATTTCCACATGTTGGTTTTAAAAGTATTTCCCTGTAGCTTCGAGTGTCCCCTAGTCTCAGTTATAGGACCTCGAGAAAACAATTTGGGCTTCTTTTACAAAGCTGCAGGCAAACACTCCAATGTCCATTACTTCCCTATGGATGTCTGAGCGATTACCACAGCAGAAGCCATTAGTGTGGCTTTATAAAAAGGGGGGGAGGGGGGTTATTTGATTCTTGGGTAGGTGAAAAAAAAGTTTTTAAAAATTATACTTATCGGTCAATATTCTGCCCTTGGCAGTCAATATTTTTTATTAAATACTGATTGCCATGGTCAGAATTAGCTCCAGAGATTCAATGTCAGGCCATATTCGGGCACTGGCTTGAATATTCAGAGCTAAATAGATTTATGCTGGTTGCTGGAGCTTATGTGGGTCATGGGTGAGACGTGCGTAAGGGTTTCTGCCCAGATCTGGAATCCCTCCCTTCTGACCCCCTCCCCCCAAAGGAAATATCACAGCAGACCCAAGCCCCCATCAGCCTATTTTGATTGTCCCTAGTGGTCGAGCAGGTGATATCGCAAGATTGCCACTAGAGGCCACTTTTTGTAGGGCATAATATTTTCTTGCAAGCTTGGCCCCATGACTTCTCATAAAGAACAGTTAATGGAAACGGAACATTATCTGACATAGTTTGTTGCTTTTACAGGGAGTCCTCTGTGTATTTGGTGGAGTGATAGATTCTGCATTTACCCAAGGGAAGTGTCCTCTTTGGATGTATGAAATTGGTATGTAATTACTGATTTCTGCCCCCTACCTCCACGAAAGAAATATGTTTGATTTGATGTATTAACTTAATATTCTACTTACCACTAATGTATCAGAGTGGTTTACAGATAAACAGTACCTGTACAAAATAAAATAACATACATTTTATAATTTGTATGGGTCAATTTTGTATGATGGATGTTCACATTTTATTTAGTTGATTTTTTTTTTTTTTTTTTTTGTAATCACTTTAAAATTCTGGTATTAAATAGCATATAAAGTCAAAAAACCCACTTCAATCCAAACCAATATATGTATTCTATTTTATTTTGTTCATATGAGCTATATCCATACAAAGTAATAAATACTATAAAATACAATAAAATAAGGTAAAAACAAAATTCTTACGATAATAAAAAAATTATTCCCCAAAATGATCCAAAAACAAGTTTTCAGTCTTCGTAAAATTAAAAATAACTAGTATTCTTCGAAGACCAGCAGGCATAATATTCTTACATTTGAGGGGCGTGACGACATCCATGGAACCCGATATGGACACTTGCCAAGTGCACTGTCACTAAATATTTAGGTAGTGCCTATACTGTTCATGTGCTGGTGCCTTTCCACCCAACGTCAGCTTGCGGAACCATCAGTTTGTTTTTCACAGAGCTGAGAAGCTGTGCCTTCAGTTCTCTTCAGCAAGTCAAACATTTGCCTCCTTTTATACCTTCCCATACTTATTTTTCCTCATAATTTCTTATTTTTATCATGTTCCAGTATTTTACTCTACTTAAGTTCACTTTTGTCAATTTTTTTGTTTTTTTGACCTTCGGGCCACTTCGAGCCCTTTTTTCCTCCAGGGAGCGTTGACCGGTTTCAGCATCTTAGTTATTCAACCTCCTCAGACCATTGAGCTTTTTAGCTTAGAATCGGACGTTTTCCCCTCCATGTCAAAGAGGGTACCGAATGGCTTTAAGAAATGTTCTCAAAATAGTCAGATCATTTCAGGCTCTGACCCACATAATTGGTGTGTCCAGTGTCTGGGTCCTGAACATTGGGGCATTAGCTGTATCCACTGTCTTCATGCAAAAGAAGTCACTGAAAGCCTGAAAACATTAGTTTGATAAACTTTTCAGTACTGTGTCAACATAGATATCAAGCAAGGCAGGGGATTTGGAACCCAACAGCCTTCTGTGCCTCAGGCATATGATCCATATGATGACTGTATCCAGAGCATCAGGTGCTCCTTACAGAAGCAGAACTCTGCTTCCTCTTCATCTATGCCTCATGCATTGAGGGACATGCAGATAAGAAAGCTAAAAATCCTAAACATTCTTCTCTTTTTAGGCATAGCACCATGTCCTCTCAAGTGTTGGCTTCCTTGATGCATAGTAAGTGTCAATGAAACAAAGACCACTCTCCTAACATCCAGCTGATGTCTCATCATAGGTGTACTTTGATATCGAGGTCTCCCACATCCTGACATCCAATACACAGACTGCTTCCATGCTGATGTGTCTTCCGGTACCAATATCGTCTCTCCAGGAGGAGATCCAGGCTATGCTTAGACAAGAGGTTTTGGGGCTACCACAGACAATCCAGCCTGAGGATAGCTTAGCGTCCAATGTTTTTCCCTCCATATCAAAGAGAGGGCACTGAGTGGATTTAAGAAATGTTCTCAATGTAGTTGGACCATTTCAGGCTCTGACTCACAGAGTTGGTGTATCTAGTGTTTGGGCCCTGAACATAGGGACATTAGCTGTGTCCTATTTCTCCACATACAAAAAGAGGTCACTGAAAACTTCAGTTTGATAAACTTTTCAGAACTGTGGTGGCATAGACAGGCATGGCATGGCAGGGGACTCGAAACTTGATACTCCTATGGCCCTGGCATTAACATCAATGCCAAGTGTGTTGACACTGCATCTAGAGCATTGGGCTCCTTGCAGAGGCAGGATCTGCATCATCTTCATCAATTCCTCGAGCATCAAAGGATGTGGCACATAAGAGAGCTAAAATGCACAAACATTCTTCCTCTTCTAGGCATCCACTGCATCTGCCCAAGCATCAGCTTCTTTGACATGTAGTAAACATTGATGCTTAGATGACGGGAATATAAGGTCTCTGCTTACGCGGATGACATATTGCTTCATTTGAGGAATCCTGAAATCACCATTCCGCATTTACTGGATCTGATTGATAGATTTGGAAAATTCTCTGGTTACAAAATAAATTAGAGTAAATCAGAGATTCTTCCACTAAATGTATATTGTACAAAAGGATTATTTGATACATTCCCTTTTCTCTGGAAGGAAAAAGGTATAAAATATTCAGGTATTTTGATAAAAAAGTACACTGGACTCTCCCCCATCAAGACAGATGTAAGGGGTTCCAATGCGCACACATTTCTGTGACCTTCAGCAATAAAGATTTTTCATTGACTTTCATAGTTTCTTCCAAACAGTTAAGATGATGATTCTGCCTGTAGTCTGTTACCAAATGGGTATGTTGCCAGTGTTTTTCCAGGGGTATTTTTACAAGAAAATAAATAGTATTCTGACAAGATTTATTTGGCTGGGGAAAGCAGCAAGAATTGCTATGGTATCTTACAAAAACCAATTGCGGAGGATGGGGTAAATTTCCCAATTTTTATAGGTACCATCAAGCCTATATTATGCGTCAGGGTATGTACTGGATCCTCCCTGAGCTCATGGAAGAATTCCCAGATTGGTTGCCATTGGATTGGCAACTCATGTTTCCTTTGAGATTAACTGCAGACTATGTACAAGATGCAGGCACTGTTTATTTCAAACTCTAATGGTATATACAACCTTATTACCAACCGAGGGACCTGACACGGTCTGTTTTTCGGACAACAAACCTTCCTCAGGGGTCCGTGGTAGATAAGGTTTTGCAACAAACAGCATTAAAGGAAAAAACAAGTGCCCGAACGAGTTTAGTGCTGCATCTTGTACATAGTCTGCAGTTGTTTTTGGTTTTCGCTTGGTTTTGCTGCAGTTCCTGTTGGATTTTTCTCTTGTTTGTGGTCCTTTGAGATTAAGCCATGTTCTCAGTATAAAAATGTCGAGGTTATATAAAGAAAACAGAATATTAGTAGATACATGGAAAACGCTAAGATATGTTAATAATTTAACACCTATTTCAATACTTAAATCAACGTATCAGACCCTATAGCTAAACTCCAAGATTCAAATTGGTGGATTTAAGGTCATCTGGAAATATTGGATGAAGGCAGGTATACATACTTTAGATCAGTGTTTTTCAACCTTTTTACACCCATGGACCGGCAGAAATAAAATAATTATTTTGGGGACTGGCAAACTATTAGGACTAAAATTTAAAAACCCCGTTTCCGCCCCATCTCCGCAAGCTCGGTCACCTCAGTAACTATAGAAAAATAGACAAATATAGTGCAAAATATAGACAGCAGATATAAATTCTCAAAACTGACACGTTTTGATCACTAAATTGAAAATAAAATCATTTTTCCTATCTTTGCTGTCTGGTGATTTCATGAGTCTCTGGTTGCGTTTCCTTCTGTGTGTGTATCCTTTCTTTCTGCACTCAGGCCCAAGAATTGTCCCTTTCTATTCCCTCCCTCTTTTCTTCCTATGTCCTTAGTGCCCCCGGTGCCTCCTTCCCATGTCTTTAGTGCCCCAGTGCCTCCTTCCCATGTCCTTAGTGCCCCTTCCTGTCTTTAGTGCCCCAGTGCCTCCTTCCCATGTCCTTAGTGCCCCTTCCTGTCTTTAGTGCCCCCAGTGCTTCCTTCCCATGTCTTTAAAGTCGCAAGATTACAGGCGGGATATAAGAATAAAGTTATTATTATTATTATTCTTCCCATGTCCTTAGTGCCCCCAGTGCTTCCTTCCCATGTCCTTAGTGCCCCTTCCTGTCTTTAGTGCCCCCAGTGCCTCCTTCCTATGTCTTTAGTGCCCCCAGTGCCTCTTTCCTATCTCTTTAGTGCCCCCAGTGCCTCCTTCCTATGTCCCTCTCACTGCCTTCCACACTTTGTCCCATCCCACCCCTGAAGCCAGCCTGCCTGCCTGTCTACCTCTCTCCCTCCCTCCCTGGCCAAAGCCAGCCTGCTTGCCTGCCTACCTCCTTCCCTCCCTCCCTGCTGTGCAAAAAAAAAAAAAGCCTCCCTCTTTCCTTTCCTCTGCTGCTGCTGCTAAAGCTGTTCCATTGGTGGTAAAATCTTTTGAACTATATTCTTTTTCAATAAATCTTTTAGATGCCGCAAAATGGATTTTGTGTCCAAGGAGAGAATTGGAACTCAAGGTAAGGATCACTGAAACTGAAGTGCATGTTGGATAGCTGCTACAGTATAATCCCATTATACCGGACTCGCTTATAACAGAACCTCGCATATAGCGGACGAGGTCCGCTGGTCCAGGCTGAGCGCCATTATAAACATACAGAAAATCATCGAATATAGCGGGCTCGCATATACCGGACTTTTGGATATACCGGACAACTATTTTGGTCCTGAGAGCCACTTTTAGCTGTAGTTTCATTTGGCTATAATGGACATGCAGGCTCCGCCTACACGGCACATGGTGTACCTATGATACTATAGTCAAAATGGCTGAGAAGTCTGCTACGAAGCGTCGTTCGATAACATTAGATGTTAAACACAAAATCGTTATTTTAATCGAAACTAAAAAGAAAACACAAGCGGATATTGTACGTGACTATGGTATAAGCAAATCTACGGTCTGTGACATCTGGAGTAGCCGTGAGAAGTACAAGATGTCTTTGCAGTTTGCAGATGGCAGTAAGAAATTGCGCAAATCCACCTATGATGATGTTGAAGATGTGCTTTTTCTTTGGTTGAAGCAAGCACGCTCACTTGGTGCGCCAGTCTCCGGTCAAATTCTGAAAGCGAAAACAGTCAAGTCTGGCTGTTCAACTTCGTCACAATGACTTTAAATGTAGTGATGGCTGGATAGGTTCAAGAAGCGCAGAGCTGTGATCTTTCGTGTCCTGAGTGGCAAATCAGAGTCTGTACTGCAAGAACTTGCTGCAGACTGGCTACAGACCAAACTACCACGGCTGCTGGACCAATATGACGAACGCAACATTTTCAACGCTGACGAGACTGGGTTATTTTTTTAAGTTATTGCCGGATCGCACAATGAGGTTCAAAGGAGACAGCTGCCACGGTGGCAAGAGAAGTAAGGAGCGCCTCACATTATTGTTTGCTGCCAATATGGATGGATATGAAAAGCTACCCCTACTAGCTATTGGAAAGTCTGCCAAGCCACATTGTTTCAAAGGAGCAAAGTCCAAGTTTCCAAGTTTATTCAATATTTGATTAATTGCTTATTCAACATTCTAAGCGATGTACAAAGTATAATCATAACACAAGTTAATAGGGGGAGACTGACAATTTCATATAAAAAACAAAAACAAAATACATAAGACGAGCATGGGATGTAAGGGGAAGGAGAAGGGAAAGAAATACAATTTTTTTAAAAAAGGGAAAGAAAACATTTATGGTAAACAACATTAGGAAAGGAAGACAAATGAAGGCTAAAAAAGTACATATGAGATCTAAAAAAAAACTTTGGTCGGGTCATACGTACTGGTTATATCAGTTATCAAATGCATCTTTAAAAAGAAAACATTTGAGCTTACTTTTAAATTTAACCAAATCTAATTCCTCACGAATATTGATTGGAAGTAAATTCCAAGTTTGTGGTGCTGTGACGGAGAAGATTGAATTTCGCCGTGTATTTATGATTTTTAAAGAAGGGATTGTCAAACGATGTTGATCAATGGATCTAAGAGCTCTAAGTGGGGTATAGGGGATCAAAACTCTATAAATAAAAGAGGGAGACTTACAAAGAAGGCTTTTGAAAACTAATAAGTTTAATTTGTAGGTTATTCGATGTGCTACAGGAAGCCAATGTGCTTCCCTGAGTAGCGGAGTAACGTGGTCGAATTTTTTTGCGTTTTTTATAAGTCGCTGTCAGTTGTGTACAAAAGCAATTGTAAAGCATGGATGACAGCCAGTCTGTTCAGTGAATGGTTAACAGATCTTGACAGAAAATTTGTGAAGGAAAAGTGCCGCATTCTGATGATTGTTCATAACTGCAGCACACATGACCCGGCTGTAGCTGAACAGCTTAAAGCAATACAGCTGGAGTTCTTGCCATCAAACTGTACGAGTCAACTTCAGCCATATGATATGGGCATCATACAGAACTTCAAAGTTCTGTACAGAAAGCAACTTATGCATAAACTTATCATAGCCATTGAGAACAGCGACATGGACAATTTTGCCATTGACATACTACAGTGTCTGCGATGGGCTTGGTCAGTCTGGGAGAACGAAATCACAGTGACAACAATCAACAATTGTTTCAGGAAGGCGGGAGTTGTCAAGAATGTTGTTTCTGTAAAGACAGGAGAAGATCTTTCAGAGACACCCCCATCGCCAACATTGTCTGCTCGTGACTGTGATAACATTTTTGAACGGCTGATGAATTGCATTTCTTGGACCAGAGTACTGGTATGTCTGCGGAAGAATTTCTTGCCATTGATGAGCAGGTGCAGACATTTGCTGTGTTAACCGATCAGGAGATTTTAGCAGAAGTCAAGGCAAAGCCTGGCAGTGTCGATAGTCCACAAACTGGTGACGATTCCAGTGATGAGGAGGCTCCAGCTGAGTGACTAAGATGGTTAAGGGGCTGGAGGAGCTGCCATACAGCGAAAGATTAGAGAAACTGGGCCTCTTCTCCCTCGAACAGAGGAGATTGAGAGGGGACATGATCGAAACATTCAAGGTACTGAGGGGATAGACTTAGTAGATAAGGACAGGTTGTTCACCCTCTCCAAGGTAGGGAGAACAAGAGGGCACTCTCTAAAGTTGAAAGGGGATAGATTCCGTACAAACGTAAGGAAGTTCTTCTTCACCCAAAGAGTGGTAGAAAGCTGGAACACTGTTCCAGAGGCTGTTATAGGGGAAAACACCCTCCAAGCATTATGACTTCAGGTCTCCTGCTAACAAAACCTCTACGGATACAACCCATCATTTGCCTTGCCTTTGAGGAAGCCTTCTCTACACCATCTAGTGTGTAAGAGAAATCCGTGCAGAACTTACATACTAGATGGTGAGATCTTGACTAGGACCACGGCAGAACGTGATTTAGGGGTGATCATTAGTGATGACATGAAGGCTGCCAATCAAGTAGAGAAGGCTTCCTCAAAGGCAAGGCAAATGATGGGTTGTATCCGTAGAGGTTTTGTTAGCAGGAGACCTGAAGTCATAATGCCATTGTACAGATCCATGGTGAGACCTCATTTGGAGTATTGTGTTCAATTCTGGAGACCAAGCTACTGGAAAGATGTGCTGAGAATTGAGTCGGTCCAGCGAATGGCCAACAGGATGGCCTTGGGGCTCAAGGATTTCACGTATGAGGAACGGCTAAATAAATTGCAGCTGTGTACTCACTTGAGGAACGAAGAGAGAGGGGAGACATGATTGAGACGTTTAAGTATATCACGGGCCGTATCGAGGCAGAAGATGATGTCTTCTGTCTTATAGGACCCTCGAACACCAGAGGGCATCCGCTGAAAATCAGAGGAGGGAAGTTTCAAGGTGATTCCAGAAAGTACTTCTTCACCGAAAGAGTGGTCGATCATTGGAACGAACTCCCACTGCAGGTGATTGAGGCCAATAGCGTGTCAGACTTTAAAAGAAAATGGGATATTCACGTGGGATCTCTAGGGGAGTAAAGTCAGGGGGTGGGTCATTAGAGTGGGCAGACTTGATGGGCTATGGCCCTTTTCTGCTGTCATTTTCTATGTTTCTACATTAAACATAACGCTAATGATGCTGTTGAAGCAGACGTACTGATGTATTACGTTGGAAAACTTGATGTGTACATCACTAACACATATGAAAGAAATACAGCCCAGAAGAAAATAACAAGATTATTTTTGTTTTCAGGACAGTGCAACATAATGCTTTAGAGTAGACCATCTTTTAGTGTTCTGGTTTTGCATTCATTTTGGGCCATAAAGTACCAATGTTTGCTGAGTTTTGTTACAGTATTGATGTTTGCAGTGACTGTTGTTCATTGAGTGTATGCTGTTTCAGTTGACCTAAATAAAGTAAAAAAAAAAAAAGCACCTCTCGATATAATGGACTGTTTTTCCAAGTCCCTTGAAGTCTGTTATAACGGGATTATACTGTATAGACATTTTATTTCCTGCCTACTATTAGCTTTGATTTTGTTAGAAATGTATGTTATATATATGATCTGACTCTTGAGAGGGCTTGCCTGACACAGAAAGATATGTTCTGGAGGTTGTCACAGCTCTACTCCAAGCTCATAAAAGATCGATGTTGGGCTGTACTAGAGTTTGAATGCTCTTTGGTGTGTGGTGGTGAGGGGCATAATTAATGCCTCACATTCTAGCCTTATTCTAGGAGGGTACGTTCAAGGTGCTCTGTTGGCATTTCATGCAACGTTGTCTGGTTCCTAAAAGGTGTGATACACTTTACAAACAATACAATACAAGAACTTCTGTTCTACTTACCCAGTAGGTTTAGTGCGGATTATAAAACATACTAAGAGGATCACAGCTATCCCTGATTTACAAAATACCACAGTTTAAAAATAAAAATAGTAAACAGTAACACTTGTTAGATATTTTCTAAAAAGATAAGTTTTTAATAATCTTCTAAATCCAACGTAAGAAGATTCTATTCTCAATGTAGCAGGCAGAGAATGCAAGTTTTAAAGCTATATAAGGAAAAGATGTTGTCAAAAAAGTCTATATCATTTTCTTAGTTACAGAAGGAAAAAGCAGTAAAATAATTTTTCTGAGAACGTTGGCCTTCAACAGCTTGACTCTGACCTTGTCATGATCCTAAGTTACTTGTACTTGTATCCTCACCTCTCATGTATGGTCTTCTACTTAACTTCTGTTAATTACATCGAACTTCACGATGTATTGCAGTATACAAATAAACTTTTGTTATGCTATGATAGCCAAATGAAATAGTGATTGGTTGTAACTGTATTTAGCTTTCACTTAGTTCTCCTTTTAGATTTCAAGGTCTAACCCCTCCCCATTGTATTGAGATCTAAAGAAGAGGTAGTGTTATCTTTGTATATTTTCTTCTGTAACCTATCTTAGAATATTCAATTTATATGAGACACCTCTCTCTTTATTTCTTGTGCAAGTAAATTAACTTGTAATTATGGATGCAATTTAAAATAATAATAATTAAAAAAAGACTCCTTGAATCAAATTATTCAACTGAACAATAAATGCGAGTATAAAATTACCCCTCGGATACAGAGAGATGATTCCAATTTGAAGTAATCATCAAAAAATGTCATTCCCAAAGGAGAAAGTAGTACTGATGGTGGTCCAAACTACATTTTCTTGGGGGAGGGGGTTTGTTGTTGCTTGTTTTTTTTTTTTTTTGCGTGTTTAATTTTAGTCTCTCCACATTCGCCCACTCTTTCATCAGAGAAAAGATATCCTGTATGACCATGTTTTGAGAATGAGGAATCAAAAGGAACCAATAAAGTGATATCATCTGGATATGTATAATAGCGTATACCTGTTCCTATTATTGACCTAATAACAAACCAGGACATAATGCTCTTCAATGTTCATTCATCAGAAATTATTTTGAAATACTTAATAGAAAGTACGGTACTTATAGTGAAATACTGTACTTAATAAATAGTACTTCTTTAGCACTCTCCAGACCAGTAGAGGTTAACTTTACAAATGGGTATATATCTAATCATGACCAGCAGGTGGAGACTGAAAACAAAACTGTGGGACAGTATATCCTATCCCCTCTTCTCTATTTCCCTCAGTCTTCTTTCAGTCTCCAGCAGGTGTTGAGTGATCTGTACCCATCTCCCTTGGTAGGGCTGTTGGAATTTGTTTAAGGGGTTTGTTGTCCCTGTTTTTAGCCGGACGGAGCTTGGGTGGGCCCTGTTTGGGGGTTCGTCCGACCTCGGGGGTGTCAAACCCGGCGGGTCTCGAGCGGGGTCTCTCCCCCCACTTCCTCCACCTCCCCACATTTTTTTAGAGGAGCCTCAGCAGTAAGCCTTGCCCCCTAAATCAAGCAAGGCATATTGCTTCGAGAGCCTGTGGAGTCTGTTCTGTTAAAAAAAAAAAAAAAAAATCCTGAGGTAGTGCTGGTCTGGAGGGTTGTTTCCCTTTAAGAAAACTGTATTTTACTGTATTTTTTCATCTAACCGGCACTTTTTTCTAGCTAGGTCGCGTATGGAGCAATTGTGCCCTTCTCCGGGGGAGGGGGACACAATTAGGTCCAGCCGCGAGGCACTCGCGGCCGGCCTGAACTCGGCGGTTTGGGTCGGTGAGGTGGTGGAGCTCCGTCGGCAGCGGCTGCAGGCGCCCAGAGCTCCCCGCCGATGGTGCCTCGTGAGTCGGCTTGGAGCAGTGGGGAAGCCCGGTCTTCTCCAACCGCCCACGGAGGGATTCCCCGAAGGATTCCCTCTCAGCTGATTTTTTGACAGCTGATGCCGACTTGCCTGTTTTAGCGGCTGGGACTGTTCAGTCTTCTCAGCCGCTACAGGCCATGGAGGGAGCTTTTTTGGCGGGAACTTCGCCATTTTCTCTGTCTGGCCCCTCCATTTTGTCTGCAACCTCAGGTGACCTTCCCCCTGTATTGCAAACACAGGGGCAGGTTTCAGCGGGGACCCCTGCTGGGGCAGGGAGTCCCTGGGGACCCCCAGGGGTTTTTTGTCCCCAATTTATTTTCTTTCTTTGTGCAGACAATTGGGGGTCCCACGTGCACCTGGGGGGTTTCGGGGGTGGTTTCCCTCCGTGCCCCCTATGGCTTTGCCTCCCTCTTTTCGTTTGGCGTCCCCTCTTCCTCCTCCCTCATCCAAGCGCCCGCGGGGGGGCTTGGATTGCGGAATGGTGGTCGGAGGAGCGGGTTGGCATGGTTGAGGACCTGGCTGCTTTGGCGGGCTTCCAGGATCCTCTAGAGGGGACGCCCGCTGGCAGCGGGGCGGCGGGTTTCCCGT
Organism: Geotrypetes seraphini; assembly: GCF_902459505.1. NCBI lineage: Eukaryota > Metazoa > Chordata > Amphibia > Gymnophiona > Dermophiidae > Geotrypetes > Geotrypetes seraphini. Next base: position 253,579,752 of record NC_047088.1, read on the forward strand.
CTTCCAGAGCAGATGCGTCCGTGGTGCGCTTTTTATTCTGAGGGATGAGCTTTTAGACCTGATGTAGCAGGTCTCCTTGGTGCTGCATTTTTGAAGTTGCGCTGCCGGAGACCCCGCGTTTGGGGGCCCCTCTGCTTCAGGGGGTCTGTCCTGTTTCCCGCTCTTTTCCTGTGCGTCAGGATTTTCGGGATTTTGTGTTTCGTCTGGCGCGTAGATTGGCTCGTTTGTATCCCATCCCAGAGGGGGATCGGGCTACTTTAGTATCGCCAGTCGTAGACGCGGTGGTCTCGGCGATTTCTAAGCGGCATATCGTGCCTGTTGAGGGCGGGTCTGCCTTGCGGGACTCTGAGGAGCGCAAATTGGAGAATATCCTTAAGCTCAATTTTCAGGTCTCGGCTTTTGGGGTCCAGGCGGCTATTTGTGGGGGGCTGGTCGCTCGCGCCATTTTTCGGTGGGCTGAGCGCGTCCTGGATCGGGAGTCTGATGACTGGTCTCTGGTGGATCAGGAGGTGGCAAAGATTGAGATGGCGGCCTCGTTCCTCTCTGATGCTCTTTATGACTTAGTGCGGATCTCGGCTAAGTCTATGGCCTTTGGAGTGGCCGCGCGGCGTATTTTGTGGCTGCGCGCTTGGGCGGCGGATGCTGCGTCCAAAGCTAAACTTACTAAATTTCCCTTTCGGGGGTCTTTTTTGTTTGGGGAGGAATTGGATAAGTTGATTCAGACTCTGACGGACTCTAAGGTTCCCCGTCTGCCTGAGGACCGTGCCCGTCCTGCGTCTCGGGGTGGCGCTGCCCGGGGGCGTTTGCGGGAGTTTCGCAAGTATCGCCCTGGGCGTGGGGCTGCTTCTTTCCCGGCTCCGGGATTTTCCAGGGGTCGGTTCTTTCAGCGCATGCAGCCCTTTCGGGGGGCCCGTCGGGGGGCAGGGAATCCCTCCGCCGGCTCCCCCGCTTCCCGTCCTGCGCAATGACTCCTTGCCGGTGCCCCCTTTGGTTCCGGTGGGGGCCCGGCTGCGCGAATTTTTCCCAAAGTGGGCCGAGATCACGTCCGATCAGTGGGTCCTGGAGGTGGTGCGGGACGGTTATGCTCTGAAGTTCGCCCGCTCTCTGCCGGACCTTTTCCTCGCTTCTCCATGTCAGTCTCCAGGGAAGACGCAAGCTTTTCGCCAGACCCTGCAGCGCTTGCTGGATCTCAAGGCAGTGGTGCCGGTGCCCCCTCCGGAGTGGGGCACCGGCAGGTACTCCATTTACTTTGTGGTGCCCAAGAAGGAGGGGACCTTTCGGCCCATCCTGGATTTGAAAGGGGTCAACAGGGCTCTCAAGATTCCTTCTTTCCGCATGGAAACTCTGCGGTCTGTCATTCTGGCGGTTCAGCCGGGGGAGTTCCTCACTTCTCTCGATCTGACGGAGGCCTCTTGCATGTTCCCATTCGGGACTCTCATCAGCGCTTCCTGCGCTTTGCGATCTTGGGGCGGCTCTATCAGTTCTGTGCGCTTCCCTTTGGTCTGGCCACGGCTCCCCGGACGTTCACCAAGGTGATGGTGGTCGTCGCGACAGCCTTGCGGTCGGAGGGCATCCTGGTTCACCCCTACCTAGACGACTGGTAGATTCGGGCAAAGTCGTTGCAGGAGAGCTCCCGGGTTACGGCTCGGGTGGTGGAGTTTCTCCGGTCGCTGGGCTGGGTGGTCAACCTTTCCAAGAGTCGGTTGGTCCCGGCTCAGCGCCTGGAGTACTTTGGGGTTCTGTTCGACACCTCCTTGGGGAAGGTCTTCCTTCCAGAGGCCCGGGTGAGCAATTTGCAATCGCAGATTCGCCTGCTTTTGGCGTCCCGGTGTCCTCGGGCGCGAGATTTCCTCCAAGTCTTGGGGTCGATGGCGGCGTCCCTGGATGTGGTGAGGTGGGCGCGGGCCCACATGCGTCCTCTTCAGTATGCTCTGCTCCGGAGGTGGTCTCCCCAGAGGCAAGATTTGGATGTTCCGGTGCCCCTGCGGGGGTTGGCGCGCGGCAGCCTGCGCTGGTGGCTCCGGACCCCTCACCTGGTTCAGGGGGTGGGTCTGGATCTCCCGCAGTGGACGGTGCTCCTGACGGATGCGAGTCTCCTGGGTTGGGGGGCTCAGTGTTTGGGTCACTCAGCTCAGGGCACCTGGTCCGCGGAGGAGGCCGCCTGGTCGATCAACGTGTTGGAGACCAGAGCGGTCCGTCTGGCGCTGTTAGCTTTCCACTCCCTTTTGCTGGGCAAGTCGGTCAGAGTGCTGTCGGACAATGCCACGGCGGTGGCTTATGTCAATCGTCAGGGGGGCACCAGGAGCACTCCGGTGGCGCAGGAGGCGGCTCTGCTCATGGTTTGGGGCGGAGTCCCATCTGCTGGACCTCTCGGCCTCTCATATAGCCGGGGTAGAAAATGTTCAGGCAGACTTCCTCAGTCGTCACTTCCTAGATCCAGGAGAGTGGTGTCTCGGCGCCGGGGCGTTTCAGTTGATAGTGCAGGCTTGGGGGCAGCCCTTGATGGACCTGGTGGCCACGGGTGGCAACGCCAAAGTGCCCCGCTTCTTCAGTCGTCGCAGGGACGGTCTGGCCGAGGATCTGGATGCTCTGGTCCAGCCATGGCCAACGGAGGGGCTGTTGTATGTGTTCCCTCCTTGGCCGCTGGTGGGCAGAGTGCTTCTTCGCATTGTTCACCATCCGGGTCTGGTGGTGCTGGTGCCTCTGGATTGGCCTCGACGTCCGTGGTATGCGGATCTGGTTCCTGGTGGCGGATCCTCTTCCTCTGCCTCTCTCGGACGACCTTCTGACGCAGGGTCCCATTCCCATGTTCGACCCGTCTCCCTTCTGTCTTACGGCGTGGCTCTTGAAAGGGGTCGCCTTAGCAAGAAGGGATATTCAGACAAGGTGATCTCTACACTGTTGGGGTCCCGGAGGCTTTCTACCTCTCGGGCTTATGTGCGGGTTTGGCGTCTCTTTGAGGAATGGTGTCGGGCGCGGGGAGTGACCTCTTTTCGCGCTTCCCTGCCTAACATTCTAGAGTTCTTGCAGGATGGCCTGGATAGAGGCCTGGCTTGGTCTTCTCTCCGGGTTCATCTTGCGGCCCTGTCGGCTTTTCGAGGGTTGGTGTCAGGTCAGCGTTTGTCGGCTCTTCCTGATGTGATTCGGTTTTTGCGGGCGGCCAAGTTGCTTAGGCCTCCCCTACGGCCCTCGGTTCCCTCTTGGGATCTTAATCTGGTTCTCTCTGTTTTTGGTGCGCTCGCCTTTCGAGCCCTTGGACGACTGTTCTTTGGAGGACCTTACTTTGAAGGCGGTCTTTTTGGTGGCCATCACTTCTGCTAGGCGTGTTTCTGAGCTGCAGGCTTTCTCTTGTAGGGCTCCCTTCTTGGAGTTTTCTAGGGAGCGGGTCGTCTTGCGGCCTGTTCCTTCCTTTCTGCCGAAGGTTGTTTCTCCTTTTCATGTCAATCAATCAGTGGTTCTCCCGGTCTTGGGTGGTCGGGAGGGCTCTTCTGAGCAACGGCAGCTGCGCAAGTTGGATGTCGGTCGGGTCCTTCGCTCTTATGTGCAGCGGACCCAGGAATTCCGGAAGTCCGATCATCTTTTTGTCCTCCTGGTGGGTCCTCGTCGGGGAGCTGGCGCTTCTAAGGCTACTATTGTGCGCTGGATCAAGGAGACGATTGCTTCCGCTTATCTTCTGAAACAGCAGCCTGTTCCGGAGTTTCTCAAGGCTCATTCCACTCGGGGTCAGGCGGCTTCTTGGGCTGAGTTGTCGCTCGTGCCTCCAGTGGATATTTGTAAGGCTGCGGTTTGGTCCTCCTTGCATTCCTTTGTTCGTCATTATCGGGTTGATGTGCAGGCGCGTCGGGACGCGGTGTTCGGGGAGCGTGTACTGGTATCGGCCCTTCGGGGGTCCCGCCCGTGAGAGGGACTGCTTTGGTACGTCCCATTTGTAAAGTTAACCTCTACTGGTCTGGAGAGTGCTAAAGAAGGAGAAATTAGGTTCTTACCTGCTAATTTACTTTCTTTTAGCTTCTCCAGACCAGTAGAGGTCCCCACCCTGTCTGTTGTTGTTGTTCGGGCTGTTGCGCGGGCAGTTTTTTTTTTGTGTTTTGCTGCGGGTTCTAGTATTTTTCTAGGGCCGGGGAGATTTGAAGAACAGCGGCTGTGGCTCGGCTGGCTTAGCTGGCGAGCTGTGGGGACATTTTCCTTCGGGTATTTCTCCTCTGCATTTTCCAACAGCATTTTTTGGGTATGTTAATTGTTACTCCTGTTCGGAGTATTGTTTTCTTTCTGTTTTCCAGTTCTTGGTTCTGCTTGGCTATTCGGCAGACTGAGGGAAATAGAGAAGAGGGGATAGGATGTACTGTCCCACAGTTTTGTTTTCAGTCTCCACCTGCTGGTCATGATTAGATATATACCCATTTGTAAAGTTAACCTCTACTGGTCTGGAGAAGCTAAAAGAAAGTAAATTAGCAGGTAAGAACCTAATTTCTCCTTATAGTGAAAGAAATGCTCAGTACCATGAAATCTTCTTGCATATAAAAGTAAGAGAACAAATAGGAACCATCGTAGCACTAATTGTGTTCCTAACCACAACCCAAATCACCACTGTGCTCCAAAATCAAGAAGCACTTATCTTTTTCTTTATGGGTGAACTGGTAGTTGCTACTCCATCTTCTTGTTTTGCAATAATTTATAATATCATATAAAATCTCAGTTACTCCAAAAGACATCACTATAAACACAATGTGACTGCCCCCTCAACTCAGATATGGGTTTCACCATCGGCTTCTTCAGGAGGAGAAGCCTCTATATCTAAAAACACAAAATAACACAACAAATACAAGCACATCAATATTAAAACCTAGATCTGTAAACGGGATGAAATTAAGTTTGGAGGCAATGTTGATTATACATGTTAGGATTGGAGCATCAATGATATCTGTGGCTGGTATAGAATTATGGAATGCCCTGCTTGGTATTTTGCGATTCTGTATTGGGAGGATGAATTTTAAGAAAATGCTGCAAACAATTATTTGCCAGTGCCTTTCTATGCTAATGCTTATCTAGTGTGACCATATGACTCCAGAAAAAAGAGGACAGATTGAGATATCCGGATTTTACTTCCATTGAAAGCAATGGAAGTAAGGAGAACAGATTGAGCCATCTTGGTTGCTTTCAATGGAAGTAAAACCCAGATATCTCAATCCGTCCCCTTTTTTCTGGAGCCATATGGTCACACTATGCTTATACCATCTGAAAATATCTTCAGATTTCCCTGTCATCGGATAGCATCTGCTACAGGTGAGTAATTATCCTTTCTCCGAGGACAGCAGGACACACATTACCACAGACCCTTGCTCCTTCCCTAAGCTTTTATATTCAACTGCTGGTCCCATGTGATTAAGGTGGATGGGAAGACACTTGTGCACATGTGGTACGGCTACCAAAGGTTTCTGGAATAATCAGAACACTGGGTAGTGTCCATGCTGGGGCTCCATTGGATTATGCCCTCCAACTGTGGTAATGTGTGTCCTTGGAGAACACCTGCTACAGGTGAGTAACTTTACTTTCTAAAACTACCCAAGTGGTTTCCAACTTTTGTATTTTTTTAGTGAATTTGATTTTTTAAATTCTGCAAGTTTAATTTAATTTTACCGTATACTAGTATAGAAGTTTAATTATTCACTGATGTTATCATACAGTTAAACTTCATTTAGCAACCTTTTAAAATATAATGTTCTTTTCTGAAATATTTTAGTGTGCAAGCCCAGATAATAGAAAAGGTCATAGTGCTGTTGTGTATGGATCTAGTATGTACATCTATGGAGGATATTTAGACCTAAAAGGACCATCATCAGAATTTTTGGCTTTTAATTTTGGTAAGTAAAAAAAATTCCTTTTGAATATTTATTTTGTCTTTGTAGCGCGATACCTTTTTAAAAGACCAACAAAAAGATGTACACGAGCTGTAAAATATAAAAATCTTTCTACAGATCCGAAAGCAAATAATGAACCCTAAAATTGAAACTATAATGAAACAGATGTCTATTTGGTTGCAGCAAGTTAAACTTAAACTCAATCCTGACAAAACTAATTTTTTTGTGGCGTCTTAGTAAAACTCTTCCTGAATCTTCCATTAGTATAAATTCAATTACATATACAATTCATTCAACGATCAAAATATTAGGAGTTGTTTTAGATCAGCATCTCACCATGAAGACGTAAAAGTTATTTCACCTTATGGAGGTTATGAACAATTAAATCCTATTTTGAATTTGCTGCTTTTCGACAATTAGTTCAATCACTATTACTGAGTCTTCTTGATTACTGCAACATTGTCTATTTGACAATCACTAAGAAAGAATTAGGGAGACTGATACTAATACAGAACACAACGGTCAGGCTGATCTACGGCCTGAAGAAATATGACCATGTCACATCCTATTACTGTGAATTACATTGGCTTCCTATGGAAGTTCGGGTGCTGTTTAAGCTGAGTTGTTTTTGTTACAAAGTACTATATGGATCCTTATTTGGTTAATAGATTTTCCTTAGCTTCATATAAACACAGCAGAAAAACTCATCCTTCGTTTAATTTTCCTTCTGTCCAAGGCTGTAGAAGTAAAAAAATGTCTTGATCATATACTGAATATTTGTTTAATCGGTTAAATTAGCACCAGCCAAAAAACACCCAGATATTCAGTGCCAGTTACTAGAAATGGTCCAGCATTGACTACTTGGGGTCAGCACTTATGCAAACTGCTTCTCGCTGGCTGAATATCAGCCCCAGTATCTCTACCTCCATCTGCTGGTCAGGAAGGGACACAACCCACTTATCTGGACTAGTGTGGCAGGATTCAAGGAAATGAAATAAATGAATACATTTCACCTTTCTAAAGTTATTTAGAGTTTGATTGTGATGAAATGTGATTTTGAAGTGTACTGCCATGGGAAGAAGAAGAAATGGCACTATATTTAGAAGGCAAATAATGTTGTTCTGTTTTTCTTTCAAATGTTTTAATCTGCCAGATTGGTTATACTTGGCACTTTTGTTTCCTTTGAATTTAGTTCATGTTCCAAGTATTAACATGCCTAGGAGATATAGGGAAAATAAAATGTTAATGGATACTTGGAAAACGTTGAGATATACCAGCAATTTAACACCTATCCCAATTAATAAGTCAACTAATCAATCCTTATGGATAAACTCCAAGATTAAAATAGGCAGAGCTCAAGTCCTTTGGAAGAACTGGATTATTGCAGGCATTCGAACTCTAAATGATGTTATTTCGGATGGTAAACTGCTTGAATTTTCACAACTGCAATATAGATTTGGTCTTGGTAAAACACAAAGTTTTAAATGGTTGCAGTTGAAGCAGGCCATTCAGGTAGGGTTCCCTGAATGGAGGACTTTGAACAGTCAGTATAGTCTGGAGTTCCTATGCTTCCAAGCAGCTTCCTAGGACATCAAGCCGCATTGTGGTATAAATTATTATCTGGATACTTGAATAAAAAACCAATGAATGGTCTGAGAGACATTTGGAGCATTGAGGTCAAGCACCAAATTTCTGCATCTCAATGGCCACAAATTTGGTCTTGGAGAATGAGATGTACAGTGTCAGCATCTATGAGACAAACTTGTTTATTTTTGTTACATAGAGTGTTTTGGACCCCTGTTCGTTTACAAAAAATAGATAGTTCTAAGTCCAATAGATGCACTGTAATCTGGAACCTGGGACATTAGATCATCTACTTTATTATTGTCCCTATATTAAGATATTTTGGAATTCAATCTGGTCTCAAGTAAATGCATTATTGGAAAATCATGTTGTACTTTCTTATGATACAGTGTTATTTGGCATGATGATGAGAAAAAAGAGTCAAATATCATCATATAACAATAAGCTTACAGGGGTTGCCATCCAACATATAACCAATACAGTGGTGCCTCACACAACGAACTTAATCCGTTCCAGGAGCAAGTTTGTTATGTGAAACGTTCGTTGTGTGAAACGCGTTTTCCCATAAGAATACCTGTAAAACAAAATAATTCGTTCTGCAGCCCTACATTTCCCTCCCTCCACCTCACCTCACATGCAGAGCCTGCCAGCCTTCTCCCTCACCCAGCCGCACGATCTCAAAAAGCTGTGCACGCGCAGCTGCTGGAGTTGATCAATGTTCTCCTCTCCTGCAACTTCCGGTTTCCGGTTGCGTCAGAGGAGAAGATTGAACAACAGAGCATGCACGCATGTGCTGCTCTTTGAAAGTGTGTGGCTGGCCGAAAAAGAAAGCCGGAAAACTCGGTTTTTAAGGTAAGGTGGAGGGAGATGATGGAACACTGCATTCAGACAGGAGGGTGCTGCTGTTCCCGGCTCACATTAGGAAGCGGCGAGAGTAGTTCCGCCCCCCCCCCCCCGGGCCCCTCGGGCGACTTTGTTGTGTGAAACGAAGTTCGTTATAGGGAGCAAGACAAAAAGTTCGTTATGCGCAGCGTTCGCTGTGCGAGGCGTCCGTTATGCGAGGCACCACTGTAATTGGAAAAATCACAGTAACCTTAGTTACACATTTTGGTGGAATTCTTTATGCCATATATTTAAAATGGAACAAGCAATAGCAATACAAAGAGGGACATATACTAACTGTATAAAAATATGGGGGCCATTGGAAAATATTGTGGTGAATAGTCATCAGGTCTTCTCTTTTCCTTTTTTTAGCACACTAAAGGGGGGGAGGAAGTTGGGAATAATTTTACATAATCTATATATATAAAATCGGAGGTATGTATGTGTGTATGTGCCGCAATCACGCAAAAACGGCTTGACCGATTTGAACGAAACTTGGTATGCAGATCCCTCACTACCTGGGATGATATGTTCTGGGGGTCTCGCGGCCCACCTGCACACGTGGGCGGAGCTACAAACATAAAATCAGATTTCACCCATTCATGTTAATGGAAAAAATGTAAAAAGCTGCCATTCTCACTGTAATTCAAAAATGGCTTGACCGATTTGAACGAAACTTGGTATGCAGCTCCCTCACTACCTGGGGTGATATGTTCTGGGGGTCTCACGGCCCACCTGCACACTTGGGCGGAGCTACAAACAGAAAATCAGATTTCACCCATTCATGTCAATGGAAAAAATGTAAAACGCTGTGGGACCGATTTGAACGAAACTTGGTATGCAGATCCCTCACTACTGGGGGTGATATGTTCTGGGGGTCTCGCGGCCCACAACTCTATGTTGCTTGCTCAAGGGTGGGTTCACCCAACAATTTATATATTCTTACTCCTGGAGGTGAAACTAAAAATGTTGTTTATAATCACGTTTTGCGTTAGTTGTATTGTATTCATTTTGTCAAATATTTCACATTATAATTTGAATATTGTACTTTTTATTAAGCTGTAAAAAATAATTTTATTCACCACTATAAAGTATCTTTATTTGAATCCATTTACAGTGTTATTGCTATAATTAAATACCCGTTCAACGCCGGGGCATCAGCTAGTATGTTATAATATGATGTATAATATGTGTATATTTCTATTGAAAATGTGATGAAGGAAGGGTGGTAGGGGGGACTTATTGTATCACTAGATTTTTATGTGGTAGATATTAATGTGCTATTGTGGAATAATTTGTATAATATATTCTTTTGTGCACTTGTTGTTCAATTTGAAAACGAATAAAGAATTATTAAAAAAAAAACAACAACAAATGTTTTAATCTGGTTTATCTGCGATATCAGATACAAGGAGATGGTCCCTTGTGTCTCCTTCATGCAGTGACCATGGTCCCGGATGCCGTCATCTTCATTCTGCTGTGGTTTATGGTGCTGCAATGTACCTATTTGGAGGACTGAATGTCAAGGACGAACAGAATGACCTTTGGAAGTGGAACTTCAGTAGTAACACTTGGTCTAAAATCAAAGCAAGGTAAATAGAATTCAAGTTACTTATCCTTTTATTAGCTTCAACATAACACTAAAGAATATTATACCCTTATATTATATTACTTAGCAATTAAATATATCCTATATTAATAGTAATCTGTCTTAAGGAAAAGAGTGATAGCAAGTCCTCATAAGTGGGTATCGTCTTCTGGTGGAACCTGCACAGACAAACTTTTCTGGTTTAGAAAAAACGTCCAATTGCCTTTGAGAGGTGCTGCCATACATGCACTGTACTTACTACCTTGAATCATTGGGTGGCATCTGCTCAGTCTTCATTTTTCCTTGGAGCTAATGAGACATATCTGTTCTCCTGTCTTTCAGAAAATTGAATTATTTTCCAACATACTCGTATTATGCATATCATATGTGGACTTCTTTCTCATTTCACTGGTGGTATTTTCAGGTGGTGTCTTTTTTTATTAATGCTTCTATTAAAGATTGCACAAATACAGAAAGCAAACGGTTATCTAGAGCAAAAGGTGTGTAATTCTGGATGGATGTGTAATATCCCCATGCTCACGAGCTGTGCAGAAGGAATCCACTTCATGTTTTGAATCTCTACTCCTTCACTAGAGGGCTCCGTTTCCCCCTTCAGTTTTTCCTTCTGAACGTGAGCTGGAAAGAGTCTTACTGATCTGCTATGTATATTTCTTTTTTTTCCACAAATTTTCAACTGCTTTCGATGCTCAGAGCTCCTCTCTTCGAGGGTTCAGCTCTACCTGTATGGAGGAGAAGCAGACTGAGGTCTGTAGCTGACAGGTAAGTTCCTCCCTGGTATCTGTTGGCCATCCTGCAGAAGATTTTTTGGAGCTCAGAGTCCATTTCCCTTGTAGCCTACTGCATTGCAGGGGCTTGAGCGCAGGCTGTCAGGCATCTATAGGGGGCTCAATGGGGTTTAACAGGTTGTTGGTTGCATTTTGCCTCCCCGTTTTCAGGTTCGTGGGGTTTTGAGGCTCATTCAGCCCAAAGATTCAGCATTCGAGGAGTGGTCCATATGAGGCAGTGATTTATTCTCCCAGATCCAGCTACCTTTCAAGCTGAGGCAGGCTGCAGAACATTTCTAGCATGGGTCACAGTGAAATAAGGCTGTTACAGCCTATGGGGAACATTAGGGGGGGGTCTTTAAAACCTGTTTTTTAAGGTTTGTGTCCCTTCCTTGTTTCCCCACCTCTAAAATCCTTTTTTAAAATTTTAGTTAAAGCATTTTGGCGCCAAAACACTGCTGCAGTACTAATCTTGGATTTCTCAATTTTTTTTTCAAAGTTCTCCAAAGCCTTCAAATCATCTTGTTTTGTTTCAAAACTGGCTGGAATGGAGTCCTCTGGTTCCATTACCATCCAGTCATGCCAGCTTTGCACTAGATGTCCAAAAAGCACCTTTGTGCCACATGCTGCGCAGAACGTGAAGGAGGGAACTGGAGTGGTTGGCTTAGCCTCCTGATTGCTCTTTAGGGCTGAAGAGCGGTTGGAGGGTCTATCAGTTGGGAGTAATTGGCTATTGGAACCCCAGAATGGCAGTCATTCAAAGCACAGGAACGTGGAGACTGCGGAGCCCAAGAGATGCAAGCTGGAGTCATCTAAAGGAGACGCCATGCTGCCTAATATGGCATTTTTTCCAGAATTTGTCAATCTGGATATGGAGATCTTATCTGGACGGACATAATCCCCAGGGGAAGTCTTGCAGCACACCAGGAGGCATGTGAGGGGGCTTGTATTCCCAGGGTGCATCTACCTCAGTGTCAGAACCTGGCCAGGATCCAGTGGACCTTTCCGAGGGAGACTCAAATGATGAGGAGTCTATTTATATGCCTTTGCTGTCGCAGAGCGAGCCCTCCTTGTAGGGAGATGCAGAGTTGCAGACTGGTGCGAATGCACAACATACAGTGGTGGCCCTCAATCAAGGCCTTCAGATATGGGTGAGCTTATTGCAGACGCTTTGTGGGAGTGGGAATTAAACTCCCAGAAAATGATGCGGGGAAAACATTTGTCCCCGTCACTGCTCCATTCCCGTTAGCTCTGTTCTTCTGTCCCTGTCACCCCTCTGGCCCCATGAGTGCTTTCTAATCCCATTTGCACAAGCCTCAAATAGTTATGATTTTATATTGAAATTTTATTAAAGTATAAAAAGAAACAAAATTCTGTACAGTTGTCATTTTATAAATCACATATAATACAGAAGTATCAACAAAACCCCTGTCACCCCTCCGTCTCACAAATATCCCCTCCACTATTGAGAAAACTGAACAAGCCATATTACTACAGAATGCTACATTGAAAAAGCATGCTAATAGAATACCTCAGATACACATGGCAGGAATAGTGTTAGAGGATTGCCTCTAGGGCAACTGCCCCTGGCCAGAGAGAGCCTTAAGCCTGCTGGAAGCTGAAGGCATAGCCTGGATAGTGGGCTTTGTGGTCCCCAGCTATATCTAATACCTACTTTGGCAGGATATACAGTACATTTCAAATCTGATATGTTCTAATCACAAAAAAATAAAAAGTTTATTTCTACCTTATGTTGCCTGGTCATTTTATTTTTCAAATCATGTCGATCTCAGGTTATGGTTTCTGTTTTCTTCTGTCTTTTCTTAACACACTTGTCAGGGTCTCCTGCCCATTTGACATTTCTTCTGTCTCCAAACTCACCATCCCTGGCGTCCAGTTCTCCCCCGGCCTCTGTTTCCACCCCCTGGCGTTCGGCTTCTCCCCCTGGCCTCCCCGCACCGTTTACCTGTGAGGAACAGCCTGCAGATAAGTTTGTGATGCTAGCGATCTTTCCACTGATTCAGAGCTGTTTCCTCTGCCACAGACCCGCCCCTCCTGGCGGCAGAGGAAACAGCTCCGAAGCAGTGGAAAGATCGCTAGCATCGCGATCTGCAGGCTGTTCCTTACAGGTAAACGGTGTGGGGAGGCCTGGGGGGAAGCTGGAGGCCAGGGGGAACATGCAGGCCTTGTGTGTGTGTGTGTGTGTGTGTGTGGGGGGGAGGTGGTGAGCAGTCCTTCGGGGTGGGAGGGGGACAGGCAGCCAGGCAGGCCTTCAGGGGGAACAGGCAGGCAGGCCTGTAAAGGGGGACAGGCCTTGAAAGGGGAGAGACAGGCCTTCAGGGGGAGGTGCAGGTTTCAGGGGGGACAGACCTTCAAGGGGGCAGGCAGGCCTTCGGGGGGGGATAGGGCTTCAAGTGGGGACAGGCCTTCAAGGGTGGGGCAGGCAGGCAGGCCTTCGGGGGGATGCAGGCCTTCAAGGGGGAAGACAGGCAGGCTTTCAGGAGTGGGATGCAGGCCTTTAAGGGGGGAAAGTCTTCAAGGAGGAAGCAGGTCTTCAGGGATGGTGGCACATGCCTTCAGGGGGGACAGGCAGGCCTTTAGGGGTGGGTTCAGGCCTTCAAGGGGAGGTGCAGGCCTTTGGGGGGACATGCCTTCAGGGGAGGGGGGCCCTGGGGTAGAAGTACACGGAGGGAGGAGGGGGGGTTCAAAATGGCATGCATATGCCAGACTTTGGGGGGGGGGAAGAAATAATGGGTCTGAAAATAGAGGAGAGGGAGAGAGATGATGGTCAATGGGATTTAGGGAGGGAAGGAACAGAAAGGAAGAGAAGTTGGACACAAGGGATGGTGTGGAGGGGGAATATAGATACTGGATAGGGTAGTTGGGAAGAGATGGTGGACCCTTGGGTTGTGGGGAAGGAGGGAGAGATGCTGGATGAAAGGGTAGTTGAGAAAAGGTGGATCTGTTTAGGGGGCTCAGAAAAAAAGGAAAGATGCCAGACCTCCGGGGGAGGTAAGGGAAACGGAAGGGGAGAACAGAGATGGCAGAAGGATGGTTAGCATGGAGAAAGAAGGAGACCCTGGCAAGCAAGATAACCAGAGCCTGGGACCAACAAGATTTGAATACTGACCAGACAACAAAAGGTAGAAAAACTAATTTTATTTTCTGTTTTGTGATTACAATATGTCAGATTTGAAAAGTGTATTCTGCCAGAGCTGGTGTTAGACCACAAATGTGAGCTAGGATTTAACAGAGAGAGGAAAAGTCCTATTTGTTTCTTTATTTTGTTTACACCACAGCGCCAGTGTGGTTAGGAGAAGCCAAGGGGGTGAAAAATTATAAAATAAACCCACCAGGATGTTTGAAAAAAAACCCAAAACAACAAAACACCCAATTGGGCAGGAAAATCGAATCAAAAAACCAATTCAATAGGCTGAATCGAATCAAAAATTTTTTTCCCGAATCGGGCAGCACTAGTAGACACCCCAGAGGGTGTGGATAGCAGGAGGGATCTGGTGAAGCTTGAAGAATGGTCAAGCAACTGGCAACTAAGATTTAATACTATTTCCAGTGCAATATGTGAGACATTCTAGACCAGTGGTTCCCACCCCTGTCCTGGAGGATGACCAGCCAGTCAGGTTTTTAGGATAGCCCTAATGAATATGCATGAAAGAGATTTGCATGTAATGAAGATGATAGGAATGCAGATCTGCTCTATGACTAATGGTTCTCCAGGACAGGGTTGGAGAACCACTGTTCTAGACCATAGGGTTATTTCCCACTACTCTCATGGTCTGCAGAAGACATCCATTTCAGGTTTTTCACTCTGCCTCTAGTGTACTTCACAGGCTAGTTTAGCACCCTCTAGCAGTCTTTTCTTCTGCAAGCATGCTTGCAACTGTGTAGATTCTTCTCTCAACATTTTATTATTTTAATTTGATGTAGTTTCGTCCCTTTCACAGGTATTTTTGCATTTAAAATGGATTTGAAGCTCTGCCTGCTCAAAAATTCACAGACTTCGGTCTGTAGCTCACAGGCCGATCCCTTTGGGGTACTGTTAGCCAGTCTGCTTAGTCTTCCTTGGATCTCAGGGCCATCCCTGACCTAGTGGGAGAGGGGGTGGGGGTGGGTTGAGCACAGACTGTGTATTATGTTTAGGGGGCTCAGTGTTCCGCTGTGCGCTGACAGCATTTTCGCGCCTCTGTCCATTCAGGTGTGCATCCGGTGGTCCACAGGGAGTGGAGGCATAGTCAGACAGAGGAGTTTGACTAGCAGCCTGAAGATCAATTTGGAGGATGAATTTCCAGAAGTATGGCATTGAATTTTATAGTATAAATCATGTTTTATTGGCACATCATCAGTAAATACATAATACAACACGACCATACAACAAGGTCGCGAACATCAAATGTACCATCAAACACATTTTCACCCCCACCAAAGAATCCCCCCAATCCCCACCCACTCCAAAGCCCAAACCCCCCACCCCCAACCCAAACCCACACCATGAGACCCAATCCATACCCAAAAACCCCCCAGCAAGAAAGGATTATGCTGAGCAAGCTGTTTGCTTATGCCGCTCAGCACAGATCAAACAAAACAAGAGAACCAAATCCCATCCTCCCACCCACAATGTGTAATCCCCCCCTACCCACTGAACTCCACATACTTCCAACCACTCATACCCACCATTCACACTCTCCCAAACATCCACCCACCATCCCGGGGATAACAGCTGAGAGCATAAGGTATCAACAACAGAGTGAATTCAAGACCAGACTTCTGGCCCTAGGGGAAAGCGAGGAAATGTAGGGGTCCCAGGTCTGCAGGAAAATCTTCGACCGCCGGACAGATAATCGAGCATGGCGCTGCTCCAAGAGCATCAAATTATGAAAACGATTCCTCCAAGCCCAGTAAGCAGGCTCTATGTCTTGCGTCCAAACGCTAAGAATGACCTTCTTTCCTATAACAGCACCCTTCCGGATCAGCAACCGATGTCTCCGAGCAGGCACTCGCAAAGATTCATATCTATCCAAAAGCAAGCCTACCGGAGACATCGGAATAGCGTGACCAACCAGCCGCTCCAAAAAGCGGAGTATGGCTCTCCAAAAGACTTTCACTCGAGGGCATCCCCAAAATGCATGAAAAAAGGAGTTGCAACCCAGTGTACACTTAGGGCAGATTGGAGAAGAAATGCCCCCAACCTTGTGGACCCGCTCTTGGGAAAAATACGCTCTATACACCACTCGAAATTGGCATTCCCTCAGTTCTGCACTAATAGAAATAGAAGAGATACGACCAATAAGGGAAGGAAAGTTCAAGGACTCACCAGGTATGCCCAGATCTCTACCCCAGCGTTTCTCCAAAGCCGTATAAGACTTCTGAGGAGTAAGCCGCCGCAAAGCCCCATGCAACGCAGACACCGTCAAGCCACAAGCATAAAATTGGGCAAAAAATAGACGAAATTGGTTACCCAATCGAAACCGTAAGCCCGGGCGCGCTAAGGATCTCACATAATGATGAATTTGCCGGTACGCAAACAGACCTCCCACACCCAAAGAATGAAGCATGGGAAAATCTCCCCAAGGTCTCATCGCCCCTTCCTCATCCAATAAATGCTCAAGAAGAAGAAAACCCTCTCCAGTCCATCGCACAAAGACCGAGTTATCACAGCCAGGCAGAAACTGCGGATTCCCCCGTATAGACAACTGATCCGAAACTTGATGGTCCCCCCCCAGTAACCCTACCAATGCCTTCCAAGAAAAACGCCACGACCTAAGGATGAAACTAGATCGGAACGCGGGGGGCAAGAGGCGAACAGGTAACTGAGACAGCGAAAACAAGTGCCAAGGAGAGAAAAGAGCATGTTCAAAGTCCCGAAAAAGATAGTCATCACTCTGTAAGCACCAGTCTCCCAAAAATCGCAGCAAGCAAGCCAGATTATAGAGGCCAATATCCGGGAGCCCCACACCACCGATCCTTCCCGAGCCGAACAGATAAGAGATCGATATCTGAGACTTCTTGCCTTGCCAGAGGAATCGGGTCAGCTGCCTATGAAGCCGTTGAAGATCGCTACGACGCAGACAAAGAGGCAGCAACTGGAGTACATACAACCAGCGGGGAAAAATAACCATCTTATACAACTGAACTCTACCATAAAAAGAGAGAGGTAGAGACATCCACTTTGCAAAACAACCCTCCGTAGCGGCCAACAAAACATCTACATTAGCACGATATAACCGTCCCACACTGCTCGTGAGTTGCACTCCCAAATATTTGAATACACCAGCCGCCCACCGTAAAGGAAACTGCCCCGGCCACTCCAAGCGCACCGCCTCGGCCGTAGCTAATGCCAAAGATTTATCATAATTCAATTGGAAGCCCGAAAAATCGCCATACTCCGTAAAAAGCGACATAAGAGCAGGAAAGGATTCCCACGGGGAGGTCAAATGAACCAACAAATCGTCTGCAAATGCCGAAATCTTAAACTCTCGGCCGCCAAGAGAAACACCCCGAACCGCCGGATTAGCAGAGATTTCGCGAATTAAGGGATCCAAGTTGAGCACGAAAAGAAGAGGAGACAAGGGGCAACCTTGTCTAGTACCCCGCTGAATTGGAAACACCGCCGAAGAAACTCCATTAACCAGCACCCTGGCCAGCGGATCATGATATAACGTAGCCACCGCATCACTAAAGAAACCTCCCATACCATAATGTTGAAGAGTACAAAACAAAAAATCCCACAAAACCCTATCAAAGGCCTTATGGGCATCAAAACTGACCAACAAAGAAGAAACCTGCTCCCGCTCCACCCACTCCAGCGAAGCCAATATAGTACGTAAATTGCGAGTGGACGACCGACCTTTGACGAACCCAACTTGAGGCTCCGCCACCAGTGAGGGCAAAATACCCGCCAACCGGTTGGCCAACAATTTAGCAAAGAATTTAGCTTCAGCATTCAACAAGGATATGGGGCGATACGAGGAGGCCCTTAATGGGTCCTTGCCGGGCTTAAGCAAAACCACAATCTGAGCAACCCGAAGAGAAGGCGGGAGAGCCCCCTCGCGTACCGCAGTGTTAAACACATCAACCAGAACTGGGGCCACGTCCGCAAGTAGAAGTCTATAGAATTCACTGCGAAAGCCATCGGGCCCCGCCGCCTTCTGCAGCGGAGAACTACCAAGAACCAGCGATAGCTCTTCAACTGTAAAAGGAGCCTGCAAACGCGCATTCTGAGCGTCTGTCACCACCGGATGAGAGACCTGATCCAAATAAAGATCACCCGCCAACGAAGAAACCGGTGGAGCAGCATACAATTCCTGGAAATAATGGTGAAACACCGCCGCCATATCCTCATCTTTGTGGACCAAACCACCATCTGCCCGGCGGAGATGGAGAATTGGGGAAAACCCCTTAGCACGTCGAATCAAATTTGCCAAAAGCTTACCGCTCTTATTAGCATGCAAATACAGTTGAAATTTATAGTATGCCAAAGACTTCATAGCCCGATCATGTAATAGTTCCCGCAACGACAACTGCGAAGCCAATAATAACGCTCTATTGATTCCGGTGGGATGAGCCCCATAGCGGCGACGATCATCCTGAACCTGGCGCTCCAGCCGGAGCACCTGACGGTCGCGCCTCTTTTTCTTTCGGCTAGAGTAAGCAATGATCTCACCCCGCAACACCACTTTAGCAGCCTCCCAGTAAAGAAATGAGTCACCCCTATGAGACGCATTGTGAAAAGCATAGTCCTTCCATTTATCTACCAAGAAAGCATGAAACTCCTGATCAGAATAGAGCGAGAGAGGAAACCGCCAATGAAAGCCCCCAGGGATATCTCCAGGAAACTCTAAAATAAGAACAATCATAGCATGATCCGAAACATCATATCCTCCAATCTCCGCCGAGCTCACCTGCGAAAACAGGGAGTCCGTGAGCAACCAATAATCAATACGGGACTGCGTTGCATGGGCACTAGATGTATGAGTGTAGTCGCGGTCTCCAGGATGTAACACCCGCCACACATCAATCAAAGACATAGAAGAGGCAAACAAGGGAAGGCCTCTATTCGGGGCATACCTGTCGTGAGGAAGGGGATTAGATTTGTCAATAGTGGGATCAAAAGCTTGATTAAAATCCCCACCCAACAGTATGGCATTGAATTTTAAACCGGCCATTGAAAAGGCTGGGAGTAGCTGCAGGGTCTCTGTGTCTGGTAACAGAATACAAAGAAGAGCTGACAGGCTTCAAAATCGATTGTTTAAAAAGTTAAATTTCATAGAAACATAATGGCAGATAAAGGCCAAATGGCCCATCTAGTCTGCCCATCCGCAGTAACCAGGCCGGATTTAAATGAAAAGAGGCCCTAAGCTATTCCACTTATGAGGCCCTTTCACCTCCCATTTTTAAGTTTGTAAATTACATGAGAGATAATAAAATACATCATTACTGTGATATATATCAATATGTTAAATGAAACATGTTGTTATTGGTACTAACCTTTATAAAAAATGTGACACGGATAATAAATTAAAAAAAGTCGAGAACACTTATTTGGACATTTATTCTCAGCACCATAATCAAACATAACACACAACATTGCCCCTTCCTATGTCCATAGTGCCCCCAGTGCGTCCTTCCTCACCTCACCTCACCCCCCCCCTCCGATGCCCGCCTGCCTCCCATCCCCCTTCCATTGAACACCCCCCATGCCAACCTGCCTGCCTGCCATTAAACCCCCCCACCCCCCCTCCGATGCCAGCCTGACTGCCTCCCATCCCCCTTCCACTGAAACCCCCCCCCCCGATGCCAGTCTGGGCTGCCCTGTCCTAACGGATCCACGTTTTGCCTCTCTCCCCGCGGGGCTGGGCTTTGCCCAGCTGTTTCCGGACTGACGTCTTTCCCTCCCCGATCCTCCTCCCAGGGCGAGAAAAAGAAAGGGAGAAGCCGAGTCTGCGCCCCGTTGCGGCCGGTGACGGTTCCGATCCCGAAGCGTAGAATTTCTCCTTATTTTCGGTTCAGTGTTTTAGTGTTCACTGTTTTTAGAATAGTGCAATTGTAATTTTGCTAATAATTTGAATGTAGGCCCCTCTTGATCTTGAGGCCCTAGGCTGAAGCCTAGTTAGCCTATAGGAAAATCCGGCCCGGGCAGTAACCATTATCACTTTCTCTCTCCAAGAGATCCCATGGGCCTATCCCAGGCCCTTTTGAATTCAGACACAGTCTCAAAACCCCCGGTGGAGGCAGAAAGTTTCCTAGTGTTCGTTTGTTACCCCACCTAAAGTATGTTATTTTTGTAATTTAAAAAAAAGTCTCAGAAATATCGTTTTTAGAGCATTTTTGGTGCAAATTCATGTCGGGCAGAAATTTTGAATTTTTAACAATATTTTTTCAACTTTTCCCTGCTTCTTTAAAATTAAAAATTTTGCCAGAAAAACTGCTGGAATGGAGTCCTTAGGGTCTCCTTGTGTGGATTCATACCAAATTTGTGCAAAAATTGCCACATTTAGAGCATTTTGTGCCACGTGGTGTGGTCGGAGGGGGGGGGCGGGGGAAGGCTGGTAACTACTGGTTCAGCCTCCCTTTCACAGAAGCAGGTGATTACATGCTCAGCTAGCCTGTTGGGGCAGCCACATTATTTTCGTGGCTTGGTTCTACAGCTTTGTCTGTCCTCCGCAAGATGGACTCTCCGCAGCTTAAGAAGCGCAAGTATAAGTCATCTAAGAGTGACTCTACCCCAGGGTTTGGATATTTACGAGATTTTGCTGGTCTGTATTTTACTCCAGGGGTCCGGCTGCTGGGTGCTTTTTGGTTCCCCCTGCTACGCATCTCAGCGGTTGAGTGGCCTCGGGGGTCTCTGTGCTGTCTGTTCCTTCTTCCCAGACTGTTTCAGGGGTCCCAGCTACTGCTCCAGCCCTCCCTGATTCTTTTTTGGAAAGTGCTGCAACTGTCCAAAAAAGATTGAAACCAACTGAACACTGTACCAGTAATCCCAATTTTGCTCAGTCTGTGCAATAAAATATCAGATTAACTGTATTAAATGCAGATGATACATCTAAGGACACTAAATCAAAATTGCCACCTCTATCAAACCCAGTATCTAACAGAGAGAAGTAATGATTTTGTCATGATCATCCCTGAAGCCAAATTGGAACTTATTCAGAATCTGATTTTCAGTCACAAATTCAGTTAACTGAAGGAACACTCTTAAGAACATAAGCATTGCCTCTGCTGGGTCGTGCCCAGCAGTCCACTTCCATGGCGGCCCCCCAGGTCCATGACCTGTAAGTGCTCCTTTACCCAAGACGTTTATTCCTTATTCATTTAATATCCCATATTGTAGCCCTCTATCTATACCCTGCAATCCCCTTTTCGTTCAGGAAGTCATCCAATCCCTTTTTGAAACCCAATATTGTACTCTGTCCTATCACCTCTCCTGGAAGTGCATTCTAGGTGTCCACCACCCTCTGAGTGAAGAAGAACTTCCTAGCATTCGTCTTGAATCTATCTCCTTTCAGTTTCTCTGAATGCCCTCTTGTTTTTGATGTCCCCGCTAATCTGAAGAATCTGTCTCTCTCCACTTTCTCTATGCCTCTCATGATTTTATAAGTCTCCACTTTTCCAGGGTAAAGAGCCCCAGCTTCTCCAGCCATTCAGCATATGAGAGGTTTTCCATGCCCTTTATCATCCTCGTTGCTCTTCTCTGGACCCTCTCGAGTATCGCCATATTCTTCTTAAGGTACGGCGACCAGTACTGGACGCAGTACTCCAGATGCGGTCGCACCATCGCCCTATACAGCGGGAGGATAACCTCCTTGGTTCTGGTAGTGATATCTTTTTTGATAATGCCCAACATTCTATTCGCTTTCTTTGAGGCCGCTGCACATTGTGCCACCAGCTTCATTGTTTTATCCACCAATACCCCCAAATCTTTTTCTAGGTTGCCTTCCCCCAGTACTCTCCCTCCCATCATGTAGCTGTACATCGGGTTCCCCTTCCCTATGTGCATAATTTTGCATTTCTCTACATTGAAGCTCATCTGCCATTTATTTGCCCACTCTTCTCAACAATCTTAGCCAAAAAAGGTAATTTGGAAATGGGACATGTTAATGTGATACCAAACTAATAGATTTAATAAAGTGTGCTATGTTAAACATAAATACTAATGAACTATTGCTCTGTTTTCCTAATAAACTTGCTATTTTCATTTTAGTTACCGACCTCCAAAGACAGTGGGACACTCATCTGTTGTGTATCGAGATTCCATGTTGATTTTTGGAGGAGGCAGACCAAATTGTGCGTCTGTTAATAGCCTCTGGAAATTCCAATTCAACTCCCAAACCTGGAAAAAACTAGCAGCTCTCCAAGACGTGACTCAACCATCCAAAATGTATCATTCTCTGATAGGATTTGGTTGTAGCTTCCAACCAAACCTGAAACACTCATTAAATGATTTGAATTGCAAGCAGACAGACCTGCAGAAAACGTCCTCTAAACTTCGCTACTTTCAGTCACAGCGCTCAAACAAAATCGCTGATATTTCTGATGGCAATGTGATGGAAATGAAAATCTTTACACAGTCTGATCTCCCAGTCCATTCTTGTTCTGTGCAAACCAGTTTTGAGGACAGCCTTACAGATGAAGTACAGACCATACTGCCTACAGAAAATAATCCTTTTAGTCTTTTTGTGGAAGATAAAGCTGTTTCTACTGCTGCAATGGTAGAAAAAGATATTCAGTGTCAGCATATAACCTCTTTGGACATGACTGTATGCTGTTGTCCTGATGTTCTCCTCCTTATAGGAGGGAAGCCTCTTTCCTGCTCTGGCAAAATCACCCTGTGGCAAACAAAACCAAATATAATTTAAATATTTAATCAGCGAGAATGAAATATTCTAGGCTTGGATAGTATAGCTGGCTGATGTTCCATTTAAATTTTTCCTTCCTTAACATCTTCACTAGAACAGTCCAGACAGAACCTGTGGATTGTGTCCATCAACCAGCAGATTGAGATAGAAGTCCTGGTTATCTAAGCTTGCATAATACCCTGAAAGGGCGAATCATGTGGAACTATTTTGTTTTTCTTTCTCTCTCTAATGGATGATGACAGTATACCATGCAGGTCCTGAGCTGAAGCTCTTCTAATCCATATGAACCGATTTCAGTACAGTTGATCTTCATCCTAACACTTGGTCTATATAGAAGAAGCAGCTGTCCTGTCAAAACACGTCATCAGTACCTGGCAGAGTATTTATACACAATTTTCTTACCATACAACAGTGCACAAGTTATAAAACTAAAGGAGGAATCAGTTAGCATTTTTAGATGTTTGTATGGTATCATATAATAGTTTACAAATGATTACCAATTAAGTGTGATGATTGACTAAGGGGGCCACATTTAGGGGCCTGTACCCGGTTGTGGTTTCTCTACCATAAGGTTCTGAGCACTTCGGGTATTCATAGGCATTCAATTGTTGAAGCAAATACTGGTTGTTTTAAATGAAGGCACATCCATTAAGGTAGCTTTTACCACAGTGGGTGGGAGAGCTGATGTAAGTACAAAGAAGCTGCAACTACTAGAGATACCTTGTTAATTGTGTTAAATATCAGCATTATGATTTTGTAGTGAATTCTAAATTCAGTAGGCAGCTGGTGCAATGTTTGAAGAGTGGGTGTAATGTGATCGTACCTGGACTGCCCTGAAATTACTCATGCTAGTGTTCTGTGCGATCTGCAAAGATTTAACATAACGCTTGTGAATACCTATCAATAAAGCATTACAGTACTATCATTTATCCTACAGGTACTACAGGGCTCTTGTCTGGCTCCCATTTTTTCAACATTTTTCTGTATACTTTGAGGGAGAGGAGAGATATGATAGAGATGTTTAAATATCTACGTGGCATAAATGCACAAGGCAAGTCTTTTTCAATTGAAAGGAAACTCTGAAATGAGGGGGCATAGGATGAAGGTGAACATAAGAACTGCCGCTGCTGGGTCAGACCAGTGGTCCATCGTGCCCAGCAGTCCGCTCACGCACCGGCCCTTAGGTCAAAGACCAATACCCTAACTGAGAAAGGGGATAGATTCAGAAGTAACATCAGAAAATACTTTTTAATGGAAAAGGTAGTGAATGCTTGGCTTGGCCTCCCGGTGGAGGAGACAAAAAATGTACCTGAATTCAAGAAAGCTTGGGACAAGTACATTGGCTCTCTTAAGGGAGAGGATGGGATAGTAGATGGCATGATTAGGCAGACTAGAGAGGTCATATGAACTTTATCTGTCTTCAGTTTTCAACAGTATGTTTCTAAGAATGTTCCAATCTCAGTGATGCAGGAAGAACAATCATTGATGATGTTAAAAAAAGAGTTATTTGTTAATGCATTTTTCTAGGAACTG
Source organism: Geotrypetes seraphini (assembly GCF_902459505.1). Lineage (NCBI taxonomy): Eukaryota > Metazoa > Chordata > Amphibia > Gymnophiona > Dermophiidae > Geotrypetes > Geotrypetes seraphini. The sequence goes on from NC_047088.1 coordinate 253,603,852, forward strand.
ATCTTTGCGATTGTTCTTTTGATGAGCACTTTATGTGATTTTTTGATGATTATGTTAATGTTTGATTTTATTTGTCTTATTGAATTATGTATGTAATGATATGTAAACCATTTAGGTTTAAACGGTATATACATTTTTTAAATAAATAAGGTCTCTGTATCGCTCCATGGTGCATCATCAACTTGATAGTTCTGGTCATTGTATCTCAAAAAAAGGGTTTCTTTAAAAAATTACTCAAGACATAATTATTTGTAGACGCCTTTTTCTAGCCAATAATTTTCTTCTCTGGCATAGTTGATGAATTATTCATAATCTTTTTTATATAAGCCTTCGTGTTAGTTTACAGATATGTTCTCAGAGGATTGTTTATGTGTTTGTTTTATTATAATTTTATGTATGTAAATTATGTAAACCGTTTAGTTCTAAATGGTATAGAAATTTTTAAAATAAATAAATAAAAATAGATATAGGGAAATTATAAAAGGTTCAAAGAAGATTGATCAGAATTTTAAAAGGTATGAACTCCCCTCGTATGAAGAAAGACTTTGGGGGAGGATGGGCTGGAGAGGGCTTCAATGGCTGGGAGGGTGTAGATGGGCTGGAGTAGGTTTTGATGGAGATTTCGGCAGTTGGAACCCAAACACAGTACCAGGTAGAGCTTTGGATTCTTGCCCAGAAATAGCTAAGAAGAAAAAATTTAAATTGAATCAGGTTGGGCAGACTGGATGGACCATTTGGGTCTTTATCTGCCGTCATCTACTATGTTACTATGACTAAAGAGCTTGGGGATCTTCAGCTTGGAATAGAGACAGCTGAGAGGGGATATGATTGAGACCTACAAAATCTTGAGTGGTGTTGAACAGGTAGTGTGTGAATCAATTTCTCACTCTTTCAAACAGTACAAAAACCAGGGATACAATGAAATCATATGGGAATACTTTTAAAACAAATAGGAGATATTTTTATGCAAAGAATAGTTAAGCTTGGGAACTCATTGCCAGAGGATTTGGTTATAGTAGTTAGCATAGCTGGGTTTAAGAAAGGTTTGGACACATTTCTGGGGGACAGTCCATAGTGCGTTATTGAGACAGATGTGGGGCAAATTACTGCTTACCCTGGATTGATAGCATGGAATGTTGCTACAATTTGGGTTTCTGCCAAGTACTGTGACCCATGTTCCCTCTAAGCTGAGCACATGAGCAATCGCTCAAATTCTAAGAGCGTCACTCACAGATTTTACTTGGTCATTCACATATTAACTTGTAAATCACAAAATATTTTTAGAATTGTCGCTCACATGAGAAAAAATTTGCATGCACCCAGCCAATTCTTAGAGGGAGCATTGACTGTGACCTGGATTGGCCACTGTTGGAAATGGGAAACTGGGCTAATTGGACTATTCTTTAGTATATTCTCAGAGGACAAGCAGGCCTCCCATTCTCACAAATGGGTGACATCATCCAGTGGAGCTTGGCACAGAGCTCGTTAGCATAAAAATATGCAGATGTTTCTAGGAACTCCATACCATGCATGCGCAGATGCCTTCTTGCTCAAAGCGTGACCACAGGTCCCTTACTTTTCGTTTTTCCATGGAACACAGAGGATGCATTGAGTGCTCTCTTTCCTCAGAGATTTTATGTGCGATGTTTGTGCTTTCCCTTATGGGGCTTTTCTTTTCAAATTAGTTTCTCCCTTTTTGTAGTTTATGGCCCTTTTAAGTTTTTTGTTTCTTTTTCCTCAAGAGTTATGCCCATACTTAGGCTGGAGCCTCAACTTCAGTTTGAGTGCACTCTTTTTGCTTTATAACTGAAGAATTTAATTTAGCTGTGATGTGTTGTTTTTTTATTGAAGGTGACTCCTAGTGCCTTCAAGAGGTATGCCCAAGGTCGTGTGATCTGGGTAATGACCCCGCCCATGACTTAATATTTGTTCTCTCTGTTTAAAAATGCAGTTGACATAGAGCACGGCTGGTCCATCGACTTCGACATTGAAGCATCAACATTGATGACTGTGCAGACATCGGCAAACACTGGGAGTACACCAGCAGCAAGGAGGTCTTCACCTCTCTTGACATCATGCACTGTTAGCCCCAGGACCGGTCTGCATTGGACTCAACATGGAGAATGCATATGGGTTCAGCATCATCCTCATTGGCACTAAAGGACTGCGATGCTGAGCATTAGGAGAAGCCCTTGAAGCACAAGCATCAGTCCTTGACAAATGGTGTTAGGAGCACTGGAAACGCCAATACCCAAGAAGCGTTGACATTGAAAGGGTGGCTCTCCCTCTCAAGTGGAGGTGCCAGTGCACAAGTCTCCAGGCACCCAATTTCACACTTAACATAGTAACATAGTAGATGACAGCAGATAAAGACTCGAATGGTCCATCCAGTCTGCCCAACCTGATTCAATTTAAATTTTTAAATTTTTTTTTTAGCTATTTCTGGGCAAGAATCCAAAGCTCTACCCAGTACTGTGCTTGGGTTCCAACTGCTGAAATCTGTTAAAACCTACTCCAGCCCATCTACACCCTCCCAGCCACTGAAGCCCTCCCCAGCCCATCCCCCACCAAACGGCCATACACAGACCGTGCAAGTCTGCCCAGCTTAGTTCAATATTTAATATTATTTTCTGATTCTAGATCCTCTGTGTTCATCCCACACTTCTTTGAACTCAGTCACAGTTTTAATCTCCACCACCGCTCGGGAGCGCATTCCAGGCATCCACCACCCTCTCCGTAAAGTAGAATTTCCTAACATTGCCTTTGAATCTACCATCCCTCAACCTCAAATTATGTCCTCTGGAAGCCCTGAATATGTATACCCTACAGGAAAGGAGGGACAGGGGAGATATGATTCAGACTTTCAAATACTTTGTTCTACGTTAATACCCTTCAAGTATTTGAACGTCTGAATCATATCTCCCCTGTCCCTTCTTTCCTGTAGGGTATACATATTCAGGGCTTCCAGTCTCTCCTCATACGTCTTCTGGCACAAGCCTCCTATCATTTTTGTCGCCCTCCTCTGGACCACTTCAAGTCTTCTTATGTCCTTCGCCAGCTACGGTCTCCAAAACTGAACACAATACTCCAAGTGGGGCCTTACCAATGACCTGTACAGGGGCATCAACACCTTCTTCCTTCTACTGGCTACGCCTCTCTTTATACAGCCCAGCATCCTTCTGGCAGCAGCCACTGCCTTGTCACACTTTTTTCGCCTTTAGATCTTCGGACACTATCACCCCACGGTCCCTCTCCCTGTCCGTGCATATCAGCTTCTCACCTCCCAGCATATACGGTTCCTTCCGATTATTAATTCCCAAATGCATTTCTTTGCATTGAATTTTAGTTGCCAGGCATTAGACCATTCCTCTAACTTTTGCAGATCCTTCTTCGGTGTCTACTCTGTTACAAATCTTGGTATCATCTGCAAAAAGGCACACTTTTCCTTCTAACCCTTCAGTAATGTCACTCACAAACATATTGAATAGCACCAAACCCTGAGGGATTCCACTACTCACCTTTCCTCCCTCCGAGCGACTTCCATTAACCACCACCCTCTGGCGTCTGTCCAACAGCCAGTTTCTAACCTAGTCCTTCAAGTTTGTTCAACAGTCTCCTATGAGGAACTGTATCAAAGGCTTTGCGGAAAATCTAAGTAAATTACATCTAGCATATGTCCTTGATCCAGCTCTCTGGTCACCCAATCAAAAAATTCAATCAGGTTTGTTTGGCACGATTTACCTTTTGTAAAGCCATGTTGCCTCAGATCCTGTAACCCATTAGATTCAAGGAAGTACACTATCCTTTCTTTCAGTAACACTTCCATTATTTTTCCAACAACTGAAGTGAGGCTCACTGGCCTGTAGTTTTCTGCTTTATCCCTGTGACCACTTTTGTGAATAGGGACCACATCCGCTCTCCTCCAATCCCCAGGAACCACTCCCGTCTCCAGAGATTTGTTGAACAAGTCTTTAATAGGACTCGCCAGAACCTCTCTGAGCTCCCTTAGTATCCTGGGATGGATCCCGTCTGGTCCCATCGCTTTGTCCACCTTCAGTTTTTCAAGTTGCTCATAAACACTCTCCTCCGTGAACGGTGCAGAATCCACTCCATTTTCTCGTGTAACTTTGCCAGACAATCTTGGTCCTTCTCCAGGATTTTCACACTTCTGATCCAGCACTGACACCTCAGGCTTTCCCTCCACCAGCTCCCGATGAGATGCTTTTTTCACGGAGATGCTAGTGCAGATCTTATAACTGCAACCCGTTCAGGCTTCGAGAGCACTTGTGCAAGTAGAGGCTCAGCCCTCACTTCCCCCTGAAGCTCAGCAGGAGCCTGTGCATCAAGCCTGAACATTGGAACCTTGATGGTTTTCGATGTCTGCATCAAAACATACAGTTTTTACCTTCAATATTAGGAGAAGAAGTTCCCCAGAGATCAATGGTAGGACATTACCTTGGTGCCCTCTGAGGTGAGGTAGGCCAAGGCCCCTTCACACTGCATTCTGACATAGGAATCTGACTGAGACCACTTATAGGACTCAGATGAGGATCCACATTACTTCTCAGAGGAGTCATACGGAATCCCTTCTGACTTCTTCACCTGGAAAAGAAAATCTCTACTCGAGTCTCTCTCTTTTTACTAGTTTGGGGTGGGAGATGGCTTTGGCCATCCTATTTAAGTTAGAGATGGTGGAAGAGCCTAGGGCTGAGATGTTGGATGTCTTGGATTATGAATCTCCTTCCAAAGAAGGAATCACAATACCATTGCACCCTATCCTCAAGGATGAACTGAGAAACTCACCTTAGTTCAGGTTGCACCTAAGAAGGTGCTTACTGTGACTGGGTAAGGCCTGGACTAGCCCAGAGCCCTGACCTGGGTCATCCAAACCTCGGCCAAACGGTTAAGCAAGGTATGAAGGGTAAAGTGGTGTGCACATCAAATAAAAATCAAGGAAAAAAGTGTTCTGTGTGAATTATTTCTTTATTTTCTTTAAACTGTAGTGCAATTTAAAAAAACCCAAACTCTTATTGATGGCTAAACAGACTGTTAGCCCACCATGATTAATCAGCTTTACAGTTCAAGAAAACTGGCAATTTCCAAAAGGTTGTAATCAGCTTTCTCACCCTGAGCATAGGATTCTTCTTACCCTTAACAGATCTGGGTTGTTTAGATCCTCTGCCCAATCAGTTCCAACAATTAATGGCAAACCAAAAACTCCACAAAAAGGTGCTTTCACCAAGCTGTGCTCTACCAGTCTTTAAATCACAAATACAACTTTCCAATTTAAGTCTTCTCCCACAGTTCTCCTGTGATTATGCAAATTCAGAAGCAGTAATCCTTAACTCTTCTGTTATTAGTTTTGTGAGGTAACACCACCCTATCAGAATTATGCCTTCAAACAACCATAATTCCTCAGGCTCCATTTCAACATCATTTACAAACATTTCTATATCATATTCATCATTACCTTCAGAAGAATTATTAGAGGTTTCAGCCCTGAGGTTTCTACTTTCCTTTGGGAAATGCTGGCTTCTGTCTTCTAAAGCCTGGCTTGCACCGGTCTGCTGTTTTCCAAGGATTCAGGTATGCTGAAAGTTGGGGGCTGCCTCCACTACCTAGAACCCACACTCTTTTCTCTAACTTTGGGCTGATTGCCTCTAGGTTCAGTTGAGTTCCTATAACTCTTTGCTGCTGAGTTGGTAGCTTCCCTGCTGATTAGCCCTGCCCACAGCTGGGCTGACTGCTGGAGCTAGTCCACTTCTGGGTTTTGCTACCACCTGCCTAGTGCCTGATGGGACTTGTAGTTGTTTGTCTTTAGCTTTTCCTAAGCTAGGGCTAGGCAAGTATAATTGGGTCAGGGCAGTGCTACCTTTCACTTGGGGTTTATTCATCAGGGATGTTTCCTTTCCCTGCTTGCTTCTAAGAGCAGGTTTAAGTGCAATTTTAGAGCACTGCAGGGTTTCTTCTGACATGACAGGGCTCTCTCCCTGTCACAATACACAGTACTGTATCCAAAAGGCTCCCAAATTCAAGAGGGCACAGCTACATCATCACTCTTTGGTGGTAGAATCCGATCGCAAACAGACAAAAAATGCTAGAATTAATGTCTTGGTTCCCCCAGGTAGAGAGGCCAAAATTTTGGATTCATTTTGAAGACTTCTCAGGCCTTGATGCTTATTTTCTGTATCCAGTCCTATCAGATTTACATGAGAATTTATTTGAAGTCTCTAGTACACAGTGCTTTGTCTCTTGCAAGCTCTTTCCCCATGGAGCAGGCTGAAAAACTCTGCCAGCTGGCCAATAAGCAGCCACAGTTAAAAAAAAATATCTGACCAGAAGCACTTATGACACATGATATTGGGTCCATATACTCTGCACTGGATATGGGGATGCACAGGCTCATGGTTGCATGTCTCTGACCTAGAACCAACAGTTCAGGAGCAGCTAGCGGACATTCCCTGCCATAGAGAAAACCTGGAAGAGGTTGTTGACCCCATTCAAAAAACATGCAGATATCATCCAGTTCCTGTCGCAGCTGCATCTTCCTCAACTAGGAGGTTTTTCAGTGGGAATTAAAGGCAACCCTACTACTCTCAAAGGTGTAGGTAGCCACCGCTTTCTCGTTTTGCCCAACAGTCCCAGCCAGAGCATTCCTGACCCTATCAGCAGAAGGCACAGATAGCTCCCCAATTAAAGCAGGAAGTGAGCTTTTGACTAGATCTAGGGGAGCATAGTTGCAGAAACAGTAATCATCCCAGATGACTTACCGGTTAGGGGAGAGGCTGAATTTTTTTCAGCAGCAGCGGCCCCTTGTAACCTCCAACCTGTGTGTTCTTCAAATAGCCTGCTTCAGTTACATCCTAAATTGGCATCAGAGACCACCAAATTGCCCAACGAAGTACTAATTCAGGAAATCTCCCTTTCGCAGGCCAATGTAATCAAACCTGTGCCACCAGGGGAAAAAGGGAAAGAATTTTATTTTAGGTACTTTTTTGTGCTCAAGAAAATGGGGTGGGGGGAGAAGGTTTCATCCCATCCTAAACTTAAGAGCCCTGAATAAATTCCTGGTCATAGAAAAGTTCAGGATGATTTCCCTGGACACCCTCCTTCCCATGATTCAGGAAAAAGATTGGCTATGCTCTCTGGACTATATTCATATTTTAATACTTCCCAATCACAAGAAGTATTTCAGATTTCAAATAGGAAAACACCACTACCAGTACCACATTCTGCCTTTTGCTCCCAGGGTGTTTATCAAATGTCTAGCAGCATTTCTAAGCAGATTGGAGATGTATGTCTTTCCCTATCTGGACGATTGGCTGGTCAAGAGCACAACTCAGGAAGGGGCTTCAGAGACCATGTGTAAAACTATTCAAGTGCTGGAGCTACTGAGGTTTGTGATAAACTACCCCAAGTCCCACCTACTTCCTGTTCAGCAATTGGAGTGCATACAGTTATGTGAAAAAATTAGGACACCCCATGAAATATTCAGTTGCTTAAGAAATGTTCATATATCGATGTCAAATCTTCTTTTATCTATCTCTGGAAAAGAAAGTGATGTAATTGCAGGTAAACAAAATTTTTCCTTGATTTACTCACCAAACAAGATATCCACAAAAATGTGTATTCTAACTGAGGAATATATTAATAGAAAATAGTGTGGAACAATGTCTTTTTCTTTTCTTTAACTACGTATGCTTACTATAATTAATACATTTCATCAAACCTTGTGTCCTGGGTAGGTTTTGACCCACAAGAAGCAGAATCTCATCTATGGATTTGTACAGTATTATATATGGGCAGGAATGGTTTTAGTCTTAGAAAGGTTTACTTAAAGACTTTTCTCATCTAAAAAACATTACCCATACTTCAAAAAATATTGACCTACACTAATTCTTATTCTTCTCTGGCTACCTTGTCTGTTCCAAGGGACACAGAAGTGCCCTAATATGATCAGATGCCCCCTCCCCCTTAATCACAAGGTATCCTGCTCTTCTCTGTACTACCAATCAACTTTTTGTCTTTTAATTCAGCTACTCCGTGAAATGCAGTATCTAAACGGACTACAGTATATCTTCATGGATTGCTCATTGCATCTCTTTCTGCTATACTAAAGCTCACTTGTCTTCTCCGGGGCACGTTGGAGCACATCAAGTACGAGTTACAGCATCCTCAACTGCAAATTTAAGATCAGTACCCATTCCAGATATTTGCAGAGCAGCGACTTGGTCCTCTCTTCATACTTTCACTAAGCATAATTGTTTGGATTAAAGTTCAGCACAAGATACGCAGTTTGGACAGTCGGTCCTCCTGAAATGTATTTGCGCTGTAAAAACTTATTTCCTCCACCCATCTCAAGGTTAATCTAGGGATTCATCAGCAAGTGTGCCTGCATTACCCCTGCTTGACTCCAGAGAAAGCAAAGTTGCTTACCTGTAACAGATGTTTTCCGTAGACAGCAGGGGAATGCAGCCACACTTGCCTGCTCGCCATCCCCTCTTACCAACTAGTTCTATAAGCTAGAAACATAACTTGACAGGAGGCGGAGACCCAGAGGCAAGGTAGTCTGCTCATGCTCAATAGAAAAAAAAAACTACTGATTCTAGGCGAGGGCACCGGTACGCAGGCTCAGTCAGAGGGCTTCACCAGCATGTGTGGCTGCATTCCCCTGCTGTCTACAGAGAATACCTGTTACAGGTAAGCAGCTTTGCTTTCACTTGCCTCTAGGAGATCATTTACTATTTTCTCAGCCTCCATACATATAGTTTTCTTAGAATTCTCCTTTTACCTCTAGTAGAGCATGGGGTTCCTCTATTCATTTTTTCTGTTAGGTTCCTTCCCTTGCCTCCGCGCTCTTGGATCAGACATTAGGTCATGGTTTTTGTGAGGCAACTTGAATTTTTCTGAGTTCTTGGAACCCAACTCTCCCTCCCTTTACTAAAGCTAGGGAGTCCCACATGTGAGACTATGCTGCCTGCTTGTCTAAGTATAAAGCACAGTTACTTCCATAACAGGTATTATCCAGGGATAGCAAGCAGATATTCTCACAGCCCACCCACCTCCCTTAGTTATCTTCTGCGCTTGGACATAGAAGTGATGACCTTGCGAGCTGGTATCGAGCAGTAAGGCACTCGCGCATGCGTGGTGCGGGCAGTCTAAAAGCTTGTTAAAGCTTAAAGTGATACTACACTTTCCACTGTTTGTACTAGGGCTCCATGGATAATATCACCCACATGTGAGAATATCTGCCTGCTATCCAAGGATAACACCTGCTACGGTAAGTAACTGTGCTTTATGTGGTTACAATCACAGCAGTTTATATATTATATACAGGTACTTATTTTTGTACCTGGAACAATGGACGGTTAAGTGACTTGCTCAGTTCCCTCGATCCTCAGGCTGCTACACTAACCATTAGGCTACTCCTTCACTCCAGTAAGAAGGTGCAAAGTGTCAACTGGATCAAGGAAAAGATCTACAGTGACACAAACGGTGGCAAGCAGCAGTTCAAATGTTAGGTACCAGTTGTAGAACTAACTCCCAGGTGGTCTACTTCCATTGTTACCAAATAACCAAGTACAGCAGTGGGCTAGTTTCCCACAAATTCACTAGACCCAGATTACTAAAACATTTCTAGCAGATCACCTGAGGATAAAGTAGTTGCACAGGGCATGAGGGAGATGGCGCACAAAAATCACTCCCCATCTACTCTCTCTCCTGCAATGGCTGTGGTGCAATGGGAGCGTTTTAGGCTCATGGCACAATTCCGGCTTGGAATAACCCTGGCTTGGTCCTTCCAGTTTGACAAAGACTTAACCAAGCTGCACTTTGAATCCTGTTGCATAGTTTGAGGAGATACAGGAGGCTCTCCCAGCCCCAGGACACTGTCACCTTGTCATTTCACATCTGTGTCTCTCACTAGCAGCCATCCAGCTCCTTCACAGTGTATTCCAGCAATAGTTTTTAAAAAAAGATTTTGTGAAACAATAAAACAATATTCCAGTGTTCAGAAAGGCAGCAGCCACAAAAGCTGGTTCTTTAGAGTTCTGTGGTTAATAAGCATTTAGCAGTGGCAGGGTCCTCGCTGATCTGGGTAACAGCACTAAAAATAAATTTTGAAAAGTTAGAAAAACTGTCTAGATGCAAAGCTTATTATGAGATTTGAGCAACAATTGATCTTCAAATATACAGATAAATTAGTATGGCTGCTGTTAGTTCACTTGAATGAAGAGAAAGTTTTAACAAATAAAATCAATTAAAGACAATATACCCTTTTGCAGAACATGGGAGCTGGGGGTAAACATTACTTCAAGCATTTCAATGATAGCCTGACAGGGAAAAGTGGATTGGGGGAGGGAAATAACAGTTTACCTAGGCAAGGCGGCCAAGTAAGTACCTATAAATGTTGAGGGCCATTTTTGATAGGACTTCTAGTTCCAACTTTGGTTGTTTTGTGGGAAGCATCTAAAGTTGGAGGTGGAGAAATGGCCATTTTCAAATGGGATGTCCTAATAATTTTTTTTGAAAATCCCCTACTTGGGTATCTTATCCGCAGGGATGTCTAACTTTATTTGTAATTTTTGACCACAAAAATGTTTAAGTTAAAAATGCCCATATCGGCACCATTTAGCCAGCATTGTAATAGACTGGCCACATAGATATCCAAAAGAGCAGTGGAGCACCTATGCACTTCACATAAAGAGTGCCAGATATACATTTCAAGAACAATTGCTAGCACAGTTGAAAAATAAGATCTTCCACTTAAATAATTCTTTAGTTGCACATCCTTATTACACAAACTAAACTAGTTAATTCCCACACTGAAGTTCCTCAGTATACCACACTCCAACTAAAAAATAGGTGGTGAATGAGACAGTAATGGGTCAAAGCTAATTGGTGTATTTAAAGAAAATTTTTTTAAGTAAAAGCACTGGCACTTTAATAATGAAAAATTCTAAAAAATATATATAAAAGCATTAAAAGTATAAAAGATATAATAGATATAACACCGAATTGCAAAGTTCTGATGAGGAAGGCCACCACACGTCTGCTATTTTTTAGTTGGAGTGTGGTATATTGAGGAACTTCGGTGCGGGAATTAACTATTTTAGTTTGTGTAATAAGGATGTGCAACTAAAGATATACATTTCAACATAAGTCTGTTATAAGTTATGGTGAGTCCTCCAAACCTACTATACCCACCTGTTTACCACCAAAATAGCCCTCATGGCTGTAGGTGGCACTTATGGCAATATAGTAGGATTTTGGCAGACTCCCACTCCCCCCATAGACGAGTAAAACTGCAACATCTGGTATGAGAAAGGTTAGCAGAGCATCACACAGGTATCTTAAGTAGCCTGGTGGATGGGCTAGTGAGCCATAGAGAGGAAGACCCAGGCCCATACAACACTCTAACCACTACATTTATGGTGGAAAGTATGTGGCCACTAAGATCCTACTATACTGCCATATATAAGTGCCACCTGCAGCCATAAGGGCTATTGGAGTGGGAGATGTGGGTATAGTAGGTTTTACGGGAGTTTTGGAGGGATCACCATAAATTATAAGGGGGTTATGGTGAGATGTATATCTGGCACCCTTTATGTGAAGTGCACAGCAGAGTCTATGTGGCTAATCCATTATAATGCTAGCCCCTCCCACACCCAAATGGTCTAGATTTAAACATTTTCAACTTGGATGTTTTTGTGGCCTCACACGTTCCACCATAAATGCAGTGGTTAGTGTGTCTTATAGGCCTGGGTCCTCCTCTCTATGACTCATTAGCCCACCTACTACATCACCCCAGAACCCTTTTTAAAAATCAGTATTATACTGGCCACCTTCCAATTTTCAGGTACGACGGACAGTTCTAACAGGTTGCAGATCAAGAAATTCATGTTTGTGTTCTTTCAGTATCCTGAGGTATATACCAGAAACCTGGTAAAGACCTCTTATAAAATTACATCTCACATGAAAGTACACATGGTGCAATTAGAAATACATTTGTACCCAGTTTTAAAAGGGGGTGTATTCGGGGGGAAAGGTTTGGATGGAGGATAGGTAGAGTCACAATTTATATGCATACTTTATCAAATATGTGCATTTACAAGTACATTATGAGCTAACATTTAAGCCTGCTCCCGAGCAAGCCAATCAGTGACCTCAATCTAGGTCAGACATGGGCAACTCCAGTCCTCGAGGGCTGGAATCCAATCGGGTTTTCAGGATTTCCCCAATGAATATGCATTGAAAGCAGTGCATGCAAATAGATCTCATGCATATTCATTGGGGAAATCCTGAAAATCCAATTGGATTCCGGCCCTCGAGGACAGGAGTTGCCCATGTCTGATCTAGGTGCTATTTCTGCAGGATTCGTGCTAGTATTTTATAAAGATAAAAGTACCTAGAGTACATTTCTTTATAAAATAGCTTACAAATATATGTATTTTTTGCTCTTCATACTAAGGTGCCATTTTATAAAATTACCCTCTTAAAGCACACAGTGGTAAATATTTCTGAATAGATCTAAAGTAATGTTATTCAGGCTTCTCTTGCCTTTTAACAGCTGGCACAGGCTGTGCTGGCAGCAATGTTGATAATCCTGGTAAAGTCTCAGGACTGTCGTTGGGTATCTTTGCAGGTAAGGCGATCTCATTTCCCAAAAACCCGTTCAAAATGGATCCACTCTAAGTAGAAGAAAGAACAAAACACAACTGTAACACAGTACTGTACTTCTAAGCCAGGATGTGTCAAAGTCCCTCCTCGAGGGCCGCAATCCAGTTGGGTTTTCAGGATTTCCCCAATGAATATGCATGAGATCTATTTGCACGCACTGCTTTCATTGTATGCTAATAGATCTCATGCATATTCATTGGGAAAATCCTGAAAACCCAACTGGATTGCGGCCCTCGAGGAGGGACTGACACCCCTGTTCTAAACAGAGGGGATTTTATATATAAATTAAGGCTGTACCGAATTATTTGAATTTGATTTGGCCTCAAATACAGGTATATTATTTGTATTTGGCTGAAGGGAAGATTAGGTTCTTACCTTGATAATCTTTTAGTAGCATGGCATGCGAGTTCTGACGATTGGGTTAACTTTCCCTAACCATGAACTGTGCAGAAGAAATCATATACTTTTCTTCAGCTCTGCCTCATTCCTCAGTGGACTGTACTGCCTCTCTTTAGTTTGTACCAAAGCAGCCGATAACCACTACAATAGGAAACATAAGATGGAGGGATATGGAGAACCTCCCCGACAAGACACTTCTGTTCTGTTACTAGTAAAATGAACAATGTTAATCAAAACAATTGGAACAACCAAGTCACCTGTCTGAGTGCAACCAGCATTAATATTTATGGGGTTTGTATACTCTCAATTGCATTTATAACAATAATATGCCATTGTACTCATAATATCTGGCTGGCATGAGAAGATCTCAAGTTCTGGACAGATATATTTGTCCTAGACATTACACAGGTGATTACACTGACAATGCAAGGTGTCAGGACTCATATGCCAAGCTACCAGAAAGAAGATTAATGAAGTAAGAAACTAATCTTCCCTTATTTATTTAATTCATTTTATATCCCTCCCTTCCCAGAGAGCTCAGAATGTGTTACAATTTATTTATTATTCAATTTTCTATACCGTTCTCCCAGGAGAGCTCAGAACAGTTTACATGAGTTTATTCAGGTACTCAAGCATTTTTCCCTGTCTGTCCTGGTGGGCTCACAATCTATCTAATGTACCTGGGGCAATGGGGGGATTAAGTGACTTGCCCAGGGTCACAAGGAGCAGCTTGGGTGCTGAGGCTGTAGCTTTAACCAGAATCAAATGGGTTACAGTGACAATTGTATAGTATAGTTTAACTTCCTAGATTAACACTCGTATATCCTAAATTAACATTCACATCCTAAATTAATCTTCACAGATAACATGGTTTGATCATTCTAGATTAACATTACAGTTACAGGGGGATGTGGCTTCGACGCGTACCAAGATGGCTGTGTAATTGACCTGCTCTGCGGAGTCAGGCTGGTTATTGAGCTATTAGTGGGGAAAAATTTAGTGAGAGTCATATCAGTGGAGTTATTATTGTTAAAATGGCTTCGGGCAAACAAAATAAAACTTCGGCGGGAGCTGGTTCAGGTAGTGTCAAGCGATCAAAATTAGAAGTGACATCTCCTCAGCTAATACCGTTGCCATCGGAAGAAGTGGAAAATAAAGACCTTATGAGAGAAATACAAAAAATACAGGAGATTATCTTAGAAAATTCAAAAAATATAAAAGAGGTTAAGGATGAAGTAGCAGGTTTAACAAAAAGATTGAATGTATTGGATTTGAAGATGGATCATTTGGAGAAACGTGTGGAAAAAACTGAAGTAGAAATAGTGCAGTATAAAACTGTTCACAAAGAAATTGATTTATTAAAAAAAGAATTGGAAGATTTGTCGAATCGTAAGAGAAGGAGTAACTTAAGGGTTCTTGGATTACCTGAGGGGATAGAAAAAAATGATCCAATTGCCTTTTTACTTAATTTTTTACCAAAGATTCTGCCAATTCAGAGTAAATTTCCATTGGAGTTAGAACGGGCGAACAGGATCCCAACGAAAAGGCTGAATAATCAAAAAAGGACCGCGTCCCATGATATTTAAAATGCTTAGATACCAGCAAGCAGCGGAAATTTTGAAATTGGCTAAAGAAAATAAAAACCTTAAGTGTCAGGATTCAAAGATCTTTATTGTTCCTGATTTTGCCAAAGTGACTGCTTATAAAAGAAAAAAATTGTTGGATTTGCGCCCGCAATTAAGGGCACTGGGAGCGAGATATGGCTTGGTATACCCAGCAGTTATGCGGGTTACCTATGAAAATAAAACCTTTAGCTTTGAGGATGCAGCAAAATTAAAGGAATTTGTAGAGCAGTGTGAAGTGCCTATGAATACATAAGATGGACTCCGGAATTATATATATATTATGTTTTGCTTTCCTACAGCTTAAAAGCCCTTTGATGGATCTGATATGTAGGGGCTGTTTATTCCAATAGTTTGGTAGGAACTAGGAGTTGGATCTGCGTCTGACACTTTGGAGTTGGAGGCCACGTCCAGGGGGTAATTGTATTCATGTTTCTTCTTGGGAGCGGAGCAGTCTGTTCGGGACATAAGGCTGATATGTAGTCAGGTGCCATGTTGTGTAAGGGTTCATAGACAGTAACGCGGAAGACAAAGGCGCGCGCCGATAACTGAGCGCAAGACGGAGGTGCGCGCCAAAGAAAAAGACTGTTTTTAGGGGCTGCGACGGGGGGTTTTGTTGGGGAGCCCCCCCACTTTACTTAATACATATTGCGGCGGCGTTGTGGGGGTTTGGGGGGTTGTAACCCCCCACATTTTAGTGAATACGTAACTTTTTCCCTAAAAACAGGGAAAAAGTTAAGTTTTCAGTAAAATGTGGGGGGTTACAACCCCCCAAACCCCTCACAACGCGGCGCAATCTGTATTAAGTAAAGTGGGGGGGGGGTTCCGCCCCACACACCCCTGTCGCAGCCCATAAAAACAGTCTTTTTCTTTGGCGCGCACCTCCGTGCTGCGCTCAGTTGTCTGCTCGCGCCTTTGTCCCGGCGCGCTTTTGACCTGACACCTTGTATAAGGACTTATAGCTTTTGCCTATGGCTAGCCAGTGTGCCACTGACAGTGCTTGGGATACAGGATTGTAGGTGCAAAGGTTCTATAGAAGTATAATTGCTGTACTTTGTACATGTTGGAGAGGCTGAAGATTTTTTAGCCATCAGTGCATTGTAGTAGTCCATGTGGGATAGGACGAAGGCATAGAGAAATTGGGTCTCTAACCCCCATGCAGATAAAGCTACATATGGTGCCTCTGTTATTACCCCTTCCCCTGCAGCTTTTTTTATTTTTATTATTGGACCCCTCCTCCTACCCTACCATGTACCTTGAGAAGCTTTCTTCCATAGAGCAGCAGCAGTACACCCAGACTGCCTGCAGGCTGCTCCAAAGTGCTCCCTCTGACGCCACTTCCTGTTTCGACATGGATAGACTGAGATGCCAAACCACAGGCTGGTGGAGGGAGAGAATCTGGATCGTGCCACCAAGTGACGGGGTGGGGATTTTCTTAGCACTATGGGAAGTCACCCATAGATAAGACAACCCTGCTTTTTCCAATGCATTTTAGAGCAAACATTTCATGACTTATAGACTTATGGTTACACTGACTTCCAATGACATATTGTAGCTCTTTTTCCAACTTCATAAATTGTACACTTTTCCTTATATAATCATTTTCACCTTTGTTCTGTCTTCATCAATCACACTTTGATAAAATAAAGAAAGAAGGATCATAATAGAATCATAATTAAAAGATCACTCACAGGCACTTTCCATATGGGCGTAATGGATGAATTAGAAGATGACACCTATTGAAGTAAAAGAGATGAGCTGTGAAAATTTCATGGTGGAATTGCTTAAGTATCAACCAGGCTGAGGATCACCTGACATCAGTTCTTTGGGACAGGGAATTATTGTGTCCTAATTTTAAACATGCTGTAAGCCATCTTGAGCCTTTCCATGAAACGGTGAGAGAAAAATAAAAAAAATGTCCCTTTCCTAGTAACCATCTCTACTAACAAGGTACATTTCTTCACCGCTTAAAACCTACGTGGCTTACAACGTAAACATACACAGTCATGTATCACACGATCAATAATCCTCCCAACTCTTCTGACATAGCTAATAAACATTACTTCCTAATAAAAAGCTTTCACAAACACATAGATTTATTAAATGCAGAGCTGTGGAGTCGGAGTCGAGGAGTCGGAGGAAATTTCGGGTACCTGGAGTCGGAGTTGCCAAACAATGCACCGACTCCGACTAAATTTAGATTGGAATTTAAAAAAAGCAAGTTTAAATGTCCCAATTCACAAAAAGTTATAATTAATGACTTCTCTACTGTAAGAATAAAGACCAATGCATGCAGCCTCACGTAACCGCAAAACGAACACGTGCTTCATTATATGGCATGCAACGCACAATTCGGAGCACCAATACTTATAAATGTATTCTCCCTTGTTGTTTACAACTTATTTCCAACGTTCAACAAGGTTTTCAATACCTCGTTGGTAGAAATCACCTGGTGTAGACTCGAAAAATTCATCCAACCAAGCTCTTCCACCATACGCACAACATCTTTTTACGCGGATGAAGATCTTGTTTCACGCGGAGTCAGAGTCAGAAGTACAAAAAACTGAGGAGTCGGAGTCGGAGTCAGAAGTACAAAAACCTGAGGAGTCGGAGTCGGAGTCAGAAGTACAAAAAACTGAGGAGTCGGAGTGGGAACATTTATCTACCGACTCCACAGCCCTGATTAAATGGATTCTGTGGATATAGTTGCTGTAGCACAGACCAACACATTTTTGTGACCTGACAATTCTGGTAAAAATCTTAGGGGTCCTTTTACTAAGTTGTGATATAAAGTGGCCTTAGTGCACCCTTACAAAGGTTTGCCCCACATTCTAAGGCCATTTGGAAAATGGCCAAGTTTCTCTTTTTTGCATTAATGGCCATGCACTAATGTCATTAGTACATGGCACATTAAAAAGAAAAGTAGCACTTGAACACTTACTGACACCTATTTGGTAGGCGATAAAGACTCATACACTAATAAAGCTGAACAAATCAGTGCTCAGTAATGCAATAATGTAGCTACACTGATTAACACAAAAACACTCTCCCCCTCCCCCCAGATACACCCTCCTACTACTATTTATCATTTCTATAGAACTGAAAGGCATGCACAGTGCTGTACATTTAACATGCAATAGACAGTCCCTGCTCAGAAGAGCTTACAATCTAATTTGGACAGACAGGACATTTAAGGTTGGAGAGTTAGAGAATGACAGGATGGACATAAGTATCTTGCGGTGAGTGGGAGTTAGGAGTTGAAAGAAGCCTCCCTTTATGTTTTTGTTTCTATATATCACCTTGAGGAGTGGACTAACAAGGCCACCGTACCATTTCACTCAAGGTCATGCTGGAAATGGGACCCATGTTAGGCTGTGCTGATTTGCTAGCTCAGCTTAATAAAAGGGTCCTTAAATAAAGCAACAGTTTTAGTGAAATGTGTCTGAACTGGAAAAATGTCATTGACACAGGAATCTAAACACATTTAGGCACCGTGGTAGAAGTCTCTAGAATTACTGGTCATTTTTAGAGTGCACCCTGAACAAATAGCATTGCTTTTCTTTTTAATACTATTGTTGGAAGGGATGGGAGGGGGAGGGGTTTTTATTTATATATTTATGCTGATGTTTGATTAGATTTTCAAGTGATTTGTATGATCTAATTGATATTTTATTGTACACTTGATGTAAGAAATGAAAATGAATAAAGATTTGGAAAAAAAACTAAATTAAAAAAAACCAATGATTTTCATATTTGGGAAGGGATGCGTTCTTCTCTCCTGCTTCAGGAGACCGGACAGCCCTGCCTCTGAATTATTATTAGTCTGTTTAATCTTTACCTGAGGAGCAGTATCTGTAAAATCAATTAGATTCTCCGTCAATGTTGCCAGCAAATTATTCAGCTCATCTGTGGTGCTCTGGACACATAAAAGAAATTGATTAGCCTGATTAAGTCGCTGATCTGACTTGCTTAACAGCTTAGGAAGTGCCAAATTTGTGAACGACTCTAGTTGCTCACTGACTTCCTGTCTAGCAGTGGACTTAGGCTTTAACCAAATTGAGAAGCAGTCCCTCCCCTCCCCAGATTTGAGATGGGGACAATACCCCCAAATCCTGGATACACTTACACTTCCCCCTCCCCATTCGCAGTTCCTGCACTCGCGGTTTCATATAATCGCGATTTTTTTCTGGGGAGGGGAAAATAAAAAAAACAGTCTCAATGTAAAAAAAAAAAATCCATCTTTTTTTCCCTCCCTGCCGCCTTCCCGGCCTTACCTGGTGGTCTAGAGGGCTTTCGGGGCAGGAGCGATTTTCCTACGCTCCTGCCCCGTGCAGATCGCCATGAGGAAATGGCTGCTGGGAGTTCCCGTAGTCTCTCGAGCTCCTGCCCCGAAAGCCTTCCAGACCACCAAGTAAGGCCGGGAAGGCGGCAGGGAGGTGGGGGTGGGTCAGAACCGGATAATCGTGGTTTTTCAGCATTCGCGGTCCGGCTCTGCTCGTATCCCCCGCGAATGATGAGGGAGAAGTGTATTAAAGAACCACTCCTCAAATGGAACAGCTCATTTGAAAAAACACCCAGGATATGTAATGCCAGAGTGAGCAAAGTCTATATTCATGCTGGCCGTGCCATATCTTGAACAAACTAGAACTGGCTCTAGACCAGCGGTCTCCAATTCAAACCCTTTGCAGGGCCACATTTTGGATTTGTAGGTACTTGGAGAGCCACAGAAAAAATAGTTAATGTCTTATTAAAGAAATGACAACTTTGCAAGAGGTAAAATTCTTTATAGTTTATAAATCTTTCCTTAATTGCTTCTGATAATTTCAGCTATACACAGCTGAAAGCAGTGCAACATGCAGAAAGTGGAAAACTGCAAGAGACAAGATTTTGGACCAACTATTTTGAGGCCCTCGGCATTATAAAGAATGATTCTTTATGGAAAACTTGTGCCTTAAGTGTCCGGCAGTCGCGTCTGCAACCGCCTTCAGCTCTCACCTCCTCCAGCACCGGACACACGAACAAGCTGCAATGCCGCCAATGGTTACCTTACGTTCTAAAACATTTCCCGCCTCACTGCTGTAACCTCACGCAAGCGCTTTCCTGCATCTGTACGCAATTGTGAGGTGGACTGTAGAGGACAATCGTGTACAGACTCAGGAAAGTGCTTGCGTGAGGTTACAGCAGGGAGGCGGGCAACGTTCCAGAAGGAGGAAGCAAGAGGGAGGAGAGACCAGGAGAGGTTAGCGGCAGCGGTAAGAGTAAGCTCCGCCCACCGCACCGCGTCATCCACAGAGTCAGCGCCTGGACTCCCCCTTAAAAGGGGGGACACTTAAGACACAAGTTTTCCATAAACAATCATTCTTTATAATATAAAGGCCTGAAAATAGTACCTGACGGGCTGTGAGTTTGAGACCACTGCTCTAGACTAACTAGTGCCCAGGGTGAAAACTGAAATTCCACCTCTCCTACTACCACTACTACCAGATGTACATAGCTCCGTACATAAAGCACGCAAGACACTCCCTGCTCACAGAGCTTACAAGACAAACAGGACCAAAAGGGACTAGGTCAGGTCATTTTTCTCTCCCCTCCCCCCAGGGAAAATCATCAGCTTCATAAAAACCACCACCTGCAATCTCTAAAAGGGAACTTTTTCAATGGCAGAAACTCTGCCTTAGACCATGTTGGACCTTTTCTCACCTTAATTCACGCTTGTATTTTCTCCTGATTGGACTTTCGCCATGTAAATCTGTGAAGATGTCTCCTCCCCTCACATCTTCAAAAGTTGTTCCTTCTACCTCCCAGGGACCCTCTCTTCTCACTTTCCATCGTCCCCCTCCTCTTCCTCCTCCTTACCATCCTCATGTTACATCATCCTCTACTTCCCTCTCCTGCCTTCTCTCATGTAACATTCATTTCCTTCCATCATACCCTACTTGTCTCATCCTGTGTTTCTCTGTCCTGTCCGACTCATTATTTTAGCTGACTTCAGGAGGAGGTGTTTAGAAGCACATGCCACTCTTTTACTGGAAGAGTCAAAGGGGAAGGAGAAAGGGGTCAGCAGCACAAGCCCTTAAGGGTTCTTCAGGCTCTATTGGGAAGGAGGGGCAGTGATGCTCCCTAATATTTAGCGGATTATGCTGCCATATAGGTCACATGTCACCCCGCTTTTCGAAAACCTACACTAGCTCCCGACTGAAAAACAAATTAACTTGAAATTATGCTGCACAGCATTCAAAACCCTATATGGTGATACTCCCCGACAGCTTCCCAAGGTTCATGGAAATACTAGGCAGAACACTAGAACACCACAATTCTGATAGACTAGCTTTGTCCTACACAACTAAACTCCACTGCATCTTTTAAGCACAGGATTTCTAAAACTTGAAACTCACTTCCCATAGAGATCTGAACTGCCAACAAAGATCTGAAAACATGGATCTTTCAGAAACTGTTATGACAGCTCTCAAAACTCTAAATTACATACCGCAATCTATCTTTCTCACCGTAAACTCACACTGAACAATGACAATGCACTCTACAACCCACAGCCCAAGAACTGACATTGGTTAACACAGAGACTCATGTAATAATTGCTAAAAATGAAACAGGCCGAGTCCAGTCCTTGCATGTATTTACTGGTACATGTAATAATTGTCAATGATGTAACAGGTTTAGCCCAGTCTCTCTACATATAAAAGCTTTTGCAAAGCTATATGCCAATTGTAACCGCTTAGTACTTTAATGTGTGAGGATATAGCACGCAGACGTCGGAACGGTTGGAGGTCAGAAGAGTTATGGGCAGACCACTGCACATAATGTTCAAGCAATGGCGACTTCAGTAGCTCATCTAAGTTCCACTCCCATTGAGGACATCTGGTCCTCAATTCGTACATTTATATCCCACTATTGTTTGGAGAATCATTCCAGATGGAACAGCTGGTTCAGCCAATCTGTTCCAGGAAATGTATTCACCACTTAGATGCCAACTTCCTTCCAACCCTTTTTGGGTTTGCCAGGTTCATGGTAGTTGTCAATAACCCTCTTCCCAGAGGCATTATCTTGGCAGCAAGGGAGTCCCACATGTGAGAATATGCTGCCAGTTTGTCCTCAGATAAAGCAAAGTTATTCATCTGTAGCAGGTATTATCTGAGGACAGCAGGCAGATATTCTCAAAACTGCCCACCTGCCCTAGTTGGCTTCTTAACTGATGGCCCTGTGAGCCGGCGTCAGGTGGGAAGGCGTGCGCGCATGCGCAGTATGGGCAGTCTCGAGATTTTTAAAGTGACAGTATACTTTTTCACTGTCTGTACCGGACTCTGTGGATGACGAACCCACATTTGTACCTTTGCTTAATCTTTGTAAACCGCATAGAACTTCATAGTATTGCGGTATATAAGCTGTTATTATTATCTAGACAACTGATCCTCTTTTCTCTCTCCCCTCTATAGCGATTAACTTGTTCTATTGATCACTCTCTCCTCAAAAATGGATTTCCTGTCCTATTAACCCTCTTTCTTCCTCCCCTCTTAAAGTCAATCAATTTGTACCTTTGCTTAATCTTTGTAAACCGCATAGAACTTCACGGTATTGCGGTATATAAGCTGTTATTATTATTATTAACATCTGCCTGCTGTCCTCGGATAACACCTGCTATATGCGAGTAACTTTGTTTTCTTTATACATTTCCAAAGTGATATTCTTCAGGATTGAATTTCAGCTGGAAGAAAACAACTTACATGTAAAGAAAAAATTAAGGCTTACCTGCAAGCTTTTAGCATCTTCTGCTGGATCTGGTATGGATGGGACTGGTGACGGGTTGGGGCCAGTGGTTGTCTTACCCTCGTACAGTACGTTACTGAAACCAGGAAACATTTCAAGCATCAGAACAGAGGCAAGCCATTATCAGGGCTTCAGCCAGGGGCCCAACAAACACTAGGGATGAGTATACAAAAACCTGCCTTTTGGGTCCTTTTCATCATTTTGTTTCACAACTGTAAATGCGTAAAACAGCAAGTGAGTTTCCTTTTGGGCTACACGTTTGCAACTACGGTACTCCCCCGAAATTTGCTGTTCCAGGAACCCCTGCGAATTTCAAAAAACTGCAAATGCGGTTTTTCGCCTGTCAAAAGGCAGGGGAGGCAGGAGAGGGCAGCTGGAGCACCAGTAGGTGAAGAAAATCACTCGCGGTCTGCTCTTACCGCCTCTTCCTGTAGTAAAGTCGGGCTACACCAATCAAGAGCTGCTTTTACATGCAGCTCCTGATTGGTGTAGCCTGACTTTACTACAGCAAGAGGCAGTCGGAGCAGACCGCGAATGAGCGAGTCCGCGATTCGCGAACCTTGAATTTGTGGGGGAACACTGTATATGATTGACTTACTTGAGTAAATATGCCACACTGCTTTCAACTTTATAAGGGACTGGGACTTATATACTGCCTGTCTGTAGTTATACAAACACACTCAAAGCGGTACGTTTTATATGTTGGCATTGCTCATTTATACTGAACGAAATAAGGAAGTGATCCAAGCTGTACTACTGAGACCAACAACGCCTGATGAAGGTATTCTGAAGAAATATGGCCTGTGTTGGATCCTTTATTAATAGTTGGATGTCAACCCACTCTTAGGGGCTCACTGTGCTTTTTCTGGTTTGTCTGATTTCCTAACAACAAAACATAAGTTCTTATAAACCGCAGCTACCTCACGGTTCAGTGCGGTTAACAAACCGAGAAATACTAATCAATCATAGTATGATCACGCCAATTGATCAAAATATTTGCTCAACAAATATGTTTTTTAACAACTTTCTGAAGGCCAAGTAAGAAGTAGAAAGTGACATGGGAGCACTAACTTGTTTATCTCATATAGCCACCTGGTAAGCTAAAATTTTGCCAAAGAATCATCTATAAACACATCCCTTTACTGATGGAACATCAAAGAATCATACTTCATGTAGATGTTTTCTGTTTGCAAATTTGAAATGGTCAAGAAGATAACTAGGTAAAAGTCCATTCAAAGCTTTAAAATATATTCAAGCTAACTTGAAAATTACTCTAGCTTCCATTGTCAGCCAATGCAGTCTATGATAATGTTGCGATATGTGATTGGTTCTTTTCCTGTGCTTAGGACTCTCTCTTTTCAGCTGTGTTTACGGCACAGCCAGAATCACTCACGGAATGAAGTCTTCCAAAGCTGAAATGGACCTCGTGGCCTCTCTGGATTCCTGGACCTCCTGAATCCTGCTGCTTAGAGGACTGCTCTGGATGTTGCCAGCTATCATAACTCTATGGAAAGAAGATGATTTTGACTTTTCTTTACCATTTTTTTAAAATAAATAATACCAACACTACCCTACTAAACAAAAAGCAATTCACCAAGGGCTATGCCACCTTGAACAAGAGTCTCTAAATATGATTTAGTGTAATAATTTCACTCTCTACATGGTATCTTTAATCCATTTTGCTGTGTGAGCAAGATGTAGCCTGGATGTGAACATCATAACTGAAGGACATTTTACTTCTGGCTGTTTCATATAGTATAGTACTCCTCAATATTCATGGGGGTTCCGTTCCAGGAGCCCCTGAGAATTTCAAAAAAACACAAATATGGTTTTTCAGCTGGAAAGGCAGGAGAGGGCAGCTGGAGCGCCGGCGAGAAAAGGAAATCACTCGCGATATGCTCCGACCGCCACTTCCTGTACTAAAGTCAGGCTACACCAATCAGAAGCTGCTTTGACACGCAGCTCCTGATTGGTGTAGCCCAACTTTAGTACAGGAAGAGGCGGTTAGAGAATACCGCGAATCCCGAATTCAAGGGGGAACACTGTACCTGGTTGCTGCATCCTGCACATTTGTGTTTTTGTCCCCTGAAGTGGTGTCCTCTCTATTCACCTGGAAAGAAAAATGAACACAATAACCACCACACCCAATTAGTCAAATGACACCACAAGATAACCCTCTTTACAAAAAATGAACAAGGTCAGTGACAATTTATGTTTAAATGATTTTTATTATTCCAGCAGTAAGAAGCAAATACAAACAGTAGTACCATTCAGGAAATAACATTTTCAACAATATAATCAGTTCCCCTCCCATCCCATCCCCCCTCCCCTCCCCAAGAATCCATGGCCAGTCCAACAGCTGAGAGTGGGAATAAAATCTTAAAGATTCAAAAGTCTACTGCGAGCACGCGGTGTGAGGTCCTGCCAGAAGTGCTCCCACACCTGACAAAATTCGCGACCCGGGCCAAGAGTCAAGTCTCCCAACATGCGTCTCTCCAGTGTTGCGTGCACTATCATTAGGGATCTCCATTGTGCATATGACGGGGGATCACGGGAAAGCCAGTTGGTGAGGATGGCTTTTTTTCCCATCAAAAGGGTTCTGGAGATAAATGCTGACATTCCCCTGGGTTTAGGCGAGGCTATATTATAAAATCCAAATAACGCCCTCAGTTGCGGAAGCCATCGCCTTCCCCAAAGTGATGTGGTATATAGGCCAAGATCTCCAAAACTGTTGGATTGCGGGGCAGGCCCAAAACATGTGACTCAAAGATGCGTGAGCCTGATTCAGTGACAATTTAAATAGATTAGCTGTAGAGGAAGCAAAAAGGATGCAGCCAGGTCCTACACATATCAACCTCTCTCAATGATTATTGCAGAACTCTCTAGGACAGAGATTCTCAACCCAGTTCTCGGAAAAAGCCCATATAGTCAGATTTTCAAGATATCCACAATGAATATGCATGAGATAATCTGCATGTACCATCTAACAATAAGCATAGTTTCATAGTTTATTAAAATTTGATTAAACACTAATCATAAAATTTGAAGCGTTCTACATTAAAAAAACACAAATAAAAAAAGGGGGAATTAACACCGAATAACAGACAAGACCTAATGAAGACCAGTCAAATTCAACATAGGGTAGGATAGCTAACCAAGAGGAGAGAAGGGAGAATTACAATTTTGTAAAGAAAAGAGAACAGATAAGGTAAAAACAAGAGAGAAGGAGGGGGGTGGTGGTAAGATAGAGTGATGATAAGATAGCAAAAGAGTTAACTTAGGGCTAGATTCACTAAGCAAATCAATCGTGTACCAATCGGTTTGCGAGCCCTTTGCGACCCTATTCACTAACCTCTGTCCCGATCATCCTCTGATCCGCGCATGCAAATGAGGGGTAACGGCATTCAAATGCAGACAGGAAGTGATTCAATAAAATTAAAAAAAGCTAAATCGACTGGGCTGGCCGATCCAAAATTAACGACTGCTGAGGACGTCATAATGCCACTTTACAGAGCAATGGTCAGACCACACTTAGAATACTATGTCCAACACTGATCTTCATACCTCAAGAAGGATATAACTCTGCTGGAGAGGGTGCAGAGACGAGCCACGAAACTAGTCAAAGGTATGGAGAATTTGAGCTACCACGAACGCCTCAGAAAACTGGGACTGTTCACCCTCGAAAAGAGAAGATTGAGAGGGGATTTGATAGAGACTTTTAAAATATTAAAAGGATTTGACATAATAGACCAGGAAGGAGCATTACTGACATTTTCAGATGTGACACGGACAAGAGGTCCTAGCCTGAAACTGTGTGGCAGCAGGTTCAGGACAAATATCAGGAAGCTCTGTTTCACACAGCGAGTGGCGAGCGCTTGGAATGCTCTCCCGGAGGAGCTTGTGGCAGAGACTAGTGTTCAGGGTTTCAAGCGCAAGTTGGATGCACACCTTCTTGCAAATCATATCAGGGGATACGGGAAATCTGGGTCTCCAACAGGGAGCACCTAACTGGGCCTCCGCGTGTGCGGATCGCCGGACTAGATGGACCTAGGTCTGATCCGGTGAAGGCGTTTCTTATGTTCTTATGTACTAGTCGCTGAGGTCTTTTCCGACTGCTCTGCCTTCTGCCACCCTGCTCTCTGTCCCGACTTGCTACCCTGTCTCAGCCCCAATCTCCTGCCTGCCCCGATCTTGTGCTCTGCCCCGAATCTCTCCTCCCTGCTGCTCTGACTCACCGCCCTGCTCTTGCCCCAAATCTCTCCTGCTACCCTGACTCTCCTGCCCTTCCTCGCATTGCGAGCCCATGGTTTTACCCCCCCAGGTTTAAAGCGGGTTAAAACCACTGGCAATTGCGGAGGGAGGGGTAAATTTTCCAAATTTTTATAGGTACCATCAAGCCTATATTATGCGTCAGGGTATGTATTGGATCCTCCCAGAGCCCATTGAACATATACCAGATTGGTTCTGGTTAGAATGGAGATTAATGTTTCCTTTACGTCTGAGTCATGTTATCAGTATTCAAATGCCAAGGTTATATAAGGATCACAAAATATTTGTTGATACTTGGAAAACTATAAGATATATAAGTAATCTAACTCCTATTCCAATAACTAAATCAACGACTCAAACAATATGGCTCAATCCAAAGATCAAAGTTGGCGGTTTTAAAATTATCTGGAAACATTGGATGATTACTGGAATTCGGATTTTAGAAGATGTAATAAATAAAGGTAAACTGCTTGAATTTTCACAATTGCAAAATAAATTCGGTTTGAATAAATCACAATATTTCAGATGGATGCAATTGAAGCAGGCCATTCAGGTAGGGTTCCCTGAATGGAAAAATCTTAATAACTATCATAGTATGGAATTCTTATGTTTTCAGATAGATTCCATGGGTCACCAGGCCGCAATGTGGTATAAATTAATATCTGGATTTGTACATAAAAAGAAAAAAAAAGGTCTTAAAAGATATTTGGAGCATTGAGATTAAGCATCAGATTAATGCATCTCAATGGCCACGACTTTGGTCTTGGAGGTTAAAATGCACATTGTCAGCCTCTATGAGACAAACTTGGTTTTTTATTTTACATAGAGCTTTATGGACCCCTACACGTTTACATAGAATAGATAGCTCTAAGTCTAATAGATGCTGGCATTGTCATCTTGAAGCAGGGACATTAGATCATCTTTTATTCTATTGTCCATTCATATTAATATTTTGGAAATCAATTTGGCCTCAAATTAATAGGATATTAGAAAATCCGGTAGCCTTGACATATGATACGATTTTGTTTGGTACTGCAATGAGAGCTCGAAGTCAAATTTCATCAAATAACAATAAACTTTTATTTATATTAACTGGAGTAGCAGTACAGCAAATTACACATAATTGGAAAAATTATGACAGATTGAACTATAATTTTTGGTGGAACTCAGTTTGCCATATATATAAGATGGAGCGTACATTTGCAACACAAAAAGGATATATGGATAAGTTCAAGAAGATTTGGGGACCATTAACAGATTTTTGCAATGACTGATTTTAATTTTTTCCCATAATAAGATAATGGTTAAAGAAGGGAGGGAGGGAAGGGGTAAAGAATTTATTCTCTTTATTATACATTATAAAAAATATATCATAATGAATGAATGATAGTCTTATGAGAAATTAATGTGATAAAGGGAGGGAAAAGGGTTCATAATTAAATAATAATTGATAAAATCATTATAATATATATGTTATATAAATTCATAAGAAAAATAATATAAAATATGGTTTATATAAAATACATTATAGAGATATCAAGTGTATTGTTAAGATAAATGTATGGAAAATTTATAACACTTGTTGATATGTGAAAAAATCAATAAAAAACTTAAAAAAAAACAAAAAACACTGGCTCGCTGGGCTAGTAAAAGTAAAAAAAAAAAAAAAGTCATAGCTCTTAAGACGCATGCGCAGACCATCTACAGATAGTCTGCGCATGCATTGGGATCGTACACTAGCGATCTGTGCGGTCAGAGGGCAGCGCTCCTCCGATCGCCCTCATTTTAATTTTTTTGTTTTGTAAATTGGTCGGGCCTGCACAGATCGGCCACGGAAAGGAGGTTAGTGAATCTAGCCCTTACTCGTAGGCATCTTTAAAAACTACCCTTTAATCTTAAATAATAAAATGCTAGACCGCGCATGCGCAGTAGCGAAACGTGTTCCCTGATCCCTTTTCTGTAGTGGTGTGGCCGCACGACTGCGCATGTGCGCTTAGTACGTCACTGCAAGAAGACGAGTGAACACCGAGTCCTGTGGCACATCCGGATTGTGAGCAGTCCTGCCTTCGGTCCTGTCCCTGTTAAACCGGCTAGTAATAACAAAGTCAGATGCCATGGGTTCTTCCCTTTTGCCAAATTACTAAAGGCTCTGCCGGTCTCGATCCTGAGGGGCGGGATCGAGACCGGCAGAGCCTATAGCGATTTAGCAAGAGGGAAAGCCCCCGTGATGTCTGGCTTCATTATTGCCAGCCGGTTTAGTGGGACCGAGACAGGACCGAAGGCAGGGCTGCTCACAATCCAGATGCACCGCTGGCACATCACTCCCCCCTACTTCCAGTGGCCGCCAAACAATGCCTTCCTCCCTGCCATGATCCTCAAGGCCTGAACTGGCACGGATGGTTTGAGAATGAGGGAGAGACGGACCGCGGGAAGGGAAGGGAAAGGGGGGGGAGGAGGGTTTCGAGGGAGCCGGCTGGCCGCATAAATTATTTTCATTTCAAATCTGCCACCGCCGCCGCGGCTCCTCTCTCATCTTCCGACATAATATAAGTGCAGCTCATGAGAGGAGCTGCGGCGGCGGCTTTGAAAACGGCTCCCTTAGTTCTTTGCTGGATTTTTTTTTAAAGTTTAAAACTGCCACCGTGGCTCCTCTCACGATCCCGGCCTGTGTCAGAGAAGGCTACCGACGCAGGCCGGATCGTGAGAGGAGCCGCGTAGGCATCTTTAAACTTAAAAAAAAAATCCAGCAAAGAACTAAGGGAGCCGTTTTATCTCCATGCTGCTACGAAGGAACAGGTGAGGGGGAGGGAAATGCTGATGCTGATGCACAGGGAGCAGGCAGGCATGGCAGGCAAGCAGGGGGAGAGGGAAAGGGGCTGCTTTGGGGGTAGGTGTGTGCTGGGGGTACACAGCAATCATGGGCAGGGGATCACAGAGCAGGCAGCCATAGCTCAACAAGGGGAGAGGGAAAGGGGGCTGCTTTGGGGTGAGGGGTTTGCTGGGCCAGATAGCAATCATAGGGGGGAAACAGAAGGGGGCCACGGAGCAGGCAGGCATGGCACAAAAGGGGGCAGGGGCATTGGGAAACGGGGCTGCTTTGAGGGGAAGGGTGTTCTGGGGGCACACACCAATCATGCCGGGGAAGAGAAGGGGGCCACAGAGAGGCAGGCAGGGCGCAAGACAGAGACACAGACAGAAAGAATGACAGACAGACAGCATCCAAGCACAGAGAGAGAAAGGAAAAAAAAAAACAGTCGTCTACTCTAGCACCCGTTGCACAGGGGGAGAACGAAAGAGATGCTGATGGACAAGGGGTTGAAGAAAAGGAACAGAAGACTAATGTTGGACAGGGGGAGAAGGAAAGAGGTGCTGCTGGACAGGGGGGAGGTAAAACAAAGGGAGAAGGGCTGCTGCTGCATAAGGAGAGCAGTGAAGGGGTGGTGGTGGATACAGGGGAGGGAAAATGGACAGGGGGAGCAGGCAAGGGGTGGTGATGGACAGCCAAGGAAAAAGAAAGGCAGAAAGAAAAAAAACGGCTAAGGAGAGAGAGAGAGAAAGAAATAAAGACAGACACACATACATATGTTCTAGCACCCGTTAATGTAACGGGCTTAAAGACTAGTGTATCTATATTTTGGTCCATTCTGATATATGATGGGAGGGAGTTCCAGATCGTCAGTGTCGTGACAGAAAAGATGGAGGTGCGACGGGTACCGATAATTTTTAGTGAAGGGACATAGAGTGTGTGTTGAGAGGCAGATCTTAACGCTCTAAGAGGATCATATGGAATCAGGAGTCTCTTTATGAATGCAGGCTCATTAGAAACATAGAAATTGACGGCAGAAAAGGGCCATAGCCCATCGAGTCTGCCCATACCAATGACCCACTCCCTGACTTTTACTCCCCTATAGATCCCATGTGAATATCCCATTCTCTCTTAAAATCTGACACGCTGTTGGCCTCAATCACCTGCTGAGGCAGCTCGTTCCAATGATCGACCACCCTTTCGGTGAAGAAGTACTTCCTAGCATCACCTTGAAATTTCCCTCCCCTGACTTTCAGCGAGTGCCCTCTGGTGACCGAGGGCCCTGTAAGACAGAAGATATCTTCTTTCACCTCTATACGTCCCGTAATATACTTAAAGGTCTCAATCATGTCTCCCCTCTCTCTTCGTTCTTCCAGTGAGTACATCCGCAGTTTTTTTAGCCTTTCTTCGTACGTGAATTCCCTGAGCCCCAAGACCATCCTGGTAGCCATTCGCTGAACCGACTCAATTCTCAACACATCTTTCCGGTAGTGTGGTCTCCAGAATTGAACACAATACTCGAGATGAGGTCTCACCATGGATCTGTACAGTGGCATTATGACTTCAGGTTTTCTGCTGACAAAACCCCTACGGATGCAGCCCATCATTTGTCTTGCCCTGGACGAAGCCTTCTCCACCTGATTGGCAGCTATTCTATTACTGTCATAATGGGTCAGACCAATAGTCCATCTAGCCCAGTATCCTGCTTCCAAATAGTGGCCAATCCAGATGACAAGTTCCTGACAACATTCCAAATATTAGAAAAATTCCATGCTATTGATTAGAGAATGACACGGGGAAAAATTCTGTCCCCGGACCACCATCCTCTTCACCGTCCCGTACCCTTCACCGCCCCGTCACCGTCCCCACTCTCCCTTTCACCGCCCCATCCCAGTCTTCAGCGTCTTCTCCTCTCCATCCCCCCACCCCCAGCACCCTTCACGCGGTCCAGCAGCTCCTCCCACTGATCAGCTGTGCATTTCTCTCCCTCCATCTTACCTTCTCTTGTGGCGAAACTAGCAATTTGTATAAGGCTATGCACTGTATTACAGCCAAAGCCTTGAAGTCGCATCGGGTTGCCTGCTAGAAAAGTCTCCTCCGATGCAACCGGAAACAGGAAGTTGCGTCAGAGGAGATTTTTCCAGCAGGCAACATGACGCAACTTCAAGGCTCTGGCTGTAATACAGCTCATAGCCTTATAGAAATCGCCAGTTTCAAAAAGAAAAGGTAAGGGAAAAGGAGGGAGGGAGGGAGATGCATGGCCAGCGGGAGAGAGGGAGCTGCCGGATCGAACGCTCGTTCACCGCACGTGCTAACCATTCACCGCTCCACGGGGCGGTGAATGGCCTTGTCCTCGATCTCGCGGTGATCTTTTTTTTTGGTCACCGTTTTGGCGGGTTACCCGCGGCTAGCCACGGCTAGCCGCAGGTAACAACCACCGTGCCATTCTCTACTACTGATCCTAGAGTAAGCAGTGGCTTCCCCCATGTCTCTCTCAAATGCAGACTCTAGACTTTTCCTCCAGGAACACATCCAAACCTTTTTTTAAACCCAGACATGCTGGGAAGGAAGCAACATCAGGGACTATAATGGCTGTCTGAGCACAGAGCTCCACATCCGACCGGCTATAATTAGCTTTTTATTTTTGTTTTGAAAGCATACAGAGTAGCATATTGATATTCGCTACCCTTATAATACGCTGTTGGAATGCTTATGATGAGCGCTGACAACAGATCATGTATTAACCTGCAGGAATTTGTGCATGAATCCTGGAGGATACTGGTTGTTTCTGAGCTGAAGATAGCAGTGGTGGAAACAGATCAGGGTGCAACCCTGGTGGGTAAAGCCTTGGTGAATATGGACTTGCAGAATGCAATGAATACAACTGAGCTGCTCCAAGAACTGCAGAAGTGGATTCAAGAAATAAAAACAGACTTAGGGGCAATTCAAGTGGAACTGGATGCCCTGGCTACAGACCTCCGAGGTGAGATGCCGGATCTGGGTAATCGAGTTTAGGAAGTTGAAACAAATCAAGATGAACAGAATTCAGCTATACAGGCATTGGACTGAAAATTGCAGATGACCAATACTGCACTGGAAGACTTAGAAAAATCAAAGCAGACGAGCTGATTTGAGATTTAGATCCCTGCCAGAAGTACCTGAGTATAACAATGCTGACGAGGTAGTGCAAACATTGGCTAACTATATCCTATTGGAAGCTGGTATTCCAATAGCTCCTGAAATAAAGATTGAAAGACCTAGGGCTAATGTGCCTCAAATACTGTGTGCAATTCTGGTCTATAGCGGAATTAGAAAAGGTACAGAGAAAGGCAATGAAAATGATAAAAGGAAAGGTAAAAGCGGTCGGGCTCTTCAGATTGGAGAAGACTGCTATCTGTGCCCTAATCTGAAGTTCAACCTAAGACTAAAACACTTTTGATATAAAAACCCTAACAGATACTCTAAAGCAGGGGTAGGGAACTCCGGTCCTCGAGAGCCGTATTCCAGTCGGGTTTTCAGGATTTCCCCAATGAATATGCATTGAAAGCAGTGCATGCAAATAGATCTCCTGCAGATTCATTGAGGAAATGCTGAAAACCCGACTGGAATACGGCTCTCGAGGACCGGAGTTCTCTACCCCTGCTCTAAAGGCTACACTATTGCCTAAATTGACTTTGCTATAAAAGCAGAGTACTGAACTAAAAAGCAAACGCCACTGAAATTACCTCCTGAAGCCCAAGTTTTACCTTTTCCCAGGTTTGAATGCTAGCAGGTAATATATTCCAATGGAGTTTTTCTTCCCCTTAGCAGATTCTCACTTCTGGATAGTGCCCAGGTAGAGCATAGGCACAGCATGAGCAGCCTGGGAGTTATCTGGATAGCAGAAATATTCATTCTGCTATTTAGGATTTCTGCACCAAAATGAGTAAACACCCTTTTATGCATCAAGACTCCACTGCCCCTTTCTTCACCACTCTTTAAGCCTCTGTAAATCCCTCCTTATTTTCTACTCTCTGGGGAGTCAAATGCTTTTGCAGATCGTTATTTTCCCTTTAAAAAAGTCACATCTACTCTTCTCAAATAAATATGGATTGAAAAATATCTAGAAAAGACTTGAAAAACAGACGTCACAGATTGCAACACCCTCACCACCACAGGTTAATCATCCAAGTTAATTGCCTGTGACTGGGTTTAATTGTGACCATTTAAACCTAGAAAATTAATAACAATATAATAGCTTCTGAGTGTATGCAATAATCTACTCACAGCAGCACTTGTCTGGTTATAAGAAAGGTTTGGACAAATTCCTGGAGGAAAAGTCTACAGTCTGTTATTAAGACATGGGGGAAGCCACTGCTTGACCTGTATTGGTAGCATGGAATGTTGCTACTCCTTGGGATTCTGGAATCTTGTTACTCTCTGGGATTCCGGAATCTTGCTATTCTTTGAGATTCTGTATGGAATGTTGCTACTCTTTGGGGTTCTAGAATCTTGTCACTCTCTGGGATTCCGGAATCTTGCTATTCTTTGAGATTCTGTATGGAATCTTGTTACTCTCTTGGGTTCTAGAATCTTGCTGTTCTTTGAAATGCTGGAATGTTGTTACTCCTTGGGTTTTGGCCATATACTGGTGACCTGGATTGGCCACCGTGAGAACGGGCTACTGGGCTTGATGGACCATTGCTCTGACCCAGTAAGGCTATTCTTATGTTCTTATGATGGAACTCTTCATGGAATCCTTGGTTTAAGCACAGCTACTACTATGTCCTTGAGGCCCCCACCTACCTCGGGTTTAGAAAATCTCTCAAAACTCACCTATTCCATGGACAAGACACCTAACACCCCTCTCCAATGAACCACAACCTCCTCCTTTCCCCTTCCACCTCTCTACCCAGCCTACCCACCTCAATCCTCTCCCCCTGACCTACACACTCCCTTCTCTCTCTAACCTCAACTACTTCGTTGCTTCTAACTTTGTTCAATTGTTGTGAACCACTTGTAATTTTTTTGATAAACAAATGTGAACCGCCTAGAACTCCTTGGGTATGGCAGTATACAAAAATAAAGTTATTATTATTATTATTATTACTACTGTTTATTATTTCTATAGTGTTACCAGATGCACGCAGTCCTGTACATTAAACACACTAGAGACAGTCCCTGCTTGGAAGAACTTACAATCTAATTATAAAAGTCACCATGGACAAAAATGATAAATCAATATATGCAGTTCATGTGGGAAAATACAAAGGGAGAAGAGGTAGAGAGGGTAGTAAGAGACTATAGAGGGAATGACAAACAAATGTGAGGTTTTATAAACTGGTAGGGTTAAGACTTAAATGCAGTTTCAAAAAAGCCTGGACTTGAATACCATCAAAGACCGAGTCAGGCAGGTTGTTCCAGGCGTATGACACAGCAAGGCAGAGGGCACAGAGTCAGGAGTTGGCTGTAGAGGAGAAGGGTACAGACAAGAGAGATTTACCCGATGAACGGAGTTCCCGGGGTGGAGCATAGGGAGAGATACTGAGGAGCCAAAGAGTGAATACACTTGTAGGTCAGTAAAAGGAGTTTGAATTATATGCAGAAGCAGGGAGGGAGCCAATGAAGCGGCTTAAAGGGGGGAGGGGGTAACGTGAGCATAACGACCTTGGCGGAATACAAGGCATGCAGCAGAATTCTGAACTTCAATCCTTCTCACTTCTGGACGTCTATTTCTTATACCCCTTTGCTGTCATCTTCTAATAGAGGTGCAATGCTTACCTTGTGTCCTGCCTCCACCTGGGCTTTCAGTATATTGCTCTTAATGTCCGAAGCCAGTCGCACCGCTGTCACCCCAGGGCTGTCGATTGAGTTATTCAGGCACTTCTGTGTCAACTTAACCACTTCTTCCTTAGAAAGGATAACATTTGGTGTTGGCCAGTTCAAAAGGGATGTAGAACTTCAAAATTAGATAGGAATGAGAGCATGCAGGTTCAAAATGTTCCATAATTAAATCCTGCCAGAGGCAAAAGGCCCAGCAGGATAACAAATTTTAATAAAACTTGAGATTGCAGTCCTCTTCTTTTGCTCCCTTACCTCTAAACCAGTGGTCTTAAACTTAAACCCTTTGCAGGGCCACATTTTGGATTTTTAGGTACTTGGAGGGCCGCAGAAAAAAGTAGTTAATGTCTTATTAAAGAAATGACAATTTTGCATGAGGTAAAACTCTTTATAGTTTATAAATCTTTCCTTTTGGCTAAGTCTTAATAATACTATTGTAATTTATAGCTAAAGAGACATAAGATCAAGAAACTGTTTTATTTTACTTTTGTGATTATGATAAACATACCGAGGGCCTCAAAATAGTACATGACGGGCCGCGAGTTTGAGACCACTGCCCTAAAAATATTCCAGTCAATATTCAGCTGATAGCAGTCAGCATTTTGTTAAAAAGCCATCATCAGCTAAATTAGCACTGGATATTCAATGCCAGGCCATGTCCAGGTACCTCGTGAATCTGCCCCCCCCACCCCATTTAACAGACCCTCCCTCCTGGCACCTTCCCCCAACTGTGCACATCCCCCAGTACCTTTCTCCCATAGTGCAACCCCACACACACCAATAAAGATTCCCCCTCCCCTAGCACCCCTAGTAACGGACCCTCCCCACCATCCCTTTGCCACTCCAGTTTCATCAGGCATGTGGTTCGGTATCTTTCACTCACCCTTCCCTGAGCTTCAGCATCTCTCCCTCATCCTCTCCCCAGTGCAAACCAGCACCTCCTCTCTATTCCTTCAATCCTCCCCATGCTCTAATCTTTCAGTAAACGAGTGAGGAAGGCCAGTGCCGGGCAGCTCCATTTGTTGTCTCTGCCACATCCCACCTCCTTTGGTTGTACTTTGGTCCGAATCAGCCCACCAAGAGCGTCTTCTGTCCACTTAAACCACTTTGAATATTGACTGGAATAAGTTTTCTTTGTTGTTTTATGGTTTTTTTGTTTTTGCTAACAGCTATTTTATAAATTTTGAGTTTAAAATCATTTTTAAAAATTCATTTATTAAATCATTACATGTTATAACACTCGTTCTAGCAATTCAGTGCCCATTTCCAAACTTAAAAAGAAACCACAACTTCAGAAATAATAACAACAGGAAACAATAATATTGGATTTAGGCTCTTCCTTAGACCACAATATTAAGTAAGGAGGAGGAAGACAGGGAAATTTTTTATTAGACAATGCAAAGAAATGAGCTTCAATGGATAACCTCGGTTTATTTTATCCTTTTACTTCATCTAACCCCACTGGTTAACTTCTTGAGGTCTAAAAAAAGATCTCAGATGTTCGGGCAGGAAAAAATGGATCTCAAACCTAACTATCTGAGAACACATTTACATGGATATATGAGCAAAAAGGTAGCTCCCAATTTTCTCGTTTCTTCTCTCATTACAAGAAAATCTTTATTGAAACTGGTACCATTTTATACTTTATTGAAATGAGCATTCCATTTTAAGCAATTTCTTTAAAAGTTCCTAAAAGTCTTTCTAACCCCAAGCTATGTTGCTGACTCTTTCCAACCAATACTGGATGGCCTTCAATTGATGCTCTACTGGCTGACCTATGGAGAATCTACAGAAACGGTAGTATTTCAGCCAAACTAAGAACTAGAGAATGACACGGTGGATGTTACCCGCGGCTAACCCGCCAAAACAGTGGAGGGGGGGAAAGGTGCTCACCGCAGGTGCAGGGACAAGGCCATTGAAATAAAGTGTCCATTTGTTACTGCTTTTAGAAATCTCCCCCTTGTATACACCTCAGCTGTCTGTGGTGTGTGGTGAGGGCTTCTGTCCGTGGTGTATGCTCAAGGCCTTCTGGCTCCTGCCTCTCTCCGATATTCTCCAAGAGAACGAGAGCCAGAAGGCCTTCAGCATGCGCAGATGCTCAAGGCCCAGTCCGGCAAGCAGCATGATCTTCGGGCACCGGCACCTCCTGTGGGTTGGTGCTGCGTGCCGGTGCCAGATGGGGGTAAGCCTTCAGTTTGGGCTGGGGGGGAGGCGTTCGCTAGATGCCGGTTCGCGGGGGGGGGGCAGTGTTTGCGAGCGGGTGGGCAGGGGGGATGTGGAAGCGCACCAGTGGCCTCAGGGGTGGCGTCTTTTGGGGATGTGGTGGGGTGGAGCAGCGCCGGTGGCCGGGGGGGTAGGGGGGGAGGAAGTGGAACCAATCAAGCGAGTTTCCCTTACTTCCTATGGGGAAACTCGCTTTGATATACGAGTAATTTGGTTTACGAGCATGCTTCTGGAATGAATTATGCTCATAAACCAAGGTTCCACTGTATTTTGAAGATTCCAGCTAGTATTGAATTTGAAGCTGGGCTGGAAAGTGATGCTATGTAAATAATTATTTATTCTGTTTTAAGACTAGGTTATTGAAACACTATCACTGAATAAGTTATACTGGCTTTCATGCAAGATTTAAAATGTGTGCCACTACTAATTATCATAGTTTGGAATTCTTATGTTTCCAGATGGATTCAAAGATCATAAAGCTGCACAGTGGTATAAATTAATATCTGGATTTGTAAATAAAAAACTAAAAAAATGGTCTTAGAGACATTTGGAACATTGAGATAAAGCACCAAATTACTGCATCTCAATGGCCACGACTTTGGTCTTGGAGGTTAAAATGTACAGTGTCAGCGTCTAGGAGACAAACTTGGTTTTTTCTTTTACATAGAGCTTTTTGGACCCCTGTTCGTTTACAAAAGATAGATAGTTCTAAGTCTAATAGATGCTGGCACTGTCATGTTGAAGTAGGGACATTAGACCACCTTTTATTTTATTGTCCATTCATCTTATCATTCTGGAAAACAATTTGGCCTCAAATCAATAGGATGTTGGAAAATCCGGTAGCCTTGACATATGATACTATTTTATTTGGCACAACTATGAGAGCAAGAAGTCAAATTTCAGCAAGCAACAACAAACTTTTGTTTATTTTAACTGGAATAGCAATACAGCAAATAACATATAATTGGAAAAAACATGACATGTTAAACTACAATTTCTGGTGGAATTCTGTATGCCATATATACAAAATGGAACTCACCATTGCAACACAAAAAGGATATGTGAGTAAATTTCAAAAAGTCTGGGGACCATTAACAGATTTTTGTAATGATTAATTTTCCCATGATAAGATTTTTGATTAGAGGAGATCGGGGTGGGATTTTATTTCTGATTATTATATATTATACCAATATTTAATGAATTCTTAATAAAGTTGAATTTATATATATTTGATTGGGAGGGAGGGAGGGGTGAGGGATTATTATATTCAATAAGAAATATATTTATTTAGATTTCTTACATATTAATATAACTTTATATAATATTAATTTCTAAAGAAATGTTAAAATTGATGTTATTATGTGAGTTAATCAAGTGTGTATATTCAAGTTTCTAATAAGTTTATTTGAAACACTTGTTGTAACATAAGAAAATGAATAAAGATTTATAAAACCAAAACTAAAATGTGTGCCACTAGCTATGTACAGTACTCCCCCGAAATTCACAGGGGTTCCGTTCCAGGAATACAGTTTTTCAGCTGATCGAAGGCAGGAGAGGGCAGCTAGGGTGCCGGCGGGTGCTTAAATTGTACTTACAAAGCCGGGCACATTTTCTGACTGCCTCTTCCTGGTACTTAAGTCATGGTTACACCAATCAGGAGCTGCTTTGACACGCTACCTGGCATATCAAAGCAGCTCCTGATTGGTGTAACCATGATTTTAGTACTAGGAAGAGGCGGTTGGAAAATACTGCCAATTACTGAGTCCTTGATTTGCGAACCGCAAATTCATGAGAGTTTAATGTACTTTAGAACCACAACTGCAGCCACAATACAGGCAGATTGGTCTCATCACCAGTTCTAATGCCTTAATGCTTCTTTGGGGATAGGGGTAGAGCAAAGCAACTTGACTGTTTATATGGTTTGGTAAACAGACAGGAATGCAGAAACTGTCATATCTGATGAAAAACCCAGGGTGGAAAAGTAAACATTTATGAGACCTGTCCGAGACAATAAATCAGACCTCGGATAAACCTCTGAAGGTGATATAAGTGACTTGGACAGGAAATGCTCAGAGGGTTCAGGAACCAGAGCTGTGGTATTGGATATCCCTGCCACTGAATTAAGCAAGTCTGACAAAGACACACAATAACTCCACAGTACCTGCTTGTTGACATTGATATCTACGTTGGAACGAGGAGAGGATAACGGGATGCTTGCAGTTTCTAGGTTCTTCAGTTTCACCGACAGATCTTCCAACACTACAAAAGGGAGAGCAACAAAGCGCAGATATTATACCGCTCAACCCTGACTATGTCATCCCAAGACTCATTTTACAGTCTGTCTCCATCTTCACCTTCCCTGATGCTATTCTCGGACCTTAACCCTTATTCTACCTCATGTACTGTATTGTATTGTTTTACTTATGCATTTTCCTTGCAAAGGCTTCTAAACCTTTTTGATAAAGCAGTGTAGTTGTTTCATTAGCACGACCACGTACTGATAACGAGTTACACAGAAACACATAAACATGACAGCAGGACCAATGATTCACTGTCTAAAGCTCCAGAGTATGAAGCAGAAAAACAAACCAAAAAAAAAAAACCCTCTCACATCGACAAACGTCTTGAATGAATTGTATGAATAGCAAAGAATGCTTAATTTTTTCATGCAAACTTTTACAGAAGGGTCTGAGTTGTCGTAATCTGAGCGCCAATTGGCTCAAGCACTGACAGGACAATAAAGATACAGCAGAATCTGCCATAAAGGTTTTCGCCCTCCCGCCAAGCTCCCTCAGAAAAAACCAAAACAAAATGGTCTGCGGATAGGCCCCCTCCTTCCCGGGAAGTGGGCTGGCTGGCTCCCCCACCCCCAACGTCCTCCCACACCTTTGAATTGAAGATAGACAGGAGGGATGTCCACAGTAGCATCTGAAGGTGCATTGTTTTATGGGAAAACCACAAAATTATACAAAAAACTTAAATAGTGCGCAGCGATCATAGATCTGTATCAGCGTTTCAGCAGAGGGCAACTGCGTGCCTCCAGTGCACAGATCAGCTCTCGCATCAGATCCTGTCAAAAATGAGGTAGTAGCAATGAGGAGAATTTTTAAATGAAACACATTCTCATCTCTTTCCTCAGAGCCCTCTGGGGTGTTGCCTCACCAGAAAGATCCAGTTTTTCAGGGGTACTTTCGTTCACGCTGGGGTTGGTGAAGCAGAGGTCTGGCACTTCAAATACTCCAGTTGTCGGAACAGAGGAAAGCGCTTCTACAGTGTCGGTCATACAGGTCTCCAACAAATCACTGATCAGAGACACACTGCATGGGTGAGAAGGCGGCAGGGAGGTCAGACAAATACAGCACAGTAAGATATGGGTTTCAGAAAAACAATCACATAACCTCTGCATTCAGATAAGCTTGATCTAATAACTAGATTTCCATTATTCTCAGTTGAAGAATTAAGTTTCACATGTAAAATGGCAATTTATGTTCAAAAATGAGCTTTTATGAAATTGTCACATCTAAAAAGTATGCATGGTGGAAGAACATAAGAACTTAAGCAATGCTTCTGCTGTGTCAGACCTGAGGTCCATCGTGCCCAGCAGTCCGCTCACGCGGCGGCCCAACAGGTCCAGGGAATCCCTGTGCAGTAGGCATGTCAGGAGAGAGTCACAATTTATGAATATCCTTTTATGCACCACCATTGATGCCCACTCCTGAACAGTCAAATTTCATCACCCACAATCTCTAGCAAGTGTTTTATAGACACCCCGTCTCTTATGGTTCTTTATAAAGCAAGTAAAGCAGAAAAACGGAGTCCAAAACCCACAAAACAGAAGACAACGAAGAAAGACTTGGACTAGTCACTGGAGCATCTGAAGTGAATAATGCACTGCGACAGGATGGCGATCTCCCGATAGCAGTTTTTATTGGCAAATGGTGTGTAGACCCGACATGGTCTGCGTTTTAGCCCAAATGGACCTTCCTCAAGATTCGCAATGATATATCATAAACAAATCTACTTAGGAATATGAAGGCAATTAATTGTTCAAATGTATCCAACAAAAACATAAGGTTAAAACCAAATACCATATAATAATATAAGAATTGCCGCTGGTGGGTCAGACCAGTGGTCCATCGTGTCCAGCAGTCCACTCACGCGGCAGCCCTTAGGTCAAAGACTAATAATAATAATAATAATAACTTTATTTTTGTATACCGCCATACCCAGTGAGTTCTAGGCGGTTCACATTAATTTAAACATAGTTACATACAGTTAAGTATTAATTGAACAGAGTTGCAGGCAATGAAGTGGATGGGGTAGGGGGGCAGGAGGGAGTGGATCGGGGGGGGGGGGTGGAGGCGTAATAAAGGGCGGGAGGAGGATTAGGTTCTTTGAGGGGGGGCAATTAAGTGTCCTGGCCTTGGAAGAGGTGAGTTTTGAGTAGTTTTCTAAAACTGAGGTAGGAGGGAGCATCGAGGATTAATTGGGCTATCCATGGGTTTAGTTTGGCGGCCTGGTAGGCGAAGGTTTTGTCGAGGAATTTGTTGGAGTGACAGAGTTTTAGGGGGGGGAAGGCGAATAGCTGGATTCTGCGGGAGTTTTTGTTTCTGTGATTCAGGAAGAAGTGTGGGTTGATGTAGTTTGGGGCTAGACCAAATATTGTTTTGTAGCAGAAACAGGCGAATTTAAATAGGACTCTGGATTCTAATGGCAGCCAATGCAGTTTGTGGTAAAAAGGGGTGAGGACTAGTGCCCTAACTGAGTCTAGCCTTACCTGTGTACGTTCTGGTTCAGTAGGAACTTGTCTAACTTTGTCTTGAATCCCTGAAGGGTATTTTCCCCTATAACAGCCTCCGGAAGAGCGTTCCAGTTTTTCACCACTCTCTGGGTGAAGAAGAACTTCCTTATCTTTGTACGGAATCTATCCCCTTTCAACTTTAGAGAGTGCCCTCTCGTTCTCCCTACCTTGGAAAGTGTGAACAGTCTGTCTTTATCTACTAAGTCTATTCCCTTCAGTATTTTGAATGTTTCAATCATGTCTCCTCTCAGTCTCCTCTTTTCAAGGGAGAAGAGGCCCAGTTTCTCCAATCTCTCACTGTATGGCAACTCCTCCAACCCCTTAACTATTTTAGTCATTCTTCTCTGGACCCTTTCGAGTAGTACCGTGTCCTTCTTCATATATCTTTCATGCCAGTGTACGCAGCCTATGGTTTCGAATGGGGCCTCTCCAAGGCCCTGCAGAGCAATGTTAAGATTCCATGAAGGGAAAGGAAGATGCAAGGGAGGTCGCAAACGAAGTGCCCCTCTCATAAAACCTGGACACATCTGAATGAGCAGTAAGCGAACTAGCACCTCTGCGCACTAATGAAAGGCCTGCAGCCTGAACTTTAAGGGAGGCAACTGTTAAACCTTTTTCTAGGCCTGCCTGAAGAAAAGCTAGGACCACTGAAATGGGAGCCACCACTGTTGGAAAGCCTTCCAGGCTTTGGCACAAGAAGCCATAGTAGAGGATTTCATCGAGTGCAAAAGAGTCAAAATAACTACATCTGAAAAACCGCACTTCATCTAGGCTGAGCACACAAGAGCTGTGCCGTAAGACCAAAGTGTCGTGGGTTCTCCATGGGCACCGGCCCCTGACTAAGATATCGATGAAGAGGGAGCCGAAGTTTCTCGTCCCACTGAAGACGTACGAGATCCGCGTTCCATGAGCAATGAGGCCAGTCTGGAGCTACTAGAATCACCAGGCCAGGATGTGGTGCTATCTGACGGAGGACCCAATCAACAGATGCCATGGAAGAAACACATATAGGACCTCTGGGTGAGAATTTTTTTTTTTTTAAGTCACAGACCCAGGCTGGCTCCCTAGCCCTAGAGTACCCGGAAGCAAAGTCCAAAGCTCCCACTCCCTCCCCCAGTGCACC
Source organism: Geotrypetes seraphini (assembly GCF_902459505.1). Lineage (NCBI taxonomy): Eukaryota > Metazoa > Chordata > Amphibia > Gymnophiona > Dermophiidae > Geotrypetes > Geotrypetes seraphini. The sequence continues at coordinate 253,647,375 of NC_047088.1, forward strand.
ACGGCAGGCGGTACACAGTTGCTGATCTGGTGCCAATCCAGCACAATCAATGCAAACATTCAATAGATTAGGGACTGGGGAGTCCATCCCAAACAATTTTTAAGCAAATCGAGGGGTATTGAGGCAGAACTAAAACTTTGAATAAAAGATCATTTAAAATCCAAGATGGCTGCCACCAGTGAATTTGCACCAAAAACGGCAACAATCCGAGGGGTTTCTTCCCAGACGCACACAGCCTGCGCTTAAAACCTGTTAGAAGGTCAGCGGGCAAGCGAACTCCCAGGGGAAGGAACCCCGAGTCTAGGAAGGGTGGCACACAGCAGGCTGGCTGCACAGATCCACCAGAGTTTCTCTGGGAAGCAGCAGTCTGATTCTGAAGGACTGTGTCCTTTCCTCCAACAGTAGACCCCTGGAAGGTGTTTCAAGGCACTGAAGCCACAAAAGACAAACTTTAAGCATAAAAAAATAAGAAAAGAAGCAGAGCAACTGCAAAAGACTTCTGCACAGACTGCTTGCAGAAATTGAAACTGGATATGTTTCTAGCTCTCAGTCTAAGGGGGATGAGCATGTGCTCAGAAAAGTGTTGGATTTCTGCAACTCCCGGATTGCGGGTTGGGATTAAGCACCTAGCGTATGGAGTCCGGAAGGGACGTAAAGAACTGATTGCCTTCATATTCCTGAGATTTGTTTATGATATGTCATTGAGACCCCTCAGGCAGGTCCATCTGTGCCAAAACATGGACTGTGTCGGGTCTATACACCATTTGCCAATGCAGACGGTTTTATTGGGAGAGCAAGTCATCCTATTAGTGCTTTATTCCCTTCAGATGCTCCAGTGACCTGTCCCAGCTCTTCTTCCCACTTTCTTCATTGTCTTTATAAAGCAGGCATCTATCCTGCCCTATCCGAGCACTCCTTAAGACTCTCCAGCATTTGGGATCCTATAAAGAGATTCACCTGAGGCCATGGATGTTACATCCCTCCCATTTGTTTAAGGTATGTTGTCTATATACGAAACATGCTACAATTTATTAGGCTATCTCCCTATCCAGACTCAAAAGGGATTATACGAGCAGTCGTTGAAAACCGGTTTCTTTCCTACTCATTTTGTTATTTGATATATTGCCAAGGTGTGAATAACTGGTCACCGCGGTTCATATGCAGCAAACTATACCTATAAACTATTAACCTAGGCTCCCTGTTATAAAATTACCCTCCAAATGTCTCTCTAGTAATAATAGACCTCTGCTCTATGGCTCCCAGCTTATAGATGTGCAATTTACTGGCTAAACTCAAGCCACATCAAGCTCTGCCTAAGGTACATGAACAGGAGATGAGCCTTTAGGTCGATGTCATTAGACCACTACCACTACTACTATTTATTATTTCTATAGCGCTGAAAGGCGTACACAGCGCTGTACATTATAACATACAATAGACAGTCCCTGCTCAGAAGAGCTTACAATCCAATTTAGACAGGGCATTTCAGAGTTGGGGAGGTTATAGTGGGTATTGGTATCCGACAGCTGTGAGGGAGAGTTTAAGAGTTGAAAGCAGTGTCTCTCAAACTGTGCCATGGTATAGTGGGGTGCCCCGAAGAAATTCTGGGTGGGCCTCGAGAGATTCCAGAATTTTACTTTATTTTTTAAAAATTCCCTTCGTAAGCACACACTAGAATAGATGACATGTACGTCACGTATGCAAGAGTCTGTCAACCGCTCAGACAAGCATCATTCTTTGACGTGATCGGTCCTTGAAAACTAACTGCAAGTAATTTTAGTTTTATTTTTTATGCAGTAATTATTCTAACCTAAGCAACAAAGCAATCAAGGCTTTGTTTCCATTTGGACCTTCTTATCTTTGCGAACTTGGATTTTTAGCTCTGACAGAAATTATATCGAAAAAAGGAGAATGACAGCAGATAACGGATGCCAGAGGGCCGCCGCGTGAGCGGACTCTGCTGGGCATGATGGACTACTGGTCTGACCTAGCAATGGCAATTCTTATGTCAACTACTGAGCCACATTTTGAGTTAATTTGCACTCAAAAAACAAGCACATCCATCACATTGCTTAGCAATTCTATTCCATCTACTTTAGTTTCACTGTTGTTACAATCACCCATACACAGCTTAAAGAACTTTAAATAAATAACTCTCAAATTTAGTTTTGTTATAATTTCTTATAATGTACCACAAAAACATTTGCTCCATTTAATGTACCAGAGCTAAAAAAAAGAGTTTGAGAGACACGGCTCTAGACTTTCTAGCCACATCTCCAAACCTCAAGTGACCCAGTGCTCACTTCTCCCCTTCCACCAAACATGAGAACAAAAAGGTACATACCTGTCTCAAAAACAGCAGCAGCTGGTATGGGGAAGCCTAGTACAGTTGCATATAGGTGTTTTAAGTAGCCTGGCGGGTGGAGGACCCAGGCCCATAAGCCACTCTAACCACTATATTTATGGTAGAACATGAGACCACCCAAACCCTACTATACTGCCATATAAATGCCACCTGCAGCTATCAGGGTGGTGCACAGGAGGGTATAGTAGGTTTTAGGAGGCTCACTCTAAATTAATAGGGGGTTATGGTGACATATACAGCTGGCACCCTTTATGTGAAGTTCACAGCAGTACCCTCTAAGGTTTCCCATTGCTCTGTCGGGATGTCTATAAGGCCAGTCCATTACTATGCTGGCCCCACCCATGGCTAAATGGTCTGGATTAGGACGTTTTGAACCTGGATGTTTTTCTGATCAAAAATGGAGTATATAGTTAGATGTTGTGGCGGCATCAAGATATCAAATAGATGATTTAAAAAAAAAAGAAAGATATTTGAACATCCAGCAGTTTGCCATTTGAAAATGGTCATTTGTACTTCCAACTTTGGACGTTCAGCTGGAAACATCCAAGTTGGATCTAGGCGTTTTTTTTTCAAATATGCCTCTCAAAGTCTTCAACACTTTCATGTGAGAACATATATATCTTCTGCCAGGCAGGTACTTGTGACCTGGATTGACTTTTTAGCTAGAACATAAGAATTGCCGTTGCTGGGTCAGACCAGTGGTCCATCGTGTCCAGCAGTCCGCTCATGTGGTGGCCCTCTGGTCAAAGGCCAGTGTCCTAACTGAGACTAGCCCTACCTGCGTATGTTATGGTTCAGCAGGAACTTGTATAACTTTGTCTAGAATCCCTGGAGGGTGTTTTCCCCTATGACAGAGAGTTCCAGTTTTCCACCACTCTCTGGGTGAAGAAGAACTTCCTTACGTTTGTACAGAATCTATCCCCTTTCAACTTTAGAGAGTGCCCTCTCATTTCCTCTACCTTGGAGAGGGTGAACAACCTGTCCTTATCTACTAAGTCTATCCCCTTCAGTACCTTGAATGTTTCGATCATGTCCCCTCTCAATCTCCTCTGTTCAAGGGAGAAAAGGAACAGCATACTAGGTTTAATGCACCTTTGTTCTAACCCAACACAATTCTTCTGTTCTTTTGTTGCTGTTCAAAGTCACCTCATCCCAACCTTTCATATTTTGGGGGGGTGGGAGAGGGGGGTAAAATCCCAAAGCATGACTCCTACAGCATCAGATTTAGAAGGTTCTCCAGCCATAACATATACAAAACACTGTCATAAAAATGGTTGGGGGAGGGAAGGAGCTAGAAGACTCATACCTTAGCCCAAGAGAGGCCAGTTCCGATTAGGCTGGAAATCCAAAGACGCAGAAGGAAAGAGACCATGAACCAAACACACCCACGACTGTATTGCAGAGAGCAGTTTCATCAGTTTTAGAGCCTTTGAAAAACTTCACACACTTTACAAAAAAGACCCTTAAGAGACTATAAAAAAACATTTAACCGCGAACAGATTCCCTTCTAAGAGGGTAAACGGCACCGCTAAATGGGGCTGTTATGAACATCACTGTCTGGTGATTAGATAAATGATTTAATACGAGAGCTACTTGGTTTATAAGTGGTGGAATACTGTGTGAAATTGCAGCAGTGAAGAGATGGAGCTTTTCAGCGTTTAGACAGATCTGGGCTCCACGAGATTCATTTTGGCAATAGGTTGATATGTAAAGAGAAATGAATTTTAGTCTTTGTTAAAAGGGACCATGAGATACATATTCCCATACGTAACAGATAGATCTCTCCATAGTACTGTGGCCCTGATCCTCAAAAGCATTCCGTGTTGGTAAGACTCATTAAAGCAATCTTACTGGCACAGAAGCTCAGCTTCTGATGCACAAAAGGGTTCTACTGATCCTCGTAGCAGCCGAGAACCCTATGCAAATGCACTACAAGGAGCTCATTAGTATTTTGAGCTCTCCTTGATATGCACAAAAGAGAACGTCCTTCCTTTTACAGAGAAACGTTTCCAGCAGCTCTGGAGATGCCAGTAGCTGTTGTGAGTTAGCTGTGCACTCATAAAACAGCTGCACCCCCCCCCCAGAATAACAAGCCTGCAGCCACCATTCTCCCCCCTGCCCAGATGACAGCAACGGAGCCGCAATCAGCTGAGAGCTGGCAGAAGGGAGAGTGGCTTCTGATGGCTGAGTTGATTCACGGCTTCCCCTGCCGGCTCCGGAGCGCCGCAGGGGAAGCACCAATCAGCTGATTGCGTCTCTGGAGCCAGCAGACGCTGATCTCCCCTCTGCCGGCAGCTTTTGAACATAAAGGGAGGGAAACAACAACGGTAGGGGGGAATGCTTTTATTTAGTGATTGATTTACATCTGCTTTCTGTTCAGGAAGAAATGCATTTGTTTCTTTTCCTCTGGGGTTGTACCGCATGCAGAGTCTTGCATCTTAGTGTTTGTTTGTGAATATTAGTACTTTTAGTTTTTGGTCCTACATTTGCATGGGGTTATCTGTTTTCTGGTAGGAATGAATGTTGAAAAGCATACAGTGTGCTTTGTGTAGTTTAATTTTGTGGTTAACCATTATGTGTTGTTAATACGATTATATTGTGTGTGTGTATATATGAAAAATGAATGGAAAAAATGGTGTAACAATTAGTACTATTATGGGGGCAGGGTCTGGGGCGGAGATGGGCACGACTTAGCCCAGTGTTGTTCAACTGCCGGTCCATGGACTGGTGCCGGTCCACAAAATGATTATTTTATTTCCGCCAGTCCATGGGCGTCAAAAGGTTGAAGAACACTGCCTTAGACTGTTTTGAGTTCTTTGATGCCTGGCTTTTCTCTCCTCTGAATAAATGTATGCTGTCCTATTTAAAATGTAGTTTCTTTCTTTTTTTCCTATACATTTAGACTGTACCGTATTTCCCCATGTACAGGCCGCCCCAGTGTATAAGCTGTAGAAAATGCTGCGTTTCATTTTACACCTTCTAGATAAACCACCCCATGTTACTAGCCACGGCTTATCTAGATTAGCTGAACTTTTTAAAAAAATCATCCCCCCCCCCCCCCCGGTATGTTTTTTAATCCCCCTTAAATACCTCCATGACTGCCTCCTCCAATCTCGCGGCCAGCAGAGCAGGGCAGAAGTGATCTTTTCGGCATCCAGCCTGACCCTGCGCCACTTCCAGACTGGCTGCTGTCAGTTCTCACAGGACTCGCGAGAACTGATGGTAGCCAGTCTGGAAGCAGCGCAGGGCCAGACTGGATGCCAAAAAGATCGCTCCAGCCCTGCACCGCTGGCCACAAGATTGGAGGAGGCAGCCGTGGAGGTATTTAAGGGGGGATTTAAAAAAGGCACAGTGGGGAAGATGAGTTTAGATAGGCTGCCCCATTTAAGAAAGCTGCAACCCATAGGCAGGTTTGTAAAACCCATGTATAGGCTGCGGCCTATACATGGGGAAATAGGGTACACTGCACAATTCTGTCCTTTCAGTATGGGTGGTATAGGAAATCCTCAATAAACAAACCCAATGCTCCTATAGAAAAACATTACATGACAGTGGATTAGGAGCCTAAGGGTCACTAGTATACCAAAGCTCCTTTTCTGTTGAAACCCTGGAATCTGCAATTTCATCTCCACTGTAAGTTCCTCACACCTAAGAATCCACTTTGCTTACACCAGGTTGAATTTGGCTACTGTTTCCTGCTCCTCTATCTCCCACTGCAGAAGTTCTCGTCACACAGCCAGGTTATCTGTTTTTTCTTTTTTAGGAGACCCATAATTAAGCAGGACAATTATTAAGATTAAATTAGGACACAGGGCTGGAGACCCTACCCTGCCAAGTACTGTGCCAAGAAAGATCGAGTCACACTTTTTTGTTAGTTGCAGAGCCTGAGCTGCAGCAATTCTAAGCGCACGGAATTAACTCAGACTTGAATATGTCCTTTTGATAAAAGGCACAAACTTGACTCCCGATAGAGACAGGGGATTATGTGACACTGGCTGAAAATAAAAGTTTAAATCCATATGGAGTAGGATGAAGAATCTGAATGTGAAAGTAAAAGGTAGGCACACACACCTGAGGATACATGTGTGCACAAGGGGGAAGGTTATAGCTAGCTGCCTATTCTCAAGAACTAATGGGTGAAGATGGAAAGTGGGGTTATAATATGCTTTTGCGTTAGGTTTGTTTTTATTAATTTTATAATTACTGCCTTTGAACCACCTTTCAAATATCCTGACTACTCAGTATGATGAACGATATTTGAAATAATAGATGAGGGTCATAATGGCCAACGTTTGCAGCCCTAGGGAAAAGGGGTAGAAAGTGCCAAATGGTGAGATTTAAACTAGGTCACCAAAAACAGACTCCATTTGGATTCTGAAGAATCATTTTGATCATCCACCAAGCTAAGAGCCAACCTGCATGCTTTGCATACTTTACAAAGTACATGTACAAAAAAAAAGCCAAAACAGCTGAAAAAGAGGAGTTTAGGCTCTCCATAACAAAAGAGAATGAAGGCAACAGCCAACTTTTGGTACACAATGTTTATCAACCTCCTGGACATGAAACATATCTTTTTAATTGTTGGAGACTGCAGAAATATTGTAAATGTTTGCAAAATTATTTGAATACCTTTTTCTTCCTGTGCAAGGGGGGAGGGGTTAAAAGGTCAAAATGACCTCCAAAATGATAGGATCCTGCAAGAAGCATATCATCTACCCAAAAGCCACCCCATGACTACATCGTGCAAGGTAGAGCCCAAGCTCTGATTAAGCCTGTGCCTTCAGTGAATATAGAGGTGTCTTACTGAAAGCAAAAGAAGAACAGACCAGACAAAGCAAGGACAAGTAGAAAGGACATCAAGAGCGAGCAAAAGAAAAATGCCAACCATGAGGAAGAGGTAGCAGGCAAGAAGTTCCAGTGAAGGCACGCTGGAACACCCATTTTTTTGGAACATTTTTGAGTGAGACAAAGCTATATTTTGAGGGTTAGCAGTATTGGTCTTTAGAGGAGATGAAGTAAATATTTGTCCAAAACCTCCATAGAATGTATTTTTACTGGCTCTCTTCATCACCCTATCTGTTGTAATTCATGATCTGTACTAATTGGGTTATTATTTAATTAAAAATAAATCCCTGTTCCGGAGAAGAACCCTGATTGGTTTTTGTATAAGAATTGTAAAAGGGCAGTATTCATGGGTGCCTAAGCAAAGGCGTTCTGTTAGATCAGTGGTCTCAAACTCGCGGCCCGCTAGGTACTATTTTGAGGCCCTCGGTATGTTTATCATAATCACAAATGTAAAATAAAACAGTTTCTTGATCATATGTCTCTTTAGCTATAAATTACAATATTATTAAGACTTAGCCAAAAGGAAAGATTTATAAACTATAAAGAGTTTACCTCATGCAAAAGGTTTGAGACCACTGTGTTAGAGGCTGACAATTTTGGTTTTGGATTCAGCACCAAAACAAGACTGAAATCCAGGTTTAGGTAGGTTAACTTAGGAAGGCCTGGTGGCCTAGTGGAGTCTTTTGGAGCAGGAATAAGCCCCACTCATTCCTGCCCTGTGCTACTGCTCCATTTATAATGGCTGCCAACACTGTCAAGTGAGGACCAATGGCCATTTTGGGACTGTAACCAGCATGGCCAGGAGTCTTTCAGACCCCCCCCCCCTCCGGAAGCCTCAAAAGCCATTGCAAATGGAGCAATGGCATGAGGAAGTGGGGTTTGTTCCTGTCCTCAAAAACTCCACTAGACCATCAGGCCTAGCAAGTAGCCCGGGCCTTTGAGGGGGGAGAGAGGCTGCCACTGGAGATGCTGCTTCGCATCCTTCAGCTGCTCAATGCAGATACAAGTGGGGAGAACTGGCCAAAGTTTTCAGCTGCTCATCATAGGTATCACCATCTGTGCCACTTGAAGCTCAGCCTACCTGTAATGGGATAATTAATTGCAGCCATTTCATCACAGCCACAACGAAATGGCCCACGCTAAAACAGCCATAATAAATCATCCTATTCCACTCCTCCCCTCGCCTTAAAAATTAAGGCCTTAGGTAAGCACCTGACTTACCTAGAGCTTACTCCAGCCCTGACCAAGGCAACATCTATTAATTGGCAGAACACACAGGTGGTAGATTCAAGAGCAATGTTAGGAAATTCAACTTTACGGGGAGGGTAGTGGATGCCTGGAATGCGTTCCTGAGAGAGGTGGTGGAGATGAAAACAGTGACTGAGTTCAAAGAAGTGTGGCATGAACACAGAGGACCTAGAATCAGAAAATAATATTAAATATTGAACTAAGGCCAGTACTGGGCAGACTTGCACGGTCTGTGTCTGTATATGGCCCTTTGGGGGAGGATGGGCTGGAGAGGGCTTCAATGGCTGGGAGGGTGTAGATGGGCTGGAGTAAGTCTTAACAGATTTCGGCAGTTGGAACCCAAGCACAGTACCGGGTAGAGCTTTGGATTCTTGCCCAGAAATAGCTAAGAAGAATCAGGTTGGGCAGACTGGATGGACCATTCGGGTCTTTATCTGCCGTCATCTACTATGTTACTAAATAAAAAAAAAAGCTGTAGGGTTCAGTCACTAGGTTTCACAGTAGAATTAAAAAAAAAAGTGAACACGAAGTGCACAACAATTGCTGTAAGGTGTGCGGGTGGTAGAGGAAAGCATGCTGATCTTCACTGAATCAATGGCAGAGGGAGAGCGTGTCTTGGGTATGCATGTGTGCATCTATGTTGGTTTTGCACATGTATGTGGCTCAAGAGGGCAGAGCAGAGAGTTTGAAACAGGAGCATTTCACTGTATCAAAGCTTCTATGCTTCAGCAGCTGGAAAGCTTTTCAAACAAAAATCCATTGGGCCAACTTCTGTCTCTGGAGTCGCAGTTTCATCTGGCCCATTTTTGGACTCAATGTGTCTTCTCACTGTTTTTGCCCCTGGGCCAAATTTGGTTCTAGTCCATAAAATTTTCATAGAATGTTGCTTCCAGACAAACACACTCTCAGCTCCTTATGAATAATTTCCAACATCCATTGGCATGAAAAGAATAACTATGACCATATCAGTGTGAAAAATGACATTTAACAAAGCTCTTTAAAAAAACCAAACCAGTGACATAGCAACCACAGGCGGAGTTGTTACCCACTGTTTAAGCATGCTTGGCATTTCTTTGAGCTCTGCTGACCTTTTCCTTTCAACTTTCTAAGAGAATCATCAGCGTAACTGGTTGACGTCTGCAGTAGAACAGCAAAATGATGCACCGGAGTCAGCAGCTGGACCAGGACAGATGAGCTCATGGCCAGACTTCTAGTCCTACTTTATTCCTACTGTAGCAGCTCCTACAGCAACCACCTCCAAAAACGCCTACAATCTAGATTAGTGTTCTTCAACCTTTTTACACCTATTGACCAGCAGAAATAAAATAATTATTTTGTGGACTGGCGGTTGAAGAACATTGGGCTAAGTCGTGGGCCAGATCACCCATCTCTACCCAATCTCCACCTCCGACCCCACCCCCATAATAGTACTAATTGTAACACTATTTTTTCCATTCATTTTTCACAGATACACAATATAATCTTATTAACAACACACAATGCTTAACCAAAAAATTAAATTAAACAAAGCACACTGGCAGCAGATGTAAACTCTCAAAATTGACATAATTCAATCACTAAATTCAAAAATAAATTCATTCCCCCCTACCTTTGTTGGCTCCCTCTCTCCCTCCCTTACCTTCTGGCCTGCTCCCGCCTGGCCATTTTATACCACCCCCGGTGTTATCTTCAGGCCGGCTCCCTCTTCCTCACTGATGCAGTGCACAAAGCGGCTCCTTGCGCGTCCTGTGCCTCATCTGGAAGCCTTCCCTCTGACGTTGCGACTTCAGAGAGAAGGCTTCCAGTTAAGGCACAGGACGCACGTACGAGCCACTGCCCGTGGCTTTGTGCACTGAATCATTGAGGAAGAGGGAGCTGGCTCGAAGATAATGCCGCATCGATTGCACCGTGGACTGGCGGTTGAACACTGTTTTGGGCCTGATGCACGTGCTGGCCCTGTGGACCGGCAGGAAATTTCTGTGGACCGGTGGTTGAAGAACACTGATCTAGATCATTTTGGAAGGTTGTGCAAAACCTTCCAAAATGCAAAGCCAATTGTTGCATAAATGAATACAGTTGATAGAATTTGTCCTAACCCTCCTACAGATGACCATAAACTAAACTAAACCTTAAGTTTATATACCGCATCCTCTCCATAATTATAGAGCTTGGCACGGTTTACATGAATTTAAAATAAGAAGGAAAAGAATAATGGGGTAGGACGTTGAGTGCAGGGGGAAAGAGCATTACAATTTTGTGAAAAACCAAGTTTTCAGGTGTTTACGGAATAGTTGGAAGGAGCCCAGGTTCCGTAGTGGGACAGTAAGATTATTGCAAAGTCCTGTGATTCTGAAGAAGAGAGATTTTCCTAATTTTCCCGCATGGAGAATACCTAGTAGCGAGGGGAAGGATAATTTAAGTTTTTGGGTGGGCCTGGCAGTGTCAGGACTAGAGGAGTTACAAGATAATGGAATTAGGGGAGGGAGGATGCCGGGAAGGATCTTGAAAGCCAGGCAGGTGCTTTTGAAGTGAACCCTGGAAATTACTGGGAGCCAGTGGAGTTTGGCCAGAAGTGGGGGAGACATGATCAAATTTGCATTTTCCAAAGATCAACTTGGATTATGATTTAAGATAAATGTTTATAGAAAAATTCTAATTTTTTTTCTTCTTCCATTTCATAAGGCCCTCTGCTCAAGGGTCTCTAAGTAGAACAGATGCAGTAGTGTAGCAAGGGTGAGAGGCGCCCCTCCCCGTCTTCTTCCCCACCCCCGTACCTCTTTAACGTTCCCGACGCAAGCAGCAACTTCAACCTGCTGCTTGTGCCAGCTCTTCCACTGATGTCACTTTCTAGGCACAGGTCCAGGAAATGATGTCAGAGGAAGAGCCGACACTGACACAAGCAGCAGGTTAGGGTTAATGCTCGCACTGTGAATATTAAAGAGATAGGAGAAAAGGGGTGTGTGCGCACAGTAAAGTAGGGGGGGTTACTGGCACCCCCACCAAGACGGAGTCCCCCTCCCAGCCACTGATCATCTTGATCAGATTGTGTTGCTTTATAATGCAATACTAGTTTACTTTCTGCATATTACAGTTCCATATGCAAAGATGACTGGCACAATTCCATTATAACTGCAGTACTCTTGTCACACCGTCTGAGTGCTTTGCATGTGAGTTATACAGCACTTTTAAGGTATTCAGCTTGGTCCCTTCAACAGAATGGAGATAGAGAATTATTTTTTTCATGCACCTTCCCTGGTAGACTGCAAACTTGGACAGGCTACTTCACTGATGCCACCAGAGAATCATATAGTATCTTTAGGAAAGAACTAAAAACCACCCTGTTTAAGACATTTATAACCTAACCAGACTTCTCCCCTAAAATCGGAGCCTCCTCCCATCCCAAGGAGTCCGTCTACCCTCTTCTGCCAAAATTTCTATCTTTAATTGTTACCAGTTTTTCCCACTGGTGCCCGTCCTTCGTTCAAATGTACCAAGTTAACAACTTACTTCTCATCAACATCTTATGTTATCTTTTTCACCTTCGCAGTCTTGCACCTTTGTAACTCAAAGCGCAATCTCTTTTCTCTTCTCCTACTTATGCTCTGAATATCGTCGACTGTATAATGCTACTCATTGTGAAACCGTGTAATACACAGACCCTGTAACTCTCCTGTTACTATCACTAGATGTTCAATGCTATACTCTGTAATTCGCTGTCTGTACAGTTTCTCTTCATTGTAAACCGCCTAGAAGTCGCAAGATTGTTGGCGGTATATAAGAATAAAGTTATTATTATTAACATGCAGTAGCCCAAATGTTATTGCCACCCTCTTTCATACAGATGCTCTGAAATTCATCCCACACATCTCTCATTTAACCCTATAATTTTATTTCCAGATAGCCTGCCTGTGAAAATATTCCAATATTGTTTTGAGTCTATCCCCTTGGAGTTTGCTGTTGTGACCCTTAGTTCTAGAACTTTCTTACTAGGTTATAAATTGTGGGGTTTGTTGCTTTTTCTTTTTCACATAAGAATTTGTGGGTGATTTACGAGAGACAGTAGCAAGAAGAAAGTAGCAAGCGTGTAGTGACATGTCTCAAGGTTACTCATGCACAGTTGTGACTCAGTGCAAGTCTAACATTCTAAGAGATAGGATGTCAGAAGAATCCTCATGCGAATCAAGTAATAAACTACGAGATATGAAGCACTATGTTTCGCTCTATAAGACACACTTTTCCCCCCCCCAAAAGTGGGTGGAAATAAGGGTGCGTCTTATGGAGCAAATACTAACTAACCCCCCTCCTCTACCTTAATTTCTCTGGCGGTCCAGCGCTGTAGAGCAGGAGCTTTCAGCCTCCTGCCCTTCCATCTGGCTTTCTCCGCAGCGGCAATGTCAGAGCAGCAAGAAGGTAGGTGCGACTTTTTATGCTTCCTGCCTTGTCCCGCGCCACTCTGTGAATGGCTGCCCCAGTCGAGAACTGGGGCAGCCATTCACAGAGCGGCTTGGGACAAGGCAGGAAGTGAAAAACTCGCACCTGCCTGCTTGCCGCTCGGGAAGAGAAAGCAGGAGAGAAGGCTGCCCTACAGCGCTGGACTGCCATTCACGGAGCGGCAAGGCAGGAAGTGAAAAACTCACGCCTGCCTTCTTGCTGCTCCGACTCTGCTGCTGGGGAGAAATCCGGAGGGAAAGGCAGGAGGCTAAAAGATCCTGCCCTACAGTGCTGGACCGCTGGAGGGGTTAAGGTAAAGGAGGACCCTGCCTGCCTGCACTGTCACTAGGCCTGCCTGCCCTGTCCCGGCCTACCACTAGACCACCAGAGGGGGGACAGGGTGCAGAGCCTGGCAGGGAGAATTTGGTTCAGAATGCTTTTTTCTTGTTTTCCTCCTCTAAATCTTGGGTGCGTCTTATGGTCAGGTGCATCTTATGGAGCAAAAAATACAGTAAGTGGGGTAGAGAATCCACTGAACATGACCCTCACACTGTATAGCCTATGAAAGCAATTTCCACAGAAATGTGCAAGAAAGTCAAGGATTTAAGGTTATTGGACAGACAAATTAAGGTTTCCTGAATAACTGAAGAAATGGGCATCAGGGCAGGTACAGTTTGGAAAATATAATTCATGAAAGGTTAGTGTAAGATGTGTTCCAAGAACACTGAAGCTATGTTAGAAGGCCATGAGGCTTCAGTGCTGTCAGCAGAAATTGGAGATGCTTTGTGAAGACCAAGTGGATTTTTTCATCATTTGGTGACTGGAGATGAGACTTGGCTCTATCACAGAGATCCTGAATTGAGAATGACACGGGGACCATTTACCGCGGTAAACCGTGATCACCACAGTAAATCCGCAGTAATGGGGACATTTGCAACTGGTTTACCACAGGAATGGGAAAAGACCTCTCACCGCCCCGTGGAAGTAGTGAAAAGTCTTCCTCCTGTGGTAAAAAAATTGCACCCATATCAGACTTGCCATCTCCTCCCCAACTCCTCTTGCGCCTATTTTACCTTCAGGAGCCAGCCATGCCACGATGAAGACAGAAGGAACCCAAAACCAAAGCCTGAGACTAATGCGATTTGAAGAATAAAATTACCAGACAACAAAAGGTAGAAAAAAATAAATTTATTTTATGACTAGAATACAGTATTTCAGATTTGAAATATGTATCCTGCTAGAGCTGCTATTAGACATAACTGGGGACCACAAAGCGCAGGCTTTGCTTCTTTAACTTCCAGCTGGCTTAGGGCTCTCTCTCTGACCAGGGGGCAGTTGCCCTAGTTGCACTCCCCTAACATTATTCTTGCCATGTGTGACTAAAGTATTCTGTTAGCTTGATTTTTCTGTGTAGCATTCTGTAGTGATTTGGTATGTTCAGTTTTCACAATAGTGGAGGGGATATTTGTGAAAGGGAGGGGAGACAGGGGTTTGGGTTGATCTTTATTATTTGTGTTTATAAAATGACAATTGTACAGAATAGTCTCTTTTTATACTTTAATAAAATAAGTTCAGCATAAAATCATAACTATTTGAGGCTTGTGTAGAAGGGATCTGACAGTTTGCAAGGCGGAGACTGAGCTTGCGGGGATGGGGACTGAGCTTGTGGGGGATGGGGCAGGGATGAGGACTGAGCTCACAGGGATGGGGCAGGAACGGTGAAAAATTTTTTCCCTATGTCATTCTCTAATCCTGAGTCCAAAATGGAGTCAATGCAGTAGACGCACAAGTCATCTCCCACCCTATAAAAGTTCAAGACAGAAAAATCTGCAGGCAAGATCATGGCATCTGTCTTCTAGGATGAGGATGGACTTTTGCTTCTGGAGTTCATGCCACACAAGACAACTATAACTGGGGAGGGTTGCGCCAACACAATGATTGCTTTGTGGGAATCAATCAAGAAAAAAAAAAATGAGGAAAACTCACAGCAGGCATGCTGCTTCTTCATGACAATTCACCGGTGCATATGTCACGACAATCACAGGCTGCCATCTGAGAATAGGGGTTTCAGCAGCTGAACTATCCACCCTACAATCCTGACCTGGCTCCCTCAGATTATTGCCTATTCCAAATTATGATGAAATTTCTTTAAGTGATGAAGATGTCAAAGCAGCTGTGATGTCCTGGTTTGAAGGTTTCCCAAAGTTAGCCACAGGGATGGTGACAAATTCCCTCACAGTGTCAGTATCCTACAAGCTCTGAACTTTCAAAAAAATATGATAAAGACAGGTGCTTAAGTATAACACAGAAACTCAGACAGAATGGTTCAATTCACAAGGGCACACCTCCTTGTCAATTGAGGGCCATTGTTTGAAATAAATACCAAATTGTGACACAGAAAGATACTAGAAATTCAAGTCTGTAAAAGACTAGCTTTGGGCCCCTGGGTCTCTTCTGACTTTTGTTTCTACTCACCCACCCATCATTCAAATCGAAGTCTACAAAAATAGGCTTCATCACCTCTTCGCTTTCTTTTTCTCCTTCAGCCTCCTCCCACCTACCCATTCAGACACAAATCCATCCATTCAACATACTTAAAAATTTACTCCTCGGTTAATGCCTAAGTGGGTTACAGTAAAAATATACATATTCAAAATACACACAAACATATTATAAGACTACACATCTTCTCTTATTCTTCCAAAACCAAATTTTTAAAGCCTGGTGGTTAGCGATGGAAGTAGGGCAGGAGCGATTTTCCTATGCTCTTGCCCTTGCAGATCCGTGAACAAAAATGGCTGCCGTGAATGTCTGATGTAGTCTTTTGCGACCACAGGAACACATGGCAGTCATTTTTATTGGTGGTTCTTTATGGGGCAGGAGCGTAGGAAGATAGCTCCTGCCCCACATCACTGCTAGACCACCAGGCTTTAAAAAAGTAAGTGAAGAGGTCCGGGAAGTGGAAAGGCAGTAGGGGTGGGCCAGAGTCGGCCCTAAAGTTATTTGCAGGTCGGCTTTGCATATAGCCCCCACGAATATGGAGAGAGGAGTGTACTTACTAACAATACCAGGTGTAGTCATACACCACTGATCTCCATCACCATTAACAGAACAACTTATTCCATGCCTCTGGTAACCAATGACTCTGTGGACTTTCCAGATTTTATTTCATATGCTGTGAATCCACTCCCTCTTGGCATGGGAAATGAGACGTTTCAGAAGTTGGTAACTTTACAGGACTCCATATCTATATTGGCCTCCAAAGAAGTGAATCATACCATCACTTTTGAAAACGGACACACTGCACGAACAGTTGAAAATTTGCTACAAGATGCTCTTGTCTGTCTGGGAATTTTTCTTTGGGTATTAACCTAGTGCTGATCAGGGCTTCAGTGTTCTTATTCACCCTATCATCATCTTAATTGTTGTACAACTTTTGCTATGCATTATTATGATTTTCTTATGTTGTAAAATGAAGAACATGTACATCTCCTTACAAAGCATGTCCTACAAAATACCATCAACATTTTAAGAGATACTGGGAAAATATTGTGTAACTATCTCCGACACCTAACTAATTTGGCTAATTCGACATTTGTCTACTGCAGTGTTTTTCAACCTTTTTTGGGCAAAGGCACACTTGTTTCATGAAAAAAATCACGAGGCACACCACCATTAGAAAAAGTTAAAAAATTTAACTGTGCCTATATTGACTATATATAAATATATAGGAATCAAATAAACACAAAGAAAGTATTTTATAATGCTGCCACCGCCACTGGGGAATAGGCTGCCACTGCCGCCATCGGGAACAGGCCGGCACCGAGTTCTCCCTGCTTCTCTTTCCCGCAGGGCCGACCAACTCTCGCCACCCGTCATCAATTCTAACATCGGAGAGGACGTTCTAGGCCAGCCAGGCAGCGATTGGCTGGCCCAGAACGTCCTCTCCGACGTCAGAATTGACGCGAGTGGCGAGAGTTGGCCGGCCCCACAGGGAAAAGCAGGGAGAACTTGGCGCCGGCCTGTTCCCGATGGCAGCGGTGGCACTCAAGTGGCTAAAGAGCCGCAGTTTGCCGGCCTAGGGACAACACTGGAGGGTGGCCAGCTGTGCACCCCCTTGGGACGTAAACCCGGGGTGGGGCAGACCGCCCCCCCCACCCTGGTATGCCACTATCTGTACCTCACTCCCTCCCTATGACCAAAAATTCTCCTTTCTTCTATTCCCCGTGTACACAACCATCTCTTTCCCTCCCTTCCTCTCTCCAAAGTCCATGCCTTCTGTGTCCACTCATTCCCTCCCCCACCTCAGCATCTCTTTCCCTCCCTTCCTCTCTCCCAAGTCCATTTCTTCTGTGTCCAAAAACGCATTCCCTCCCCCACCTCAGCATCTCTTTCCCTCCCTTCCTCTCTCCCAAGTCCATGCCTTCTGTGTCCAAAAACCCATTCCCTCCCCCACCTCAGCATCTCTTTCCCTCCCTTCCTCTCTCCCAAGTCCATTTCTTCTGTGTCCAAAAACGCATTCCCTCCCCCACCTCAGCATCTCTTTCCCTCCCTTCCTCTCTCCCAAGTCCATTTCTTCTGTGTCCAAAAACGCATTCCCTCCCCCACCTCAGCATCTCTTTCCCTCCCTTCCTCTCTCCCAAGTCCATTTCTTCTGTGTCCAAAAACGCATTCCCTCCCCCACCTCAGCATCTCTTTCCCTCCCTTCCTCTCTCCCAAGTTCATGCCTTGTGTCCAAAACGCACTCCCTCCCCCCTTTTGTGTTCCGTGTTTGCCTCCCAGCCCATCTTTGCAACTTTCTCAGCAAAACGAAGCTCAAGCCGCGAGGCTTGTCTTCTGCTTCCTGCCTGCCCTGCCGCGCACAAATAGCCGAACGGAAGTATTCTCCGACGTCAGCGCTGACGTCGGAGGGCAGGCTTTGCTTAAGCCCTCCCTCCGACGTCAGCGCTGACATCGGGGAACGCTTGCGATCGGCTATATGTTAGCTGCAGGGCAGGCAGGAACAGAAGACGAGCCTCGCGGCTCGAGATGTATTGAACTCCGCGGGTCCCCCGTACAGCTCTCTCCTGTCCACGTGGGGCGGACCGCCCCTCTCCCTAGACTGGTGGTACTGCCCTGATGGCGGCCCTGACCGTACGGCACACCAGGCAACATCTCGGTCTACTGTATTGCACACCAGGGTCAGCTATAGTTTCTTCCCACACCCTCATATTCCTGGTACCTTTAGACCTTAACTTCCTCAGAAGCCTCCTGCATCCCTTATGCACTGTTCATTCTCTCTCTAATGGAGGTGACATTTTGGGTTTCTGCACCAAGTAGTGGCTGCCCTACCTAAGATATGAGGCTTGGACTCGTAATAGGAATTGCTTATCTCTATAGCCATGGAGACAGACTAGGCAGGACAGGGGACCTGCTGATATAGCAGGATATGTACTGTTGGAGGTAAGAGAGAGGTCTCATTGAACGGCTAACTGGCCACTGCTGTGTACAAAGCAGTTGCAGGAGTGAATGCCAAATGAAAAAGGTACCACAAACATGCCTCCATATACTTATATTAAAAAAAAAAAGTGTGTGGGAAATGTCATCATTATATTACCATGTGTTGGCATATCCAGAAAGTCAGCAAAGGCTTATAGGATATTATATTTAACAATCCGACTCTTAAAAATGTCTGCATGTTAAGCCCAATGGTTGGGAGTATCCTTCAAGTTCTGAACTTTCAAAAGATATGATAAAGACAGGTACCTAAGTCTAACAGAAGAAATTCAGACAGAATGGCTCCATCCACAAAGGTGACACCGCCATGTCAGTTCAGGACCACTTTGTCAAACAAATACCAAATTGCGACACAGAAAGATACTCGAGAATACTAGAAATTCAAGTCTGTAAGAGACTGGCTTCAGCCCCCTGGGTCTCTTCTACACACTCAGACATACACTTGGTTCAAATTCAAGTTTATAAAAGACAGGCTTCATCTGCTCTTCTCTCTCTTTCTCCTTCAGCCTCTTCACACCTTCCCATTCAGACATACAGGACATTAGACACACACACCGAAGCTGCTTTGTAACCAAGTTAAGCTCTCTACACATACCTACATACCTTTTCCAAATCACCCCTATCTATTCTTTCATTATTTTACTTCCCACTGCCTCTGAAGCCTTTTACTCAGGACCCAAAAGACAAGGTAAACACAAAAGATTACAGAAGTTTCTTTAGCAGGTGCCATGCTTCTTTCCCCATACTGCACAAGGTTAGCACCAGCTTAGACATTCCATGATGCTCCAAGCCTGCAAGGCCCAGATGTGCATTTTGCCAGAAGAGAAGATCAGCTTTTGCCCAGCCATTTTGTAGCTATTCACAGTGTTTTTCCACTACAATCCTTGTGGAATCAGAAGCACCACCCTCTGGGGAAGAAATTAGTTCCAAAAACCCCCTGTCCAATAAGGAGGAAGAAAACCAAGTACCCATCCCCCTGAAGAAAGAAGGTGAACTGGTATAGACTGGGCTGTGCACAAGTCCCTCTTCTTCCTCATGAGCTCATGGAGGGCTCTGAACCAGACACTCCCTTCTCCTGTGGCGAGTGCTTGGGCTCTGACCGCATGGTGTGGGGAGAGGTCAACACCGCTGTGCACAGGGAGCACATGGTTGCGGGGGCTTGGGGGTGCAGTTGGTATTGGCAGCCTTCAAGTAGCAATTGTTCCAATATTATGGAGTAGGATTCAAACTGCCGGCACTGTAGGTTGTGCTGTGTCTTAAAGTAAACAAAGGAGCAACTTTATAGGTCAACAATTTTTACCTTTTTGTTCCCTGCAACCTATAACCTGGAAATTATGGGAATTTAAATCTCCTATACACCTTCCATATCACCGCTCCGCTAGGGTAAGCACAGTCTGATCATTAGTCTCATCGCATCTGACTTCTAATATAGATCCCCACCATTCTGGCTGATTCTTTTCTTTTTGAGATACCGTATTTTTCGCTCCATTAGACACTTTTTTCCCCAAAAAAGTGGATGGAAATAAGGGTGCATCTAATGGAGCGAATACACAAAGGGAACCCCCCCCACCCCACCAGTTAAACTATTTTAATACTGCCACCCTCCCATTCTTGCCGGCCCTCTTCCTCCTCCCTGCCCTCATACCCTTTTTTTTTTTTTTAAACTTCTGACGCTTCACTCACTGAGAGTGGCGCACAAAAGTTGCTGGCTGCCTGGTCCCATGCCACTTCCCATAAGAAGCGGCACAGGACAAGGCAGGCAACCTGGTGCGCCGCTATGCCGTGAGAGAACAGGAGGCAGCTGTGTCTGCTGTTCTCTGTGGAAGCGGCGGGGACCAGGCAGCCAGCAACCCTTGTGTGCTGCTCTCAGCGAGTAAGGCGCCAGAAGTTAAAAAAAAAGATACATATGGGAGGGGGAGGGAGGAGGAGGGCTGGGGCTTGCCTGCCTGGGAGGGAGAGGCCAGGGCCTTCCTGCTCACCCTGCCAAATTAAAAATATGGAGGGAGGAGGGAGAGGCTGGGGCTTTCCTGCTGCCTGCCGGGGGGGGGGGGGGGGAGAGGCCTGCCTACCTACCTTATGTCCCTACCTGTCTGCCCTGTCCTACCACTAAACCACCAGAGGGGGGACAGGGTACAGAGCCTGGCAGGGAGGAGGGATAGGGTGCAGAGCTTGACATGGAGTGTGGGGTTGGGTGCAGAGCCTGGCAGGGAGAATTTGGTTCAGAATGTTTTTTTTCTTGTTTTCATCCTCTAAATTTAGAGTGCGTCTTATGGTCAGGTGCGTCTAATGGAGCAAAAAAATACGGTAGTTTCCACATTAGGACTCACCACAAATCCGTACAGAGGCGTGATTGCTTTTTTTTCTGCTGATTCTGCTCCTCCCAGCATACCTCGGCTCTAGCCACCACCTTGTCACACTGTTTGCTTCTCTGAGATCAGCGGACACTATTCTCTCAAAGTTTCCCCTCCTTGCTGGTGCATATTCCTTATCTGACATGTACAGGGATTTTGGATTTCCTTATTGAATTTTAGGTGCCAACTATTGTTTCAGCTCTCAAAATACTCGCCTTCTACTATTAAACACTACTAGTGGTCCTACTACTACAAAGCACTGTACAGAGATGCTCCCTGCTCTCTCAAACTTACAATCTAATCACGACTGAAAGACCAAGTGAAATTAAGGGATTTTGGGAAGACCTAAAATAAATGATGCAAGCTGTAAGAGAAGACCAGTCAGTTGCAAACACTATTTTGCAAGAACCATCTGTGATCCTTTACCCCCATAAAACAGACTCACAGAGATGAGACTATGGTCACTAAGCCCATGATGTAGACCACAGGAGATTTGCTACAGCAGTAGAGCCATCACTGCCACTTCCCAGGGCAGCATGTTAAGTCTCTTAGAACATCAGATCCCATCACTGCCGAATTTCAAAATTTGCCTTGTCAGCGACTAAGTTAACATTTCTATATTTCTACCTGAAGTTTCCTTCTACAGGATGAAGACAAGCCCAACAAAAGCAGACTTACGTGGAACCCTAGAAAAGCACAGCATTGTGGTAAGAGAATATAATTTTAAGCTCAACACTTCAGCAGCAGCTTAACATGTGTTAAATCTATAGCCAACACCAACAACTGGTCCTAACACCTCTGACTCACTCTGTACATTCATTTGGGGTGCGTTGGAACTAGTTTAACTTCTGGATATAAAGAGGATGCTGTATTTGGTGGATCATAATCTAATCTAGAACTACTCAAATGTTCTGAGGGAGAAATGTCAACTGCCTGAAATCCGGGGTCCACAAACTACCATATATAATAATAATTTATTTCTTATATCCCGCTATACCGTGAAGTTCGAAGCGGTTTACATATATATCATAATTAAGAATTTTAAAAAACAGCACATGAAAGAAACATGTAACCAGTTTGGTCCAGAAACTGAAATGCACAACACCAACCATACTGAATAAAATGCTCTTTTTTGATCTTTGTTGTCTGAGCATTGTGTTTTTCCATTTGTTTTGGTCTCAGTGTCACCGTCTTTTCTGCATCAGACGTGGTAGACATAGAAGGAGAAAGTTGGCCTGTGCCAGTTGAAAGCAGTGTGACTGATACCGTAAGGTCTGCTATCTATCGGGGTAGAGAGGAAGACTAAGATGCCACAGGAGGGAGAGATGGGGAACTTCCAAGGGTAGGAGCGAGAGCATACTGGACCCACAGGGGTGGGGAGAGGACATGAAGCGATGCCAGGTCTTCATATGCTGTCCATGGGGGGTGGGTGGTGGACAGAAAAAAAAAAAAAAAAAGAACAGTTGTCCCTGGTTATGGTTGGAGGACCGGGGGAGCAAATAAGACAAAGACTTTTGGTTCCCAGGGAGAGGGGAAGGGGAGTTAGGAGGGAAGGTACAGAGCTGGAAATGCTGGCCCTGAGGAGGTAAGGGTTGTAGGAGCGAGAGGAGAAGTTGGACATAGGGAGGGATTAGGACACAAAGGGAAGATCTTGGAACAAGGAACGAATGATTCAGAGAAGAAAGATGCTGAATATAGCAGGAAGACAGGGGCATAGATACAGAGAGAAGAATAGTGATGAAGAGAGAACAAATACCAAATGGGCAAGGAGACCCTCACAAGAGAATTAAGAAAAAAAGACAGAGGAAAGCAGAAACTGTGACCAATATGAACAGAAAAATAAAGTGACCAGACAACAAAAGTAGAAAAAGAAATTTTATTTTCTGTTTATTCATTAGGAATGTGTCAATTTTTTGAAGTGTATACAGCATATGCTAGACATGGCTGAGGCCCACAAGCGAAACCTCACTCACTGGCTTTAAATCTCCACCATAGCGGTGGTAAATCTCTAGTTTTGGGATGGATTACCCTTGGCGTTTCTGCTGCCTATGTGAACCTCTGCTGCTGCTGGAGACCTGGGCAGATAAATTATTTGAGATAGGAAGCGCTGGACCTGAGGGAGGAGTCAGTGTACCCCTGCCTTGGCATTACAGTGAAAAAAGGAAAAAAAACAACAACAAACCCTCCACACACACAGCAACACAAGAGGGCTCCAGAGTCTGGACTATGCAGTGCACTCTGCCATTTGAGTAGCCTTGATCTACTCTTTTCATGCTCCCCCTCCCAAATTAGTGCAAAGCCAGACGACGAGGTCTACTTTGACAGAATAGTATCTGCTCAAAAAGTTATGAAATGTCCTTTCGCTCCCCCGTTTTAGCACAGAGGAATTACTAAGGGGAAAACAATACTGCAAGATTACACCCAAAGCCTTATGTCCTTCCCTTCACCAAACTTCCCACAACATGCAGTTTTAAGAAACTTATTTGGCAAAACTATGGCAACAGATAATTGTAGGAATTTCAACTTGGAATGTACAGTTTAATTAAAAAAAAAAAAAAAAAAGCAGAAAAGTGACCTTATACTGAACATAATGAATTTAAATATAAAATCTGAATTTTAGAAGGCACAGACATCTGAAGGAGGAACCTCAGAGGCCCCAAAATCAATTCCATCTGTTTGATCCTAAGAAAATCCCACAGCGTTTAAATTATTGTCATTCTTAGGACCACAACAGTAAAACATTTTTATCCACGTGAGCTAGTGTACACTGAAGCAGTCCGTGCAGATTTTTTCCTGGTCACTATTCTTCACACTCTATTGTAACTTGAGACGTGCTGGGTTAGTATCTGGGCAAGGTTACAGAACAGTCAAAAGGCTAATATTATAAATCAGTCATTGTTCGCTCAACCGTAACCCCAAACTCGTGTCTGGGCATTCCAGCATTCCTCACGTTGCGCTGGTGGACAAAATCAGTGGTGTTTCTATCCGCAGGCTGGAAAGAGGGCGGTGCCCATGCGTTCCGTGAATTTCCACCACGTTGACAGCTGTCATCTGCACCAGGGGGCCTGTATCATTAGGGGGTGGATTAATTAATTAGTACATGCTAAAGGACAAGAAGGGATATATTGCACTGCTACCGTGATCAGCTGCTGCTAAGACCAAATCCCACGAGTCATCTGACCAATCCATGAGAATCAGTCACGTATGTAATCAAAATTAGACTAAATCGACATTTTTTGAACTACCGTATATTCTCGAATATAAACCGGGATTTAAAATGGGGGTCCCAGTTTATATTCGAGCCAATACACCCCCTTCCAAAATTATTGCAGGCCACTGCAAGGCTCTGCACCCTGCCGCCCTCCCTGTCCTAACTTCATAACCTCTACCGCCGATCCCCAGTGGAGGCGCAGCGGGCAGGAGCGAACTTTCTAAGCTCCTGCCCTGCTGGTAACAGGCTTCCGTGAGTGTCTTCGGCCGCTGAGAAGCACGAGCAGGCGTGCAATTTGGCACTGTTGCAGAACGGCTTCCTTAATGGCTCCCACGAAGACACTCACAGAAGCCTGTTAACAACGGGGCAGGAACTTGGAAAGTTCACACCTGCCCGCTGCACCTCCACCGGGGATCGGCGGTAGAGGTATGAGGCTAGGGCAGGGAGGGCGGCAGGGTGCAGAGCCTGGGAGGGAGGGTGCTGGGAGCAGAGTTTGACAGGGGAGGGAGGGAAGGAAGGGAGCTGAGTGCAATGCCAGACAGGAAGGGAGGCCTGGGTGCAGTGCCTGACAGGAGAAGGAGGGAGGGAATGAAGGGTACTGGGTGCCTGACAGGGTAGGGAGGGAAGGGTGCTGGGTGCGCTGGCTGACAGGGCAGGGTACTTGAATATTAAGCCAACTGACTTATATTCGAGTCAACCATTTTTCCTCCTTATATTAGACTTATATTCGAGTATATACGGTAGTTGGCAATTAGAGACCTGTGTAAGCTACTGTAGACATCAGGAAAGGAAATGATGGAATTCATCTTCATCTTATGCTGTACGCCATAGGTGTCAAGAGTAATCAAAGGGACCATCTTTCCTTTCTTTGCCCATTTCTAGCCTTAGCTGATACAGAGTGTGATGCAGTAGTTAGAGCTACAGCTTCAGCATCCTGAGGTTGTGGGTTCAAATCCCACACTGCTCCTTGTGACCCTGGGCAAAACACTTGATCCCCTATTGCCCCAGGTACATCAGATAAGAGTGTGAGCCCATCAGGACAGATAGGGAAAAATGCTTGAGTACCTGAATGTAAACCACTTAGACCAGTGTTTCTCTACTCGATCCTAGAGTCCCCCCTTGCCAGGCAGGTTTTCAGGATATCCACAATGAATATGCATGAAATAAATTTGCATATAATGGAGGCAGTGTATACAAATCAAGTTTATGCATATGCATTGTGGATATCGTGAAAACCTGACTGGCAAGGGGGAACTCCAGGACCGAGTTGAGAAACACCGACTTAAGACTATAAGTGGTATATAAATACCAAAAATAGATCATTCATAATGATGTTGGTACAAGAATGTTCATCCGACGAGGTGCTTACCTGACAGCATTAGGGAGGACAGTGTTAGATCTATTGTTTTGTAATTAAACTAAAAGATGTAGGGAATTCAAAACTGTAGGATTGGCAAAATGAAAAAAAAAAAAATTAAATAATTCTCCCTACAACTTGGCAATCCATTAACTGACCAGAAAAGTTTTCCAGATTTCAACTGGTCATTCAATTGGGATGTAAAGTGAGGCGGGGATTAGCCAATATGATGCAAGTCTTGTTGAAGGCTGAAGTTCGATGGTGGTACAGTTTCTGCCAATCCAGCCCACAGTAAACGGAGGATTGATTAACCAGCCCTGCATTACAGCAGATGATACAGCTGATTTCTGGAGCATCAGTTCAGTATCCAGGTATGCTGCTGTGGTATTTAAGTCTGGGTTCCTCACCAGAAGTTATAAAAGCGGTAAAGGATTTTATGAATTCAAGTTATGACCAGCTGGCTGATAAACCAACTCTTGAGACTGAAAATGACTCGTCTGATTTTTATGCTAAAATTGGGAGGGGAGAGAAGATGGCCTGGCCAAAGTTCTGGCTGCACCATGGTTGGACTATTTGCTGAGATATCAGCTCAGGTTAATATATGTGACCCTGGGCAAGTCACTTGGTCCCCCATCGCCCCAGGTATATTAGATAGTCAGCCTGCTGGGATAGACAGGGAAAAATGCTTGAGTACCTGAATAAATCCATGTAAACCATTCTAAGCTCCCTTAGAACGGTATAGAAAAATGAATGAATGAATAAGTAAGGAATTAACAAACGGATGGACAGAGGAGACCCCATAGACATCATATACCTTGATTTCCAAAAAGCCTTTGACAAGGTGCCTCACGAATGTCTACTCCGGAAACTGAAGAACCATGGAGTGGACGGAGACGTACATAGATGGATCAGAAACTGGTTGGCGGGTAGGAAACAGAGGGTAGGGGTGAAGGGCCACTACTCGGACTGGATGGGGGTCACGAGTGGTGTTCCGCAGGGCTCAGTGCTCGGGCCGCTGCTATTTAATATATTCATAAATGATCTAGAAACAGGCACGAAGTGTGAGATAATAAAATTTGCGGAAGATACAAAACTATTTAGTGGAGCTGGGACTAAAGAGGAATGCGAAGAATTGCAAAGGGACTTGAACAAATTGGGGGAATGGGCGGCGAGATGGCAGATGAAGTTCAACGTTGAGAAATGTAAAGTATTGCATGTTGGAAACAGAAACCCGAGGTACAACTATACGATGGGAGGGATATTATTGAATGAGAGCAACCAAGAAAGGGACTTGGGGGTAATGGTGGACATGACAATGAAGCCGACGGCACAGTGCGCAACAGCCGCTAAGAAAGCAAATAGAATGCTAGGCATAATCAAGAAGGGTATTACAACAAGGACAAAAGAAGTTATCCTGCCATTGTATCGGGCGATGGTGCGCCCGCATCTGGAATACTGCGTCCAATATTGGTCTCCGTACCTTAGGAAGGATATGGCGTTACTCGAGAGGGTTCAGAGGAGAGCGACACGCTTGATAAAAGGGATGGAAAACCTCTCATACGCTGAGAGATTGGAGAAACTGGGTCTCTTTTCCCTGGAGAAGAGGAGACTTAGAGGGGATATGATAGAGACTTATAAGATCATGAAGGGCATAGAGAGAGTAGAGAAGGACAGATTCTTCAAACTTTCGAAAAATAAAAGAACAAGAGGACACTTGGAAAAGTTGAAAGGGGACAGATTTAAAACGAATGCTAGGAAGTTCTTCTTTACCCAACGAGTGGTGGACACCTGGAATGCGCTTCCAGAGGGAGTAATAGGGCAGAGTACAGTACAGGGGTTTAAGAAAGGATTGGACAATTTCCTGCTGGAAAAGGGGATAGAGGGGTATAAATAGAGGATTACTGCACAGGTCCTGGACCTGTTGGGCCACCGCGTGAGCGGACTGCTGGGCATGATGGACCTCAGGTCTGACCCAGCAGAGGCATTGCTTATGTTCTTATGTTCTTAAGGGGAAGAATGGTTGAAATAAGATTTATACGGTTTAAAATTGTGAATTTACAGGATAGGTCTTGTGAGCTGATTGAGGCAGAGGTTATATTGTTTATTGTGTAATGTGAGCTTCTATATTGCTACTAATGGATGGGGTGTCAATTCAGAGCAGTTTGCATGAGCTTCTGGGTTCTATACAATACAAGGACTCTATACAGAGTTACAGGGACTTCCGTAGCGGTGTTACAATGCAGGGTTTGGTGGTTTGTTAAGACAAATTGGAATACTTCAGGGAAGAGTTTGGCAACCACAAAGACCACTGTGTGCGAGAGTAGAGCTTATCTATGGTCTACTTTGGAGCTATGGTAATTCAAGCAGTTGTCGGAGACAAAGGAATGCTTGTGGTGGGGAAAGTAAAAGCATGGATGAAGAGAGATTACATGGACTTGTGTTTGCCAAAATAAGGTTGCGATTGTTGAGGCAAAGTCAGGCAATTGAGTGGCAAAAGTGTTTAAGGTGGTTGGAAAAACGCTGCAACCACTTCATGTTAGTGCATGATCTTGAATGGGAAATTATGACTCGGTCAAATTTGGAGAAAACCAAAAAAACTCTGTGGAGTGACGATGTTCCTAAATGAACTTTATTTGAAAGTTCCAAAGGTACACTGAAATCATCCACATAAAATAATTTTATCCACATAAAAATACATCATCCACATAAAAGCCTTAAAGGACCTAGTCCGCTAGGGATACAGGACCCAACACAGTCCGCGTTTCGACAAAAAGTCTTCTTCAGGGGTCCCTGGGGGTCCTATAAAGGTGAATACATGGGAAACAATTATGTGGTGAGCCGGAAGTGAGACACTGCTTGCATTTGCAATAGAAAGGGACTAGGTCCTTTAAGGTTTTTATGTGGATGATTTATTTTTATTGGATGAAATTATTTTATGTGGATGATTTCAGTGTACCTTTGGAACTTTGACACTTTCAAATAAAGTCCATTTAGGAACATCATCACTCCAGAGAGTTTTTTTGGTTTTCTCTGGATTTTCTTCTTTGTGGATATTTTGGGGTCAATTCCTTTTGTTTTTTGCTTGTCTGTCAAATTTGGAACAATGTTTGGATTGGAATGGGAAATGTCTCCTGATTTGCCAATTTTGTAAGTAGATGAAGGTGAGAATTTGATGGATGCATCTCATTGTCATCATCACCATATTGGATCTATATTCTTTGAGTCTTGTGTTCTATAGGCAACAGTTATTTAACAAGAAAGGAGATTCCTCCTCCTTTAAACATGGCAGTAATTGAGTCTATGCTGATTTAAAAAAAAATCTTGTTTAGACAGAGCTATTGCTCAGTGTCAAATGTATCATTTTTGGCAAAATTGATCAAGAAGGGGACTTGACTGCAAAATAGAAAGATCTGTGGATTAGAAGGGCGTGCTGGATGCGCCAGTTGGATTTTCATCGTTTCTACAGTACTGAAACAAAGTTGATGAGCAAAATGGACAATCTGGGCCCGATTCTGCAAACATGCATCCCAATGGTAGGCGGCGGTAGGCATCCTACTGTTGTCTCTCAGCCAATCGGGACACACATTAAAAAAAAGGGAGACACCCACATTGGAGGCATGTGTTAAGCATCTCTATGCGTCTACCTAGATGCTCAAGTATGGCATGGTTTCACCCGGAAGTGGCCTTGGGCGTGCTTAAGCGTCTCTGTAGACGCGAGACAGACACCTTAAATGTAGGCCTGAAAAATGCCAATGTCCATCGAGATCAGCGTCTTACAGAGAGTCAGGCCTTTTGTGTTAATTACTAGATACTACTACTATTTAATCGGGATCTAACTAGTTTTGTAGATTCCATCGCAGTAGATTCCATCGCAGATCCCGATTAAATAGTAGTAGTATCTAGTAATTAACACAAAAGGCCTGACTCTCTGTAAGACGCTGATCTCGATCATGTCTATTGATCATGACATTCCCTTGCAACGTTTACGAAGAGTGGCTATTGGATAGAAAGTCTGCAGTTGGGTTGTCTCGTTCTTGGAAGGAGTGCAACAATTAGCAGCTCTTAATGCACCCCATACTGAACAGGGTAATGTTTTGAACATTTACTGCTAACAATTATCACCACTGTTTATGGCACCATCTGAATTTTCACTACTCATTATTAGAGGTAATGCTAACTGTTTAAAGGAATTATGCCAGCACTGTATTAAAAGTTCACAGTGGGAAATTAAAGTTCTGTATTCACTTTCTCTTAAAAATATTTATGATTAAAGTTGCCCATCAACCCTCCCTCTTGCTCAATATCTGTCAGTACATAAATAAATGTCAGCACTCGCACAGTGTTCGACACTCTTCAGGATGGGAAAAAAACCCTGAGAATATTTATATTCTGCTTAAGACTTCTTCGAGCCTTTCAATAGGCCTAAAGAAGAGCTGGAACACTGCCCGGGAGGAAGAACCCCTTTCCCCGTCAGTGATCCTAGGGCAGTGGTCTCAAACTTAAACCCTTTGCGGGGCCACATTTTGGATTTGTAGGTACTTGGAGGGCCGCAGAAAAAATAGTTAATGTCTTATTAAAGAAATGACAATTTTGCATGAGGTAAAACTCTTTATAGTTTATAAATCTTTCCTTTTGTCTAAGTCTTAATAATAATGTTGTAATTTATAGCTAAAGAGACATATGATCAAGAAACTGTTTTTTTTACTTTTGTGATTATGATAAACATACAGAGGGCCTCAAAATAGCACCTGGTGGGCCACATGTGGCCCCCGGGCCGCGAGTTTGAGACCACTGTCCTAGGAGAAATAATAGTTACCCTTTTTTTTTAGGGAGGGGGCATGAACAGAAACACAGATAAACAGTAATACACAAAACATACAGAACCAAACTGGAGAATTTGATCAGACTTGTGAGTATGAGTGACCAGAACAATTTATACTAGTCCAGAAGGAATGCTACTGTATGCCTATCCTGAAGGTACGAATAAGTTACCGTTTCTTTCCTTCATACCAAACATTTTTCCATTTTATTACATATATGTAAAATACAGCAGGAAAAAGCTGTTAACATTGCCTTTTATATGAGCAATGGCCTCTCCAAGTGAGATGCGCTTGTTCATAGCTCATGTAGTAAATGATGGCAGATAAAGACAGACCTGTATGGTCCATTTAGTCTGCCCAATAAGGAGTTAGAGAGGTACTGCCTCTCCCTTCAGGTTACAGCCACTCTGTGCTTTCATTTAATGTTGATATCCCTCTAGTTCAGTGGTTCCCAATCCTGTGAGGACCACCAGCCAGTCGGGTTTTTGGGCTAGCCCTAATGAATATGCATGAGATAGATCTGCATATAATCTGCCCCATTAGGGCAATCCTGAAAACCCATATAATGGTGGTGACAGGCATGCAGATCTGCCCCATGCATATTCATTAGGGCGATCCTGAAAACCCATATAATGAAAGCGACAGGCATGCAAATCTGCCCCATGCATATTCATTAGGGCGATCCTGAAAACCCA
Source organism: Geotrypetes seraphini (assembly GCF_902459505.1). Taxonomy (NCBI): domain Eukaryota; kingdom Metazoa; phylum Chordata; class Amphibia; order Gymnophiona; family Dermophiidae; genus Geotrypetes; species Geotrypetes seraphini. The sequence continues at coordinate 253,678,194 of NC_047088.1, forward strand.
TATAATGAAAGTGACAGGCATGCAAATCTGCCCCATGCATATTCATTAGGGCGATCCTGAAAACCCATATAATGAAAGTGACAGGCATGCAAATCTGCTCCATGCATATTCATTAGGGCAATCCTGAAAACGTGACTGGCTGGTGGTCCATCGGGACAGAGTTGGGAACTCCTGCTCTAGATCATAATGTACATAACCCTAGGGGGAAGGGGAGCAGAGGTGACACAGGCTAAGAACATCTTGGTCAATACTGAGCTCCTGCAGTCAGCATTGTAAAACGCTGGCTGTGGAGGTCAAACACACCTGAATATGCAGCTGCCACTATCTGGATAAGGTGGTTCATGGCAATATTCAGTCTGTTATATGGATAACATGGGGCAGCCTTCCATCTGTCGGAAATTATCCAGAGAGACTAAACACTGCTCACTCCGACTCCACCTGTGCTCTGCCCCAATGCTATCTACAAACTGCAGAGGTGACCCGCAGGGATGGTCGGCAGCGTTATCCAAATGGCATCTCAATGGCAAATGAGCACTTTGGAAGCTTCTATACCGCTACTAATGACTGGGGAGTCAATTCAGAGCGGTTTTCAAAGCATCTGTAATGGATTTTAAGTACAGATTCAGATGGATTCCAGTGTGATTGTTGTCGGCCTCCGAGCTGCTTGATCACGTTTGCTTTATTACGCTATTATATATGTATGCTATATTTACACCCTCCTAAATAGGTTTACCGTTAGAACCAAGTAATCTAGATTTACATTTTTGTATCCTAAATAGCTCTAGCAATGTGGACTATATTCATTTTAAATCATTCTAGTTACACCCATCCTAATTTATTTTAGTGCCTTTTACTATATTCACCTAGGGATACCAGACGTCCGGATTCTCCCAGACACGTCCTCCTTTTGAGAACATGTCCGACAGGGGTCCGTACAAGTTTTGAAAAGCTTCCAACAGATCGCCGTCGGGCAGGAGGGCATCCTCGCATATGCCCTCCTGCCCGACGAGAGCAGGCAGTAGGGGCATAATGGGGCAGGGCTGGAGTCCAGATTTTCCATTTGGAAAATCCAGTAACCCTATATTCATCATATCTTAAACATTTCTGGAAAGATCTACTATGTGCTTACATGCCATGCCCTGTCGTCCTATCATGTTCCTAGTGGAAGGGGAAGCATGCCAGTTTCCTCATTTTTAAGTTATTTCCTAATCATGATTCGATGATCCCTTCTCCTCGAAACTCAGCAGAGTTTGCAATGACACATTGAGAGAGATTTTGGCCTGTCCTATAAGTAGTTCAGTTACAAACCCAGTCAATTGTGAGATGTCACCAAGCCCCCATATCTGTAACGTTATAGGACCATCTTCTATACTCACAATAAGATCAAATTTCAAAAATTATTTCAGAGAAAACCAGGCGCAATGATTTGTAAACAGCATGCAGGGTTAAAGAAGAGAGGAATGCAGGATTCACAAGAGGGAAAAATTAAACTTGGCCCCCGTTCAAATGATTTTGTTCTTTGCAAGGTAATAATTCTTACATAAAACCACTAACATGTTCATAATACTTGCATGATTAAATATTACGTATGACAATATTAATTGCTTATCTGCCGTCCCACACTTCCCCCAGCAACACCAATATACTGTGCCTGCCTAAGCCCATGAGTCTGTACATTTCACATTATGCTAACACACACAGTTCAAAATGCATTACAGCAGCACTGCTTCACTGATCTACACAATAGAGAATGGCACGGGGTCAAATTTTTCCCCGTCCCCGTGAGTTTGGTCGCTGTCCCTGCCCCATTCCTGTAAGCTCTGCTTTAACCACCCAAGCCATGAACACTTATGATTTTAAAGGGTTTGAGGCTTGTGCAGATGACAGAGCCTGCAGGAATGGGGCAGGGAAATGTGTTCCCATGTCATTCTCTACTACACAACATACTCCATGCTTTCAGCATGAAAGAAGGCTTAGAAATATTCAACAAGTAATTCAGAAACCAAAATGCCTTGATAATCTTCATACTAGAGAATGACACGGGGACAAATTTATCCCTGTCCCGGCAAGAACTCAAGTTCCCCGTCCCTGCCATCCCTGCCCCATTCCTGTAAGCTCTGCCTTAACCTCACAAGCCTCGAACACTTATTATTTTAAAGCATTTGAGGCTTGTGCAGATGAGGACAGAGCTTGCAGGAATGGGGCAGGAACAGGAAAAGAACTCACCGGGACGGGAAAATGAATTCCCATGGGGATGGGGGAAAAATTTGTCCCAGTGTCATTCTCTAGTCCAAAATCCAGGTTTGGCCCAAAATCTTTCTTCTGAAATTGGGCAGCTTGGCATCTCTGCTGAACTAGAGACATCTCTGACCAAAACTAACTGTTTGGTAATTTCTAGATGACACTACAAGTAGGGTCTGGATGGGAAGGTGGCACCCCCCCCCACACACACACTAAAGAAAAAACACACACTTAGCTTTTGCAAAGGAACACTTAGGGGAGGGATACTGCACGTACAGATGGGATGTTTTGTGGTTTGTGGAAACCAAAATGGATGTTTTGGGCTGAATTCTAAGTGGATGAGTGGTATAAAATACCAACACCATGTCACCTCAATAACACGAATGTTTTATACTAATAGGGACAGGGAAGTTTGTGAAAACTGAAGAAAATGGACAGTGAAAAAATACAGTCAGATCCCAGAGGAAAATCTATCTCAGACTGCCATAGACCTCAGACTCAACTCCTCAGCAGGACGATGGTCATAAAACACAAAGCTCAGCAAGAAAATGTCCGAGAGGCCCAGTCAAAGCCCAGACCTGAAACCGACAGAAAATCTGTGGCAAAACTCGAAGGCTGGATGAGCCTAATGGTTCGTACCGTGGAACGAGAACTAGGGAAGCCAGAGTTCAAATCCCACCACTGCTCTCTATGATCTTGGGCAAGTCATTACCCCTCTACTGCCTCAGGTACAAGCATAAAAGACAAATCTGTGTGCCTGCAGTTACATCCGTGCAAATAGCATGCACATTTGCACACTACACAGTATTCTATAAGCCAGTGTGCAAGTGCAAGAGGATGCCCACATGGGCAGAGCCTGGGAATCTTTCAACGTATGCACACAACTTATACCCTCAAGTTACGAACTTCGCCTGGCTTACTTAGGTGCACCCATTTACCTGGCATAAATGGTCAGGCCTAAATTTAGGCATTCCAATTCAGGGTTATGCTAGTATTCTGTGTTGGCACCTTGGCACACAGATGCCATTACTAAATTGCATTCATCTCGTGGCATCAGCACACTTAGTGGTGCCAAGATACAGAATTGCCCTCGGACTGCGAGTCCTCCAGGAACAAGGAAATATCTAGTGCTCTTAAAATGCAACCCACCCAGAGCTACAACTGAAAAATCATGAGCTAAATAAAAGACTGCAGTCTGTAGACAGTTCCCCTCCCCCCCTCCCCGACAGTTAGCACAGTTACTTACCGTAACAGGTGTTATCCAGGGACAGCAGGCAGATATTCTTTACGCATGGGTGACGTCACCGACGGAGCCCCCGGTACGGACCTTTTTACTAGAAAGTTCTAGTTGGCCGCACCGCGCGTGCCTTCCCGCCCAACGGAGGAGTGCGTGGTCCCCAGTTAGTATAAGCCAGCTAAGAAGCCAACCCGGGGAGGTGGGTGGGACATAAGAATATCTGCCTGCTGTCCCTGGATAACACCTGTTACGGTAAGTAACTGTGCTTTATCCCAGGACAAGCAGGCAGCATATTCTTTACGCATGGGTGACCTCCAAGCTAACAAAGAGGGAGGAGGGATGGTTGGCCATTAGGAAAATAAATTCTGAAGTACAGATTGGCCGAAGTGCCCATCCCGTCTGGAGAAAGCATCCAGTGAGTAGTGAATGTGTGAACTGAGGACCAGGTGGCCGCCTTGCAGATTTCCTCTATGGGTGTGGAACGGAGGAAAGCAACAGAAGCGGCCATAGCTCTCACCCTGTGGGCCGTGACAGTACCGTCCAGTGACAGACCGGCCCGAGCATAACAGAACGCGATGCAAGCTGCAAGCCAGTTGGATAGCGTCCGTTTAGAGACCGGTCGACCCAAACGATTCGGGTCGAAGGTCAGGAAGAGCTGAGGGGACAAGCGGTGAGCCCTTGTACGATCAAGATAGTAAGCCAGGGCACGCTTGCAATCAAGACTGTGCAATGCCTGTTCCCCGGGATGTGAATGAGGTTTCGGGAAGAAAACAGGCAACACAATGGACTGGTTGAGGTGAAAAGCTGAGACCACCTTGGGGAGGAACTTTGGATGGGTGCGCAGAACCACCTTGTCATGATGAAAAATAGTGAACGGTGGATCGGCAACTAGTGCATGAAGCTCACTAACCCTCCTGGCAGAGGTGATGGCAATGAGGAAAAGCACCTTCCATGTCAGAAATTTGAGTGAAGTTGTGGCAAGTGGCTCAAAAGGAGGTTTCATGAGGGCAGACAAAACCACATTCAGGTCCCAGACGACTGGAGGAGGCTTCAGAGGTGGTTTGATGTTGAAGAGGCCCCTCATGAATCGGGAAACCAGGGGGTGAGCCGTGAGAGGTTTTCCGAGGACAGGCTCATGAAATGCCGTGATGGCACTGAGATGGACTCTGATTGAGGTAGACTTGAGGCCTGCGTTGGACAGGGAGAGCAAGTAGTCCAGAACAGTTTCCACCGCTAAAGAGGTGGGATTGTGATGATGACGGAGGCACCAAGAGGAGAACCTGGTCCACTTCTGATGGTAACATTGGAGAGTGGCCGGTTTCCTGGAGGCGTCCAAAATGAGTCGGACAAGCTGAGATAGATTTCCTGGAGAGGTCAGCCCGAGAGAAACCAAGCTGTCAGGTGGAGCGAAGACAGATTGGGATGTAGTAGAGACTGATGCTGCTGTGTAAGTAGAGTAGGAAACACAGGTAGAGGAATGGGCTCCCTGGAGCTGAGCTGAAGCAGGAGGGAGAACCAGTGTTGACGAGGCCACCGGGGAGCTATGAGGATCATGGTGGCTCCGTCCCTGCGGAGTTTGGATAAAGTCCGCAACATCAGAGGTAGAGGAGGAAAGGCATAGAGGAACCGATCCGTCCAATCGAGAAGGAATGCATCCGGGGCCAGACGGTGAGGAGAGAAGAGTCTGGAGCAGAACTGGGGCAGCTGATGGTTGTGAGGGGCTGCAAATAGGTCCACTTGCGGAGTGCCCCAGCGAGCAAAAATGGAGAGGAGCGTGGGAGGATCCAAAGTCCACTCGTGAGGTTGCAGGATGCGACTGAGATTGTCGGCCAGGGAGTTCTGTTCGCCCTGGATATAGACAGCCTTGAGGAAGAGACTGCGGGCCGTGGCCCAGGTCCAAATGCGAAGAGCCTCCTGACAAAGGAGGCGAGATCCGGTGCCGCCCTGTTTGTTTATGTAGTACATGGCGACTTGGTTGTCCGTGCACAGGAGCAGAACCTGAGGACAAAGAAGGTGCTGGAAAGCCTTGAGAGCGTAGAACATGGCTCGTAGTTCTAGGAAATTGATGTGATGTAGACGCTCCTGTGGGGTCCAAAGACCTTGGGTGCGTAGGTCTCCCAGGTGAGCTCCCCATGCATAAGGGGAGGCATCCGTGGTGATGATCATGGAATGCGGGGGCAGATGAAAAAGAAGGCCCCTGGAAAGATTTGAGGAGTTCAACCACCATTGTAGAGATCGCTGAAGAGACGATGTCACAGAGATGGGATGAGAAAGAAGATTCGAGGTCTGTGACCACTGGTTGGCCAGAGTCCATTGAGGTGTCCTGAGGTGGAGTCGTGCCAGGGGAAGCACATGCACCGTCGAGGCCATGTGGCCCAGGAGGACCATCATCTGTCTGGCAGGAATGGAGTAATGAAGGAGCACCTGACGACACAGGCGGAGCAGATTCCGCTGACGGTCGGAGGGGAGAAACGCTCTCATTAGTGTGGTGTCGAGAACTGCTCCAATGAATTGAAGGCGCTGTGTGGGAAACAGATGCGACTTGGGGTAGTTGATCTCGAACCCCAGAAGATGGAGGAGAGAGATGGTATGATGAGTGGCTTGTAGCACAAGCGGAGACGTAGGTGCTTTCACCAACCAATCGTCCAAGTAGGGAAACACCTGAAGGTTGTGAGACCTGAGGAAGGCCGCCGCCACAATGAGGCATTTGGTGAACACCCTGGGTGAGGAAGCGAGGCCAAAAGGTAGCACTTTGTACTGATAATGGCGATGGTGCACCTGGAATCGGAGGTAGCGACGTGAAGTTGGATTGATTGGGATGTGAGTGTAGGCCTCTTTGAGGTCCAGGGAACATAGCCAGTCGTTCTGAGAGAGATGAGGGTAAAGCGTGGCAAGGGAGAGCATTCTGAACTTCTCCTTGACTAGACACTTGTTGAGGTCCCTGAGATCGAGAATGGGACGTAGGTCTCCTGTCTTCTTTGGAACTAGAAAGTAACGGGAGTAGAATCCCCGGCCTCTTTGTTCCAGAGGTACTTCTTCGATGGTATTGAGGAGAAGGAGGGATTGGACCTCCCGCAGGAGGAGGGGGGGTTGAGTTGAAAGAGAAGCAGACTCTACGGGAGGATTGTCTGGTGGAAGAGTCTGGAAGTTGAGAGAGTAGCCGTGGCGGATGATGTTGAGGACCCACTGGTCCGATGTGATGACCTCCCAACGGCTGATGAAGATGTGGAGTCTGCCTCCGATTGGCTGAGGAAGAGGCAATGAGGGTGGAAGACTGGCTAAGCCCTGGAGAGAGGAGTCAAAAGGGCTGAGAAGGTTTGGAAGGAGGAAGAGGCTTGGCAGGTTGATTAGACTGTGCACGAGCCTGGGTGTGTTGGTGTTGGCGGGCCCGCCTAGGTTGCTGCGAAGGTGGGTTGAGCGGCCTAGCGGAGAACCTGCGCTGATAAGAAGTCTGCGGTCGGTAAGGACGAGCAGGAGGAGCCTTCTTTTTTGGTTTAATGAGAGTATCCCATCTGGTCTCATGGGCGGAGAGTTTCTGTGTGGTGGTATCCAGGGACTCTCCGAATAATTCGTCTCCCAGACATGGGGCGTTGGCTAGTCGGTCCTGATGGTTGACGTCCAGATCAGAGACCCTGAGCCAGGCCAGGCGGCGCATAGCCACAGCGATGGCAGATGCACGGGAGGTGAGCTCAAAAGAGTCATAGATAGAGCGCACCATAAATTTTCTCAGTTGAAGCAGGCTGGAGATGTGCTGCTGGAATAGTGGAACCTTGTGCTCCGGCATGTACTTTTGCATGGCGGAGAGTTGCATTACCAGATGTTTCAGGTAGAAAGAAAAATGGAAAGAGTAGTTGTTTGCCCTGTTGGCAAGCATGGCATTCTGGTAGAGCCGCTTGCCAAACTTGTCCATAGTTTTGCCCTCTCTGCCAGGAGGGGTGGAGGCATAAACACTAGAGCCCTGAGTCTTTTTTAAAGTGGACTCTACCAGGAGAGACTCATGGGGCAGCTGGGGTTTATCAAATCCCGGGATTGGAATAACCCTGTAAAGGCTATCCAGTTTACGGGGCGCCCCAGGGACAGTCAGTGGATTCTCCCAATTTTTATAAAAATTTCCCGTAGGATGTCATGCACGGGCAACTTTAGGAACTCTTTAGGGGGTTGATCGAAATCTAATGCCTCCAGGAAAGCCTGTGACTTCTTAGAGTCAGATTCCAGAGTCAAAGATAAGGCTCCCGATAACTCCCTGAGAAATTTAGAAAAGGAAGATTGCTCAGGTTTAGATGTGGTATCGGGGGCCGAAGGCTCTTCGTCCGACGACGATGCATCCTCCTCGGTACCGAGGGGGGATTCTTCCCAGAGGTCCGGGTCTCTGACATCGGTGTGCGCGTGTCGAGAGACTGGAGTGGAAGGCTCGGTATGGTGAGTTTTAGACCGAGACTTGCCTGAGCGTACCGAGACGGTACCGGGGGATGAAGACCTGTGTCTGTCTCGGTCCCGGGAAGAACGGTGCCGGTCAGGTTCGCGGGAAGACCGGTGTTCCGTTCGGTCCCGAGGAGGATCGGTCGTCGTCAAGGCGACAGCCTCGGCATGGGCCTGGAGATGTGGCGCCGAGAGAATGGGCATGGAGGAGTCCATAGGTACCGATGGCGTGGATACCGGTTGGACGGTGCGGGGCTCGGGCCGGTCTGGTACCGAAAGTAGCGGTGCCAGGATAGAGGGCAAGAGCTGTTTAAGTTGCTGTTGGAGTTGTTCCTGCAACTTATCCTGGAGGATGGCCGCAATGCGGTCATCCAGGGGTGGCACCGGAACCACTTTTTTCTGCTTTGGTTCCATGGGTGCCGCTCTACGCTCCGGCGATGAGGAGGCCGATGACGAGGCACTCACCGATATCGGAGCGGAGCGCTTTTTGGTTCGGCGTGGAGCCGAAAGAGCTGGTGTCGCCACCGAGGTGGGAGGGCGCTCAAGGGTGGAAGGCTTCTTAGCCGGCTTACCTGGCGCCGGTGGCGCCGATGTAGTTTCAGGCGGTGTCGAAGTGGTCGGTGCCGATTTCGACGGTGCCGCAGTTGAAGAAGTCGAGTCCATAGTCGGGCCGGTGCCGAACAGTAGACTTTGCTGGATTTGACGATTCTTCAAAGTGCGTTTTTTAAGAGTGGCACAGCGGGTGCAGGAGTCCGCCCGATGATCAGGTCCCAAGCACTGTAAACACCAATTGTGTGGGTCAGTGAGGGAGATCGGGCGTGCACACCGCTGGCACTTCTTAAAACCGGGCTGCGGGGGCATGAATGGAAACACGGCCTCCGCAAAATCAAACCCCGAGGCCTGGATCGTGACAACAGGCCCCGCCAGGGCAAGAACGAAAAACGAAGTCAAAAGAAAATATATATATTTTTTTTTTTTTTTTAAATGAAAGAAAAAAAGCACCCGAAGGTGAATAAAAATGAAAAAGAACGCGAGCGGGAAGGCAAAAAGAGGATTTCAACGGAGTTGAAAAACACACGTCTTCTTCGCTCCGCGGAAACGAAGAAACTGGGGACCACGCACTCCTCCGTCGGGCGGGAAGGCACTCGCGCACGCGCGGTGCGGCCAACTAGAACTTTCTAGTAAAAAGGTCCGTACCGGGGGCTCCGTCGGTGACGTCACCCATGCGTAAAGAATATCTGCCTGCTTGTCCTGGGATAATGAGCTATTCCACCAAGAATGAGCAAAAACTGTTCAAAGACAGTAGGCATTTATCTTGAATGACTCAAGGTGGTTCTTGTTGCAAAAGGAACTGCCACCAAAATGACTTATGCAATCGAGACTTTTGGTTTCCCGTTCTTAATTATCTTTTGAATATTGCTACGCTAGTGTGACTGTGTAAATCAGTGACGCAAATACCACCTTTAGAGCGTTCTGAATTGTATTTCTTTTCTTCAACCAACGAGGCAGTGAACAAAAGCTGAACACAGCTCCTGCCCGCACAGAGGGCTTCTCGGGGACAGCATCAAGTTTCTTAGGTGCCTTCCTGGGTCTGAGCCAGCACCGCAATGAAACCCACCACCTCTTTGACCTTTCCACGTGAAAAGATCAACGCCCATCACATACCAGCGATGCAACCAACAGGGAAGAGCAGGCTAGCTCAGTACCAAAGACCAATGTCTAGAGCAGTGTATCACAAACTGTGCACCGCAGCGCACTTGATTCCAGGTGTGCTGCCAGACGCTGGGGAGGCGGAGAGGTGCCAGCGCTGGCTGACTGCCTACAGGATATGGCTCTCACGGCAAGAGACGCATCCTGTAGGCAGTCAGCTGGCACCTCTCCACCTTTTCTTTTTCAGCAAACTCTCCCCCCCTCACACACATATACTGGCGTCTCAGGGCCCTGTCTGGAGGGCCTCAACGCATGTGCGGACGTCAATGTGATGACGTCACGCACATGTGTGATGTCATCACATTGATGTTCTCGCACTTCTGGATGCCCTTGAGCCAAGACACCAATTTAGTGCGTCGCCGGCTTGCAAAGTCTGTGAGACCATTGGTCTAGAGCAGTGTTTTTCAACTTTTTTACACCTATGGACCAGCAGAAATAAAAAAAACAAACTATTCTGTGGACCGGCATCGGTCCGTGGACCGGCGGTTGAAGAACACTAGGCTAAGTTGTGGGCTAGACCCCGCCCATCTCTACCCAATCTCCACCCCAGACCCCGCCCCCATAATAGTATTAATTGCACCTTGCACGTCCCATGCCTCATCTGGAAGCCTTCCCTCTGACGTTGCAAACATCAGAGAGAAGGCTTCTGGTTCAGGCGCAGGACGCGCGTAGGAGCCACTGCTCTTGGGTTTGTGCACTGAATCAGTGAGGAAGAGGGAGCTGCTCAAAGATAATGCCGCATCGATTGCACCGTGGACTGGCAGTTCAAGAACACTGTTTTGGGCCTGATGCACGTGCTGGCCCTGTGGACCGGCAGGAAATTTCTGTGGACTGGCACTGGTCCATGGACCGGTGGTTGAAGAACACTGGTCTAGAGAGCCAGAACACTATGGATTCTGCTCCTGAGAATCTCAGATGGAGCCCTCACAGGGAGTCAATTCAAGGGAACTTGTAGTGTTTATATGGTTTCAAACTCAAACCTTTTGCAGGGCCACATTTTGGCCTTGGTACTTGGAGGGCCTCAGAAAAAAATAGTAAATGTCTTATTAAAGAAATGACAATTTACAAGACTCAATTATACCTTTTGGTGGAGTTCAGTATGTTATATGTATAAGATGGAAAGAGTTCTTGCTTTACAGAATGGGAATTATGATAGGTTTAGAAAGATCTGGGGGCCATTGATTGAATATTCAAATGATTAGACACCTTTAAATACTTGAAATTTTATAATAAGAAGGGATATAATCCATATATGAATGAATTTTATTGATATAGGGAGGGCTGGGAGGATGGGATGGGGGGTAATTTAAAGTATTTAAGATTTATGGTTAAGAATGTGCAAGTGATTTTGTATAGTATAAGATATCATATTGTATACTTGTTAATTGAAGTGAAAATGAATAAAGAATTAAAAAAAAAAAGAACTGACAATTTTGCATGAGGTAAAACTCTTTATAGTTTATAAATCTTTCCTTTTGGCTAAGTCTTAGTAATAATATTGTCATTTATAGTTTAAGAGACATATGATCAAGAAACTGTTTTATTTTACTTTTGTGCTTAAGACAAATATACTGAGGGCCTCAAAATAGTACCTGGCGGGCCGCGAGTTTGGCATAGAGGGTTATTATGGATTTCACACACACAGAAAAGCACAGTTACTTACCGTAACAGGTGTTATCCAGGGACAGCAGGCAGATATTCTCACATGTGGGTGACGTCATCCACGGAGCCCCGACGCGGACAGCTTTTCAAGCAAACTTGATTGAAGCTTTCAAGTTTGCTAGTGCTGCACCACGCATGTGTGTGCCTTCCTGATCCACTAGAGGGCGCATACCCTCCTCATGGTCCTCAGTTCAGATAGCTAGCAAAGAAGCCAACCCCGGGGAGGCGGGCGGGTTGTGAGAATATCTGCCTGCTGTCCCTGGATAACACCTGTTACGGTAAGTAACTGTGCTTTATCCCAGGACAAGCAGGCAGCATATTCTCACATGTGGGTGACCTCCAAGCTAACCAAAAAGGGACGGAGGGAAGTTGGCAATCCAAGAAAACAGATTATACAAAACCGACTGGCCAAACCGGCCGTCGCTCCTGGACAGAGTATCCAGGCAGTAGTAGGTGAAAGTATGAACCGAAGACCAAGTGGCAGCCTTGCCAAACTCCTCGACAGGCGTCGACCTGAGGAAAGCTACAGAAGCCGCCATCGCTCGGACTCTATGTCCTGTGACTCGACCATACAGTGCGAGACCCAGCCCGAGCATATGAAAAGGAAAAACAAGCAGCCAACCAGTTGGACAAGGGGCGCTTGGAAACTGGGCGTCCCGATCAATTAGGACGAAGGACAAAAAGAATGAGGAACCGTCCCAAGGAGACTGATGTGCGTTGAAGACAAAAAACCAACGCCCTCTTACATTCAAAAGTGCGAAGCGCCACCTCGCCAGGAGACGAGTGGGGCTTCAGAAAAAAGACCGAAAGAACAATGGAAAGATCGCATGACCACCGTGTCATGAAGAAATACAGGAAAAGACGGGTCCGCAATCAGAGCTAACAGCTCACCGATTCTGCGAGCAGACGTGAGAGCAACCAGGAATACCACCTGCCAGGTGAAGGAATTCAAAAGAGCTCCATCAAATGGAGATACCACCAATTGAGCCAGGAACACACAAAGATCCCAACCACCGGAGGGGCTTTGAGCGGAGGATGTACAATGAAGAGATACCTCATAAAGCGGGAAACCGTCGAAAGGACGGAGTTCCATTCATCGGCCGATGAAAGTCAGCAAATGCACAGAGGTCTCGAATAGATGTAGATGAGAGACCAGACCGAGACAAGGGCAACAAATAATCCAGCACCAAAGGCAAGGATGGCAGAGAAAGAATCCATGCGGTGCTCAGCCCACCACTCAGCAATTCAGGCCCATATCTGGGAAAAGCCTTGCCGAGTGGAGATCCTTCGAGAGGGCTCGAGAACACCCCCACCGACTGAAATAGAAGGAGGGAGGCATGTTGCGAGGAACCAAGCTGATAAGTGTAGAGACTGCAGATTGGAATGCAACAGAAACCGTACCACTGAGACAGCAGAGACGGGAACATCGGTAGAAGCTGAGTCTCCCTGACACGCTGGAGGAACAGGGAGAACCATGGCCGCGAAGGCCACAGAGGAGCCATCAAGATCCTGGTGGCGCAGACCGACAGGAGGTGCATCACAGACCCGAGATTTAGAGTAAAGGGAGGGAACGCATAGAACCCGCCCATTCCATCGAGAAGGAAGCATCCACCTCGATGCGAACTCGGTAGAACATCCTCGAGCAAAATCGCCCAGTGAGTGAGGGGTCAAGCGAACAGCACTACCAGTTGGGTTCCCCATCGAACAACCCCCTGCCGCAGAGTCTGAGAATGGAGCCACCATTCATGCGGCTTAAAAGGGCGACTCAACGAGTCCAGCAGACAATGCTGCACGCCTCGGAAATACACCGCCCCAAGAAAGAAGCAGTGATGTAACGCCCACTGCCATTGACAAAGGGCTTCCCTGCAAAGTAACAGGGAACCTCTACACCCTGGCTAGGTCACCGAATACATCGCCACCGAGATGTCGGGACGCACCAGGACCCCACTATCTTGCAACCAATACCCCGGTATTGCAAATGGCCTGGAGCTCCAGCAGATTGATGTGGCTGCGACAGTCCGCACCCGGCCAAGGACCCTGAGTCCGAAGGCCGTCGCCCATGCCGAGGAGTCCATCGGCAGAACCTTCTGATGCGGGAATACAAAGAGGTGGCCCACCAACGAAACAAGCGTGTCAAGGAGGGAGGCACCTCAATGTGCTGGGAAGCGGGATCCCGATCCTGCCATCACTAAGATGCTCGGGTCCAGCGGGGAACACGAAGATGAAACCAGGCGAACCTCGGGACATCCACCGTGGAGACCCCTGATCCCAAAAGGATCAGCATCAGCTCGGCCGAGGCCGAAGACCGCTGAGACACCAGCCGACACAAGCGCCGACAGGCAGCCTGCCGAGGCAGAGGCAGAAAAGACCGGAGGCGGACCGATGACAGAGGGCCTACCCTCCGGCATAAACAAACAAGGGCCTCCTGTGAGGCCGAGACAAAGATCCAGGTCCGCCCCGACGGATTCCCGAGACTGGGGCGGGCTGAGTCAGACCCACTCCCGTACTAGAACTAGTGCAGGCCTCGAAGGGCCAGGACCAGACGCAGATGGGAGGAAGGGAATGCCCGACCGACAGAAGGGAGGCAATACTCCCGGTGCGTAGAAACGGAGACACCCCTCCCGAAGGAAGGGGAGGAATCCCCAGAAGGAGAGCAGCCCAGAGGCTATGCGAGAATAGACAAAAAGACGACCAGGAGTCGCCGAAGCCGGCGGCTAACCCCAACCCCGGCGCTGCAGCAGCTATTGCGGCTGCTGCGAAGGAGGCCGAGGTAACACAAGGAAGGTATCCGGAGGCCCCCTCCGGAGGAGTCCAAACCCCCGGGGCAGACGGGATTCAGCTGAAGGCGTCCCGATAGATCGCGATCTGAGAGGCGGTTAGTGGCCACCGCAAGAGAGGCCTCAATAAGCGCTGAACTCGCGCAAGTAAAAACGGCGAGACGAGCCTGGAGGCTCGGAACCTCAGCCACACTCGGCGCCAAGCGAGAGGCCGCATGGCGGGAGCAATAGAACCAGAGCAGGGAGAGAGTCTGAACTAGAGAACTGCACGGGAACGGGGATGACGGGAATCCCGCGGGACCCGCGGGGATCCCGCGGGTTCCCCCTTTGGGTCACGGGGATCCCGTGGGGACGCCCCCTAGGGTCGCGGGGATCCCATGGGGACGCCCCCTAGGGTCGCGGGGATCCCGTGGGGACGCCTCCGAGGGTCGCGGGGTTCCTGCGGGGTTGGATCGCAGTGCACTGCATTCGAGCCGCGAGGGTAGTCTTCTCCTCCTTACCTGCACTGTCGCAGCACACAGCCGAACGGAAGTCTTCCCGATGTCAGCGCTGACGTCGGAGGGAGGGCTTAAGCAAAGCCCTCCCTTCCTCCGACGTCAGCGCTGACATCAGGAAGACTTCCGGTCGGCTGTGTGCGGCAGGGCAGGTAGGAAGAAGGCAATGGCGAACGAAAGAGGGGGGAGGGGGCGGTCCGCCCCGAAGAATGTGCACAGCTGGTCAGGTCCCCCGATCGACCGACAACAGGCCCGGCCGACAAACCTCCCTGCCCTGTAGCCGCGAATCTAAATTACCTCTTACAGCAGCTTCAATACTCCAGCTGCTGTAAGAAGGTAATTTAGATTCGCGGCTACAGGACAGGGAGATTTGTCCGACCGGGCCTGTTCTGTTGTCAGTCGGGTGCAAAAGCGCCACAAAGGTGGAGGCAGGGAGGGAGGAAAGGTGGAATGGAGAAGAAAAGACGCTAAGGGGGGAGAAGGCCGCTGAAAGCACTGGGGAAGACAAAGGGGTGGAGAAGGACGCTGAAAGGACATGGGGTAAACGGGAGGAGGGGGGGAAGGATGCTGAAAGCACATGTGGAAGACAGAGGGGGGTGAAGGACCCTGAAAGCACTGGGGAAGACAAAGGGGTGGAGAATGCCACTGAAAGGACATGGGGAAAACAGGGGTGGAGAAGGCCACTGAAAGGAAATGGGGAAAACAGGGGGGGAGAAGGCTGCTGAAAGGATATGGGGAAGACAGAGGGGGAAGAAGGCCGCTGAAAGGACATGGGGAAGACAGAGGGGGGAGAAGGACGCTGAAAGGACATGGGAAAGGCAGAGGGGGGAGAAGGATGCTGCCTGACAGGACATGGGGAAGATGGTGGGGGAGAAGGACACTGGAAGGAAATGGGGAAGAGGGAATGGGGAGAAGACCCTGGCAGGGAAGAAGACAGAGGTGCCAGACTATGGGGGGAGTGGAAGGAAAAAGATGGGTGCCAGACCAATTTGGGATGGAGGAGAAAGGGAGAGGCACAGTAACAGAGCAAATGGAAGACACAGAGAGAAGAGAGGCAGTGGATGGAAGGAATTGAATGAGAATATGAAGAAAGCAGAAACCAGGCAACAAAGGTAGGAAAAAAATTCTTTTTTTTTTTTTGCTTAAGGATAAAGTAGTACAGTGGTGCCTCACACAACGAACTTAATTGGTTCCAGGAGCAAGTTTGTTATGTGAAACGTTCGTTATGTGAAACGCGTTTTCCCATAGGAATACATGTAAAAAAAAATAATTCGTTCTGCAGCATAAAATATGCTAAGATGACATAAAAAAGATAAATTTTTTGTTATTATTTTTATTTAGATACATCTAAAAACATACATCTCCCTGTCCTTTTACTTCCACTATCTTCCTATCCCATCTCTATTCCCTTTTGTCCCTCTCCCCATGATCAATCATCTCACCACCTCTCTCTGCCCTCAC
The DNA here is from genome assembly GCF_902459505.1 of Geotrypetes seraphini. Taxonomy (NCBI): domain Eukaryota; kingdom Metazoa; phylum Chordata; class Amphibia; order Gymnophiona; family Dermophiidae; genus Geotrypetes; species Geotrypetes seraphini. Next base: position 253,694,195 of record NC_047088.1, read on the forward strand.
CCTCAGGGTTCAAGATTGCTTCCACTCTTTTTCCTGTTGTTCTCTCTGCCTGTCACCCTATGATTTAGCATCCCTTCTGCCCTTGTCCAATATTTCCCCTTCTCTCCCTCCCTCTCATCCCCTGCTCCAACATGTGCTTTCTCCACTCCACCTTTCCTCCCTCCCTGCCTCCACCTTTGTGGCGCTTTTGCACCCGACCGACAACAGAACAGGCCCGGTCGGACAAATCTCCCTGTCCTGTAGCCGCGAATCTAAATTACCTTCTTACAGCAGCTGGATTATTGAAGCTGCTGTAAGAGGTAATTTAGATTCGCGGCTACAGGGCAGGGAGGTTTGTCGGCCGGGCCTGTTGTCGGTCGATCGGGGGACCTGACCATCTGTGCACATTCTTCGGGGCGGACCGCCCCCTCCCCCCTCTTTCGTTCGCCATTGCCTTCTTCCTACCTGCCCTGCCGCAGCCGCACACAGCCGACCGGAAGTCTTCCTGATGTCAGCGCTGACGTCGGAGGAAGGGAGGGCTTTGCTTAAGCCCTCCCTCCGACGTCAGCGCTGACATCGGGAAGATTTCCGTTCGGCTGTGTGCGGCTGCGACAGGGCAGGTAAGGAGAAGGAGACTACCCTCGCGGCTCGACCAACCCCGCTGCGATCCAACCCCGCAGGAACCCCGGAAGTATGCAGCTCGGGCGACTTCGTTGTGTGAAACGAAGTACGTTATACGGATCACGACATAAAGTTCGTTGTGCGCAGCGTTCGCTGTGCGAGGCGTTCGCTGTGCGAGGCACCACTGTATATTAGTTGTGTTGATAAAAATTTATAAACATTAGAGGCTCTGGTAGAAACCCGTTTACAAAGTATGTATTCTTCCCAATTAATATTTCCAAATTAATAAAGTCTTTTTGCTTATTTTTAAATGGGTTTCTACCAGAGCCTTTAATTCAGTAGCATAATTAAATGAAATAACTATTTCTGTAGTTTATAGGGACGGGCGGGGACGTAGGGGATTCCTCGCGGGGACGTAGGGGATTCCTCGCGGGGACGGGCGGGGACGGAGGGATTCCTCGCGGGGACGGGTGGGGACGGAGGGATTCCTCGCGGGGACGGGTGGGGACGGGTGGGAGTCCTCACGGGGACGGGTGGGACTTTGGTGGGGACGGGTGGGATTTCTGTCCCCGCGCAACTCTCTAGTCTGAACCCTCTCGAACCGGAGCCGGAGACGCCCAGGTGCAAACCCGCAGTCGACACCGAGGCCCAAAACCCAGCCGCTGCCGTGGGAGAAAGCCCCCAGCGACGTTGCTGCATCAAGCCACAGTCGACTTCGAAACACAAGGCCATAATAAACCACAGGGCACAAAGCCCCAAGCGACGTCAAGTCACAAAGCCCCCGTCGACGGTACGAAGCCTCAGCAAAGACGAGGCACAGAGCTCCAGCCGACGATGAGGCCCCGAGCCTCAGTCGACGTCAGGCACAAGCCTCAGGCGACGTCGAAGCACAAGCGTCAAGGGACGCGGAGCACACGGCCGCAGCCGACGTCGAAGGCACAAAGCATCCGCCGAGACACCCAGCCTCCGTCGACGTCGAGACCTCAAGCCCCAGTCGACATTGAGGCAGAAAATCCAAGCACAAAGCCTTAGACGACGTCGAGGCACCCAGCCGCCTTCTACATCGAGGCGCAAGGCCTCAGGCGGCGAAGAGGCACAAGCCTCAGGCGACGTCGAAGCACAAGCGTCAAGGGGCGCGGAGCACACGGTCGCAGCTAGCCTCCGTCGACTTCGAGACCTCAAGCCCCAGTCGACATTGAGGCAGAAAATCCTGCACAAAGCCATAGATGCCTTCAAGGCACGAAGCCCCAGGCGGCGGCGAGGCACCAAGCCCCACGCGACGGCGCGGCACCAAGCCCCAGTCGACTGCGAGGCACGAAGCCCGGTCGACGTGGAGGCCCGAAACCTCATGCTACGTCGAGGCATGAAGCCTCCATCGACATCGAGGCACGAAGCCTCCGTCGAGTTTGAGGCACGAAGCTCCAGTCGACGTCGAGGAACGAAGCTCCAGGCGATGTCGAGGCACATCGAGGGTCAGAAGGCAGCACCGTACCAATGAACTGGTAAGAAAGGAGCAGCAGTGTGCTCCATAAGGGCAACCTCGATCTGAGTATTCCCATGGAAGGAGGCACGCTCAGAAGGTCTCGTAGAGGCGGGCACGACTGCCCTCGATGCCTCAGTCGACGTCGAGGCACGAAGCCTCAGTCGACGTCGGGGCACGAAGCCCCAGTCAAGGTCAAGGCACGAAGCCTCAGTTGACGCCGAGGCACGAAGCCCGGTCGACGCCGAGGCACGAAGCCCCAGTCGACCTCGAGGCACGAAGCCTCAGTCGACCTCGAGGCACGAAGCCCCCGTCGACGTCGAGGCACGAAGCCTCAGTCGACGTCGAGGCATTAAGCCTCAGTTGACGCCGAGGCACGAAGCCCGGTCGACGCCGAGGCACGAAGCCCCAGTCGACGCCGAGGCACGAAGCCTCAGTCGACGTCGAGGCACGAAGCCTCAGTCGACGTCGAGGCACGAAGCCTCAGTCGACGTCGAGGCACGAAGCCTCAGCCGACGTCGAGGCACGCAGCCTCAGACGACCTCGCGGCACGAAGCCACAGTCAACGTCGAGGCCCGAAGCCTCAGTCGACGTCGAGGTACGAAGCCTGTCGACGTCGAGGCACGAAGCCTCGATCGACGCCGAGGCACGAAGCCCCAGTCGACGCCGAGGCACGAAGCCTCAGTCGACGTCGAGGCACGAAGCCTCAGTCGACGTCGAGGCACGAAGCCTCAGTCGACGTCGAGGCACGAAGCCTCAGTCGACGTCGAGGCACGAAGCCTCAGCCGACGTCGAGGCACGCAGCCTCAGACGACCTCGCGGCACGAAGCCACAGTCAACGTCGAGGCCCGAAGCCTCAGTCGACGTCGAGGTACGAAGCCTGTCGACGTCGAGGCACGAAGCCTCGATCGACGTCGAGGCACGAAGCCTCAGTCGACACTGATGTACGAAGCCTCAGTCGACGCCGAGGCACGAAGCCTCAGTCGACGTCGAGGCAGGAAACCCTCGTCGACGTCGAGGCACGAAGCCTCAGTCGACGTCGAGGTACGAAGCCTGTCGACGTCGAGGCACGAAGCCTCGATCGACGTCGAGGCACGAAGCCTCAGTCGACACTGATGTACGAAGCCTCAGTCGACGCCGAGGCACGAAGCTCCAGCCGACGTCGAGGCACATCGAGGTCCCGAAGTCAGCACCGTACCCATGAACAGGTAAGAAAGGTGCAGCAGTGCGTTCCATAAGGGCAACCTCGATATGAGTATTCCCATGGGAGGAGGCACGCTTTGAAGGTCTCGTAGAGGCGGGCACGACTGCACTCGATGCCTGGAATGCCTGAGACTCAGCCGATGGCATTACCGAGGTAATGCAGCTAGAAGACAAAAAGAAGCAAGAAGACTTACCAAGGATCGAAGCTACTCAGTCCGATTCCCACGAAGGAACAAGGGTCCCGGCCATCCTGCTCACACGAGGTGAGCCCAGAGAGAGGCCAGGGAAGAAGAAAATACAGCTGCAGCCAAATGAGGCCTAGCCGCATGGCTGAGGCCCAAGAAGGGCCGGCCGGATAGAAACACAATAAAAAGTCCTATTTTTTTTTTTTTTTTTAAACAAAGAAACACATGATCAAGTAACCGCGCACAGCGACTCCCTAACAAAATAAAGAAGCCGCGGTGCTAGAAAGGCACTTAAAGAACGGAGAGAAGAGAGACAGGGCTTTCTGGCTCCGCGGAAAACTAAGAACTGAGGACCATGAGGAGGGTATGCGCCCTCTAGTGGATCAGAAAGGCACACACATGCGTGGTGCAGCACTAGCAAACTTGAAAGCTTCAATCAAGTTTGCTTGAAAAGCTGTCCGCATCGGGGCTCCGTGGATGACGTCACCCACATGTGAGAATATGCTGCCTGCTTGTCCTGGGATAAAAGCCATTAACCACATTCTCATAAGGGAGTTTCACTCCTCCCCAACCACCACATACAGAGTGATATAACAAGAAATGGCAGAACTACAGGCGGTCACTGCTATTCACACTACAGTAAAGACCTGATTATCTGACAAAGGGGACAGACAGATTTGTCAGATAATCTTGGCACGTTGGGCACCATTAAAACATTCACTGCATCCCTGCCCTTCCCCCACCCCAACAGGAGCAGCTGCATGTCCTGCAATTCCCTCCCCCTTGAGAGCTCCTTCCCTGCCTAAAGAGGGGAGGGAAGGAGGTGGCAAAAGCACTGTCCCAAAACTCACTCGCTCCATTATTTTGTCAGTTTTGAGCTCTGCGATTCATTTCATTCATCAAGGCAAGAGTCATTTAGTGCAGCTTATTCCTGCGCCAAATCCCATGGACTGAGTCAGTTTTGGCACAAAAATAAGCTACAGTTAATGAATCTTGCCTTGATGAACGAAATTAATCGCACAGCTCAAAACTGACAAAAATAATGGACTGAGTGTTGGAAACGTGCTCTTCAATCTGGGAGAGGCGTCTGGGACCTGTGGCTGCTATTATTAGGTGGGTGGATGGGGAAAGACTTTTTTTTTTTTTTTGGGGGGGGGGGGGAGCTTCCAGGACATGCAGCAGCTACTGTTGAGGGGGGGAGAGGGATGGAGCAAGAATGGCGGTTGTGCGCCAACATTCAGGGCAGAGGAAGGGAAGGGACAGAGCCCACACTACCAACTATAAGATCATCCGAAATGTTGGCTAACCAGGATTCTACTGCGGTGTATCGCAGCACAAGATTCAAGGGAGGTGGAGAGGCGTCAGTGCCGGCTGACTGCAGTGAGAGGCACATCCTATAGGCAGTCGGCCTCCTCCCTGGTGTCTTCTCTCCTCTACGCGCCTCTTTTTTTTCAGCACTCCCCACTGGCGGCTCAGGGCCCTGTCTGGAGGGGCTCCACGCATGCATCGACAGGATGACTTTATGCACATGTGTGACATCATCGCATCGATGCCTGCGCACTTCCGAGTGCTCTCGAGCCACGGCCACCAGTTTAGTATGCCGCGGCTCACAAAGTTTGCGAGACACTGCCCTACTGTATGTCGAATTATCCCACCAACCTGCCTGAAGAGTCAGAGTTTTAGCCTTTTCTAACCATTATCGACATCTGCACCAGAACAGGATGACAAGACAGGCTTGAACTTGGAAGGCACTGATCCAAAATGAAGAAGGTGGGCAAAAACAGAGCAAACCAAGGTTGATCTGGTATTTTCAAATCTTTTACAGAAACGTGCATAGCACTTCATTTGCAAAGAACAAAATTCCCTATGTGTGATTTCAAAACAAGGCAGATAAGATCGGCCACAGTTCATTTTCCAAAGAAGCCAAGTGAGAGAGTCAGATTTAAGGCACCAGAGAAGCAAGACTGATCATTAGCACCAAGATAAGGCCAGCACAGAGATCAAAATTCCAATAAAAACTGATCCCAGCAGAGCAGCACACACACAGTTCCAAACTGGTCTTGAAATTTAGAGAGTCAATTTCATATACTGGGTGGCAAAAGGGGAACACAATATTACCATCTGGTCGCTAGAACCACAGCAGTAAACAAAACATCTGCAAGTTTTACATTTCCCCCCACAATTGTTTTAAGTGTAAAGTCACCCAGTTAAGCAAGCACATTTTCCTTTGGTGTATGGCATTAGAAAAGGGAATATCTTAATTCCCCCCCTCCCTCTTTAAAGAGATCAGGTACAGTATTGGTTAAAAGTAGTTCAGCTCTTTGGTGCCTTGATCTCACAGGTTGCACTGGCAGCCTTTCCAAATACAAAGGTCACCAATAGTTTTTAAATATCTAGATCTCAATGCCAGTGACCATCAAGGAACCAGTGTCCACTTTATTGATGTTTCTCAACTCCGTCCTGTCTAACAATGTGGTCCACAGAACATCCACAGTTCAGACACGAGCGTTTTACATACTAATGAAGCAACTCGTGCATTTTCACTTTGGACATTCTGCAGGTCAGACGTGTTAGAGGAGGGTGAAGGCCCAAGGCCTACAGGACCAGAATGAGATCCATTGCTTTAGAGCTGTTTGGAGCTGGAGCATGTACAGGCCTGTGCTGAGGAATTAAAAATCAAAATCTAACCAAAGCAACTTGTAATTAAAACATATCTGAGCACAATCAAGACAAAGAAATTAAAAAAAAGTGTTATTGCTGGAGCAGACCTTTCATCCAGCACCAGAGATGCAAAGTTTTAGAAACGAAAGAAGAACACAGCAAGCATCCCGAAAGATTTCTGAAACTAACTGAACCGTGGATGAGAAAGATAGCACAAACCTCTTCATCATTGGTTTTGATTAAAGCAGGAGAGCAATGCATAAAATCAATAAGGCAACATCCCAACTGCAAGAACATTACCACTAAGCTTCAATCACACCTGAGGAGGAAGACCTCGGCATCTCAGAATTGCAACAAACTCTCTTCATGCTTATATACTTTAGGAAGGACACCAAGTCGTCCAAACACACTCACAATGTCTGTGTACATCAGATGTGCCAAGTCACAGTTATGACATACCCGGCGTAAAGGGTGAAGGCAGCAGGGGTGTGTGCATTATATTACGGTACACCCGTGGCAATGAAATTACTCCCTGATTTATAATAGGATATCTGCCATGCTTAGCCTTTACGTGAATTAATTTTTGTCATGGCAGCGAGGATGCTGGGACACCAGATGATTTTTAAGAAATGAGATTAATAGAGTTTAAATTTGTTTTAAGGATTTTCAGTAAGTTAAGCTTGGCATTTTGTAATTGCACTGTAAACAGACACTAACGTTTTTGGTTTTTTAAAATCTTGGGGACAGAATACTAAAGCCATTTGTCATAAAAATTGCATAACCTGCTGGGGATCTCTCGGACCATTTCTTTTACTTAAGCAAGCTCTATGGACTGTGATTTTATATTTGAAAAGCTAGATTAAATTTGTTCCACAATCAGCAAACAGACCAAGTCCAAATTTCTTTTTTTAAACAAAACATGAAGAGCTTGTTTGTTGTTTCAGGTCTTAAAATTAAGACAACGGCAGAGACGAAAGTGCAGTGGACATGGAAATTGATCAATTTGAAGCCAAGCAAAAATTAAGCCAGGAGTTTTGAACAACAAACCATTTTTCCGGCTGGTTCCATTGCACATTCCCCGTCGCCGCCAAGGATGGGACAGGAGGCGCTACTGACACTGCTGGCATGGGTGGCTTTTGATTCCAGGCCTTGGTAAAAACACAAAAAACAGGACATGGAAATTACTGTAAAATACATTACCATCCCATACACACCACAAAGGCCATTAATTACTCTGGCAGTGCAGTTTCAGTACTGGAAACACCCATAAGTGTATGTTTATTTCACTGCTGCCTATCCAAAACAATTCTGTAACCCTGATCAAAAAGACCAAAATTGGCCTAACTTGTGAACGTCAGGCTACCACCACCAGGATGGTAAACAGAGCAACTGTGCCAAGGAATAACAAAGTGTTTGGATTTTTAGAAGGTATAGAGGGATAACAAATGCAAATCAATCAACCAATCTTAAAGCAGATATCACCTGCATGAAAGAAAGAAGGAAGAAGATAAATATCAGGCTTCACAGGCCACAGTTCCCTCCAAATATTAGTTAACAAAACCAATGAATTCCCATTTCATTCATAAAAATCCTATTTACATGGATAAGGCTCTACAGACATGATAGTGATTCTATGCCTACTCTCTTTAACCCATCAAACACATCTGTCATGTGTCTTATGCTTTCTGCATGAAACTGTGTGCTTGAGAACACAACAGAGGCAATGACCTGCCCCTGAGTAGACTAACATACAGCAGATCCAACAGTGAAGAGAAGTATGCTTTATTAGACCAAGCAAACCAATGTGGCCACGTTTCGTCCACAGGCTGTGTCAGGGAAAACAAAAATAAATTAAAGTAAAATAGATCAAACAAATTGAGGAGCAACTAACCTTTCGCCGTTCGTCACATTTGAAATTCATACTAAATTGTTGAAATTCACATGGTTCTTGGTTTTTTGAGAGAGAGAACATTCTGGACCTCTGAGGAGGGAGTGTCATTCAAAACACGGACCGTGTTGGGTCCATGCGAACCATCCTTGGAAAACAACGTTTTATTGTTCTTAATAAAGTTCCTGTATCCCGTACATCATTTCTGCAGTCTTTTTTTGGTTTCGTTGTTCAACTCTTTCTAGCCTCAGAGTATACGGAGAGGTTCTTCACAATGTAAGGTTGGTTGGTGCGTGTATGGTATGTTTAAGTGCCTTTTGGGGGGGGATGGGGGTATTGTGCTTAGAGACTGGTTCATGGTGGAAAATGCATATGGGACTAAAAAATGCTAAAAATAATCTAAACTATGCATTCCAGCCATATTTTTTTGATTATTTTTCAGCATAAGTAGCTTTGGCTGATTCTTTGCTTGTTTTTTGATTTTTTTTTTTAGAAAAACGCTGTCCCTAGATCTGCATCTGACTTGACAGAAGTACCAACTGAAAGAGAAAGGATTGTTATTTTCCTATAGGTAAGTGATCCTTTTTATGCAAATAGTGGGGGATATGAAAACTTTTCATATTTATCCAAATAACCACCTTCCACTTGTGTTGCTTTCACTGCACTGTATAATTTTAAAAAGTCCTTGTATTATTGTATAAGCGATGCATTTTCTACAGTACATTGATGAATGATTTCACCTTATTTTAAATCACCCATGTCATCATATACAGCTAATCTGTTACTTGTATTTTTTGAGCACAAATCCAAATACATATGCGATAGTCCTGTGCATGAATTTTTAGTTGCCTGATTTTCATCAGTTTTGTAGTTTTTGTGCTTTTAATAATTGTATTTTATCTTTATTAATGTTTTTTAAAATTTATACTTGATGTGTTTTAATTCATTTAATTTTTCCTATAATTGTGTGTGTGGTAGTTCTGTGAGCAAAATGTGGCCATGTCAGGTGTTTGGTTTAACAAACCACACTTCTCTTCAATTTGTTGACCTATTAGTTTGAAACTGTATGCTTTATACGTTTATCTATCTTGATATACTGCCTCATTACAAACGCAACTTTAGCGACTTACAATATTAAAATATTAAAGACACGATTTCCAGCATGTATCCAAGGTTCCTGCAAAGGATTAGAGCTTACCAGGCGAAACTGTAATCAGAAATGCCATTTATCTGCGTTTCTCGCCTTCCCTCAAACCCCGCCAATAATAAGATATATAAGGCTAAAAAAAAACTCTTCACCACAATTAGAAAACACATTAACAACAATCTCACAGGCTGGCTTTACCAACTTGCTCTGTGCACACAGCATCATTAGATTCAGAGACAGCTATCAGACCCTGGCATATGCACCCATTGAGAAGCCACTAGCAACCATGTCCTTCCCTCCTCACCCCACCCACAATGCCTTGCAGTAGCACTACAGGAACACAGTATACACCTGAGCAGAACCATTTCAAGATGGCCGACTCATGGTTCCACTAAAAAGAGAACAGTACTACTGGCTTTGGAAATCGGACAGGACAGTCTTACTTCTTGAGATCCATTATTCTGCTTTAGTACACTGTTCTGACCACTGTGAAAAGAAAAACGGATATATTAGTAAACTCATCTGTACAAGCTGCATCCATATATTGTAAAGAAATTGTAGACGATCAAGTTTGTCATCACTCATTCTCCGTCTACCTCCCCACCAGAACCTAAAAACACAAACTTTGGTGTTCATAAAAATGACTCACAGTGCCCCGATTAACAAGTCTCTTGAGCTCCTCTGCAATAATAAGAGTTCTGCTCTAACTTGGCCATCTCAAAATTGGCACGTTCCTCACAGGTCTAAAGTGCTAAATACTGGCACAAAATGCCTCCCGAGGATTAAAGCTAGTTTTGAAAGATGCAGGCATTTGGACTCGCACTTGTGTGTTAGCCCTACAGGAACAAGGAGCCCTTGGCTGACTCAGAAGGGCTCTTATGCCCTCCAGGGCTAAAGGAGAGGGAGGGGCTGGGCAGCAAAGTTGACGGAACACAACAGGAATTAATTTTAATCTCAGCAGCAGGTCGATCCTCAGCAAGAGGCGGTTCAGCTCTGATCTACTCTACGGGAGCTTAACGCTGCTTTTAATCACTTCAAATAGGTAAGAAGCATCTACCCATTATAACTCAGAGCTGTGAAAAACAAACACAATCCCAACCTCAACAACTCACCATGTGACCACCTGGGGAAGACATTCCCTAAGAAGCACAAAAGCCACGGAGCATAGGATTTATATAGTGCAATACTAAGCGAGTTCATAGTTTCATAGTTTATTGAAAATGTGATCAAACGCTTAACATTCAAAGCATTGTACAATTAAAAAGCTAAAATAAAAAATGGGGAACAAACAACAAATAGACAATCTTCATACAACTTGACATACCTGATTGGGAAAGGGTGATTGTTAACAAGAGGGGGAAAAAAAGATAGAACTATAATTGTTAAGTAAAGTAAACATGAAAGGACAACATAATAGGATAAGGAGAGGAAGGGATTGGCTGGAGGAAAGGAAAACTCATTCGTAGGCATCTTCAAACAGAAAGCACTTTCAACTACTCTTGAATTTGTCCAAACTCTGTTCTGCTCTAATAAAACGTGGGAGAGAATTCCAGATTAAAGGTGCAGTAACCGAAAAAAAAAAAAAAAAAAAAAAAATGGTGGCACGATGAGTGCCAATTATTTAAAGAGAAAGGACATTAAGGTGAGGTGAAGAGGACAGCAAAAACAAGGTGACAGATCTCATGTATTCATTTGTACCTTGACTTTCAATTATTGGGCTACATGCTTCCTTGTCGAGAGAGGTAAAAAAAAAAAAAAGTTAGGAACCAGGAAATCTGACTTAAAAGGCCGACATGGTCTCTGCCCTTACATCAGCACCAGAAAACTAGTTCAAGCCATCGCTAAAGAGCTGGAAAAAAGAAAATTTAAGAGAAAGGAACCCATGTGTCTCACCTTGCCAATTCTGGTTTTGCAATGTTTGCTAGAAGAGAAAAATGGAAAACAAAGACATTTAAATATAATTCTCCTCCGCCTTCTGGTACAATCTTACCAATTGGTCCCACATCATATAAAAAACGCTCTGCTATAGGACACTCCGGTCCTTGAGAGCCGTATTCCAGTCGGGTTTTCAGGATTTCCCCAATGAATATGCATTGAAAGCAGTGCATGCAAATAGATCTCATGCATATTCATTGGGGAAATCCTGAAACCCCGACTGGAATACAGCTCTCGAGGACCGGAGTTCCCTACCCCTGCTATAGACACACCCCTTTTCTTGTGCTCTGGGTTTTTATGTTCTTTGGCCAAAGGCATTTGGTCACATTGCAAAGTCCAGTGACACACCCACAGCACATAGAACAACGGTGCTGGTCGTGTGTCAATCGTGCTTAGTCGCCATTAACAGAATCACGGCTACCAGTGACTAAGACCAGGGTTTTAAAGGCCTACATTTCCGGTGCCTAAGTTTTATGTAGAATCGTGCAGAGTAGCACTTAAGGTCATTTGTGCCCCTAACCACATCTACTTTGATCTTAGGTGCAATTCCGGCACCAATTTTTTTTTTTTAACCGGTTTTAAATGGTGCAGTCAATTGCCACACCAATTAAGTTAGGCCCCAGTAGGGTGCATACCGGCGCCTAATTTATGGCGTCATTTACAGAATCTGTGCCAAAGTGTTTAAAGTAAATTATTACAAGATCATCAGACCATACGAGCACCAAGCCCAGCAACCTGTCTCCAGTCTGGGATGGGGTTAGAGAATGGGATGGGGAAAAATTTCTCCCCATCCCCGTGAGTTCTTTTCCTGTCCCTGCCCCATTCCTGCAGGCTCTGTCCTTATCTGCACAAGCCTCATCAAAACACTTTAGAATCCTACGTAGCAACATTCTAGAGCTCAGAGTGTGATGTCATAATGCCTCATTCCACCAATGCCTAAGCTCCGTCCTCATCTGCACAAGCTTCACTTTAAAATCCTAAGTAGCAACATTCTAGAGCTCAGATTGTGATGTCATAATGCCTCATTCCACCAATGCCTAAGCTCCGTCCTCATCTGCACAAGCTTCAAACCCTTTAAATTCATAAGTGTTCAAGACTTGTGCGGTTAAGGCAGAGCTTACAGGAATGGGGAAGGGACAGCGACCAAACTCACGGGGACAAGACAGAGAAATTGAGCCCGTGTCAATCTCTAGATGGGGTCAAGTCATTGGAGCCTTTTTTTACAATTTTTAAAAAATAATTTATCTTATTGTATACCGCTTTAATGTATCCGACACAAAATACAGTTAAGAAAATTATATTATGTAATCTTCTGGCATTGACCAAGCAAGGTCACAAGTACCCGGAGACACGTCTGAAATGGCTTCCCAATTCAACACATCTGGTAATGGTTAATGGACTTTTCCTTCAGGAATCTTTTCTAAACCATCTTCTTTTAACCCAGCTGCTCTAGTCTATGCTGGTCTTGTGCGTCTCCTGGTGAACACTTGATCATACGCTTTTTTCATGTCTTTTTTCATGAGCTTACCTCGATGTACGAGCACCCCTCCCCGACGTGATCCGATATCCTCCGTACCCATTACCCACCCGAACATATCACTTACCCCCCCCATCAGGCATCCGGCACTGGCACCAAGGCACAGGACATGCCAGTGCCCTAAGATCTCTCATCCTTTTGCTGGGCCTTGAGCATCTGCGCATGCTCAAGGCCTTAGTTCCTGCTCTCTCCGAGATTCTCGAGATCTCCGAGTGATTCGAGCGGGGGAGGATTCCGGATTGCGGGGGGGTGAGCCTTCGTGAGCGGGGGGGGGAAGCAATGCCGGTTCGCGGGGGGGGGGGGGGGTAGAGCAGTGCCACTGGCCTCAGGGGGGGGGAGGTAGAGCAGTGCCACTGACCTCGGTGGGGGGGGGGGGGAACGAATCAAGCGAGTTTCCCTTACTTTCTATGGGGAAACTCGCTTTGATATACGAGTAATTTGGTTTACGAGCATGCTTCTGGAACAAATTATGCTCGTAAACCAAGGTACCACTGTATTGTATATGAGCTTTGTGAACACATAGGTTATAGTTGGATTGGGAAGGAATGGGTTAAAAATCTTAATGTTTTAATGTTGAATATGATAGAGATTCAAGTGTTGTATTCAATTCAATTTAACTGTTATCTATTGTTACACTTGTAAGATGTAAAATGAATAAAGATTAACCCCCCCCCCCAAAAAAAACAAACAAACCCCAGAACAGAGCATTTTTATTGTGTGGTGGAAGATCGTCCCGCTACACACACTGGTTTCAAGATCGAATTGGATGATATTAACTGGTGCACATCCCCCCCTCCTCTACAGACATGCCACGCTGCCAGACCCCTTTATATTCAGCTACGAGGGGGGGGGGGGTCAGTGAAGTCAGGTGCCCTTCTCTAGGCAGCAAAATGCATTACCTTTCACTAGCATCGTTCTCCTGGAGTAGCGTTTGCTCGGCTTCCTTTCAAATGTCGAAGACCGTCTGGCTTTGCTGGACTTCGTAGTCTGGTATTCTGTTTTGCCACTACAAATTTAAACACAATGAATGAGTAATTGAGAAGCCCACACATATTACAAAGGTGTTGCCAGCTTACACTATTGGCTGCGCAGTTGGAAACATTCAGAATTAACGAGCCAGCTTTCGCTTTAGAATGTTGCCCCATATGACAGGTCACATCAGACACAAATATGAGAGTTTCGCAGAGCCAGAACAATAGTGGCATGGCAGGGACTAGCGCAGTGTTCTCCAATGCAAGAAGTCCCAGGGACCAATGGCGGCCCCCTAGAGATCTCTTTGGCAGCCCTCATTGTTTTTATGGGCTTTTTTCTGCTATCCTAATTCTCTACCCAGACTGAGGACAGAAAGGGGAAAGTGAACAGGGGGAAGAGTTGCATGCTTAAAAGACGAGGTGTTTCTCAATAGACAAAAGAGAATGTATTTGGAAATGCTCACAACCGTTGAGGGTTGGAAGGTGAGCTGTGGGGCAGGATGTCATCAACACACACTGGTCGGCAGTGTCGTGGCCCCCCTTAAGATATTTGGCGGCCCTCTTCAGCTCATTAGAATCCAAAGTGGCCCTAGCTTACAAATTATGGACTAGCAGATGGTAAGATGGGCACCCTCCCTCCACAACCCTGGCAATAGGAAAGCAGAATAATATGCACTCATCCAGCCTAACAGAAGAGGTGTCAGAAATGGGATCAGACATAGAAACACGATGGCAGACAAGGTCAAATGGACCATACACTCTGCCCATCCATTATCTCCTTCTCTCCCTAAGATAGTGACGGGTGGCAAGTGCTCAGTGGCACACTGAATGCGATGGCAAGCATAAGATTGGAGGAGATGGAACAGAGAACTATGGACAACTGGCAAGAGCTAAATTGTGTGGAATTGTCACAAAGCAACCACCAGCAGGAGTCTGTACCTATAATGATAGGGAGATATGATACGGAAAGGGGAGATATGAAAGAGACGTTTAAGTATCTACATGACGTAAATGTGCCCGAGTTGAGTCTCTTTCATTTGAAAGGAAGCTCTGGAATGAGAGGGCATAGGATGAAGTTAAGAGGTGATAAGTTCAGGAGTAACCTAAGGAAATACTTTTTTACAGAAAGGGTGGTAGATGCGTGGAACAGTCTCCGGTAGAGGTGGTGGAGATAAGAGACTGTGTCTGAATTCAAGAAAGCGTGGGATAGGCACATGGGATCTCAGAGAGAGGAAGAGTTAATGGTTACTGTGGATGGGCAGACTGGATGGGCCATTTGGCCTCTATCTGCCATCTTGTTTCTAGGTTTCTAAATCAAAATTTTAAAAAACCCAGCTCTAGTAGAAAGCTCCAGAAGGACTCTTGGCACTGGAAAAGATTGAATTATTTTAAAGTTGTGACTTGATTTATTGAACCAACATGAAAAATAGCACAGGAGCTTTTCACCTTAGAGAAGGGGTTCTTAACCCAGTTCAGTTTTGAGGATACCTACAATGAAAATGCATGCACTGCTTCCATTGTATGTACAGCTCTATCATGCTATCCTGGCTTGATATGTCTCAAGGATTGGGTTGTTCCTTCTTCAGGTGCCTTATTTATGTGCTCATGCCATGCCAGTAATCCATATCAGGATTTACAGAAGTCTTTCCAGAAGGCCTACCTGCATTACCTGAAGGAAGTGGAAGAGAAAGAGTCACACCTAGTAGATCCCGGCTCCCAGAGAATGTTCAAACCTGTATCTGAAGCGTGAACCTAGGCGGATGAAGCCCGGTCTGCTGGAGTTCTTCTGGACAGGTCCCCGGAGTCGGAAGAAGGCATGATGTTCTATGGCACATTTCCAGAGGTGCTTACAAGCTTTGGGATGTTCCATGCGGAACAAAAAGGTATGCTCCTGCTCCTTACCCTGCAAAGGTCGAAAAGCAAGGACAGCCCATGAAAGGAGTGCTGGAGAATTAAGGAAATACTCTCATCCTAAAACCTGGAACAAAATATACAGTAGGCTCCAAATCCCCTCTCTGAGCCTCACTAGAGAATGACAAAAGAAAAAAATGGGGCGGGTACTGTACGCATCAACCTATGGCAGGGTTGAATTTCAAATCATTTATTAAATGCAACACATACAAATAAATTTCAGTCCATTTGACAAATCCTTTCAGACTCTCTTGTACCCGACATGGTCTGTGTTTCAGCTATAACACTGATGCCTGTGTCAGGGTTGTGGGTAAACAATCCACTAGATGGCGCTGAAACAAACATTTTGCATCTATGGAAAAAATACTGTGCGTCACAAAGGAGCAGCGTGGCTGGGCCTTTCATGAACAGCGTTAAAGAGAAGGACACAGAAACAAAGTTTGTCCCCAGCCCCTCCATCTGTCCCCAAGTGCACAAGCCTCGAACACTAATGATTTTATATTTAAATATTTTTATTAACATATCACCAAAAACTGGAAAAACTACACTAGACTTAATTACACCTTCTGGTGGAACTCGTTATGCCATATAAACAAAATGGAAAGAGCAATTGCCA
This sequence comes from Geotrypetes seraphini, assembly GCF_902459505.1. Lineage (NCBI taxonomy): Eukaryota > Metazoa > Chordata > Amphibia > Gymnophiona > Dermophiidae > Geotrypetes > Geotrypetes seraphini. The sequence continues at coordinate 253,710,329 of NC_047088.1, forward strand.
TACAAAAAAGGAATTATAATAATTTTAAAAAGATTTGGGGACCACTGATAACTTATTGTAATGATTAGACGCCTTTTTACACTGTAAGTATATATTATAATTTTAGGGAAGGGGTGGTATATAGTTATATTTTAGGTTCAGTCAATATTTATGAATATAATACATGTATGATATTTTTGATTACAATATTTGTGAAAAGGGTGGGTGGGGGAGGGAGTTAAGCACTGTTACTTACCGTAACAGGTGTTATCCAGGGACAGGAGGCAGATATTCTTAACGCATGGGTGACGTCACCGACGGAGCCCCGGTACAGACACGTTTAACTAGAAAGTTCTAGTTGGCCGCACCGCGCATGCGCGGGTGCCTTCCCACTCGACGGAGGAGAGCGTGGTCCCCAGTTAAGATAAGCCAGCTAAGAAGCCAACCCGGGGAGGAGGGTGGGTCGTAAGAATATCTGCCTGCTGTCCCTGGATAACACCTGTTACGGTAAGTAACTGTGCTTTATCCCAGGACAAGCAGGCAGCATATTCTTAACGCATGGGTGACCTCCAAGCTAACAGAGAAGGAGGAGGGATGGTTGGCCATTAGGAAAACAAATTTTGTAACACAGATTGGCCAAAGTGCCCATCCCGTCTGGAGAAAGCATCCAGACAGTAGTGAGAAGTGAATGTGTGAACTGAGGACCAAGTGGCAGCTTTGCAGATCTCCTCGATGGGCGTGGAGCGGAGGAAAGCCACAGAAGCAGCCATAGCTCTGACCCTGTGGGCCGTGACAGCACCTTCCATTGAGAGACCGGCCCGAGCATAACAGAACGCAATGCAGGCAGCAAGCCAGTTAGAAAGCGTCCGTTTAGAGACAGGGCGACCTAGACGGTTAGGGTCGAAGGACAAAAAGAGCTGAGGGGATGAGCGGTGAGCCCTGGTACCGTCAAGGTAGTATGCAAAGGCACGCTTACAGTCCAGCGTGTGTAATGCCTGTTCCCCAGGATGAAAATGGGGCTTAGGGAAAAAGACAGGTAACACAATGGATTGGTTGAGGTGGAAGTCCGAGACCACCTTGGGAAGAAATTTAGGATGGGTACGCAGAACTACCTTGTCATGGTGAAAAACCGTGAAAGGTGGGTCAGCGACCAGTGCATGTAGCTCACTAACCCTCCTGGCAGAGGTGATGGCAATGAGGAAAAGCACCTTCCATGTCAGAAATTTGAGTGAAGTTGTGGCAAGAGGCTCAAATGGAGGTTTCATGAGGGCTGAGAGAACCACGTTCAGGTCCCAGACGACTGGAGGAGGCTTCAGCTGTGGTTTGACATTGAAGAGGCCTCTCATGAACCGGGAAACCAGGGGATGAGCCGTGAGAGGTTTTCCGAGGATAGGCTCATGAAACGCAGTGATGGCACTGAGGTGGACTCTGATTGAGGTAGATTTGAGGCCAGCGTCGGAGAGAGAAAGCAAATAGTCCAGTATAGTTTCTACCGCCAATGAGGCGGGATCGTGATGATGAAGTAGACACCAAGAGGAGAACCGGTTCCATTTCTGATGGTAACATTGGAGGGTGGCCGGTTTCCTGGAGGCATCCAAAATACGACGGACAGGCTGAGACAGGTTCTCTGGAGAGGTCAGCCAGAGAGAAACCAAGCTGTCAGGTGGAGCGAGGACAGATTGGGATGCAGTAGAGACTGATGCTGCTGTGTAAGTAGAGTAGGAAACACAGGAAGAGGAATGGGCTCCCTGGAGCTGAGCTGGAGCAGGAGGGAGAACCAGTGTTGGCGAGGCCACCGAGGAGCGATGAGAATCATGGTGGCTCTGTCCCTGCGGAGTTTGAACAATGTCCGCAACATCAGAGGTAGTGGAGGAAAGGCATAGAGGAATCGATCCGTCCAGTCGAGCAGGAATTCATCCGGGGCCAGACGGTGAGGAGAGAAGAGTCTGGAACAGAACTGGGGCAGCTGATGGTTGTGAGGAGCTGCAAAGAGGTCCACTTGCGGAGTGCCCCAGCGCGCAAAGATGGAGCGGAGTGTGGGAGGATCCAGAGTCCACTCGTGAGGTTGAGATTGTCGGCTGAGATTGCCGGCCGAGATTGTCAGCCAGGGAGTTCTGTTCGCCCTGGATATATACAGCCTTGAGGAAGAGACTGTGGGCCGTGGCCCAGGACCAGATGCGGATGGCCTCCTGACAGAGGTGGGGAGATCCGGTGCTGCCTTGCTTGTTTATGTAGTACATGGCGACCTGGTTGTCTGTGCACAGAAGAAGGACCTGAGGGTAGAGAAGGTGCTGGAAGGCTTTGAGAGCATAGAACATGGCTCTGAGTTCCAGGAAATTGATGTGATGTAGACGCTCCTGAGGGGTCCAAAGACCCTGAGTGCGAAGATCTCCCAGGTGAGCTCCCCACGCATAGGGGGAGGCATCCGTGGTGATGGTCATGGAGTGAGGGGGCAGATGAAAGAGTAGACCCCTGGAAAGATTTGAGGAGTTCAACCACCATTGAAGAGATTGCTGAAGAGACGATGTCACAGAGATGGGATGAGAAAGAGGATCCGAGGTCTGTGACCATTGGTTGGCTAGAGTCCACTGAGGTGTCCTGAGGTGGAGTCGTGTCAGAGGAAGTACATGGACCGTCGAGGCCATGTGGCCTAGGAGGACCATCATCTGCCGAGCTGGGATGGAGTGATGAAGGAGCACCTGACGACAGAGATGGAGCAGGGTCCGTTGTCGGTCGGCGGGAAGAAACGCCCTCATCAGAGTGGTGTCCAGAACTGCTCCAATGAATTGAAGTCGCTGTGTGGGAAGCAGATGCGACTTGGGGTAGTTGATCTCGAACCCCAGGAGATGGAGGAAAGAGATGGTGTGTTGTGTGGCTTGCAGCACAAGCGGAGACGTAGGAGCTTTCACCAACCAATCGTCCAAGTACGGGAACACCTGGAGGTTGTGAGACCTGAGGAAGGCCGCCACCACAATAAGGCACTTGGTGAACACTCTGGGTGATGATGCGAGGCCAAAGGGTAGCACTTTGTACTGATAGTGGCGGTGCTGTACCTGAAATCGGAGGTAGCGACGTGAAGTCACATGGATTGGAATGTGAGTGTAGGCCTCTTTGAGGTCTAGGGAACATAGCCAGTCGTGTTGAGAGAGAAGCGGGTAAAGCGTGGCAAGGGAGAGCATTCTGAACTTTTCCTTGACCAGACACTTGTTGAGGTTCCGGAGATCGAGGATGGGACGGAGGTCTCCTGTCTTCTTGGGAACCAGGAAGTAGCGGGAGTAGAATCCCCGACCCCTTTGGTCTGGGGGTACCTCTTCGATGGCATTGAGAAGAAGGAGGGATTGGACCTCCCTCAGGAGGAGGGGGGATTGAGAGGAGTGAGAAACAGACTCTATGGGAGGATTGTCCGGTGGAAGAGTCTGGAAATTGAGAGAGTAGCTGTGGCGAATGATGTTGAGGACCCACAGGTCTGATATGATGACCTCCTAACGGTTGAGGAAGAGTTGAAGACGTCCTCCTATCGGCTGAGGAAGAGGCAAGGATGGTGGGAGACTGGCTATGCCCTGGAGAAAAGAGTCAAAAGGGCTGAGATGGTTTTGACTGCGGGAGAGGCTTGGTCGGTGGGTGAGACTGTGAACGTGCCTGAGTCTGGTGCTGCTGACGAGGCCGGCGAGACTGTTGTTGTTGAGGCGGTTTGAGAGGTCTGGCCGAGAACCTGCGTTGATAGGAAGACTGCTGTTTGTAGGGGCGAGCAGGAGGAGTTTTCTTCTTAGGTTTGATCAGGGTATCCCACCTGGTCTCGTGTGCCGAGAATTTCTGGGTAGTTGAGTCCAGGGACTCCCCAAAGAGTTCATCACCAAGACAAGGTGCGTTGGCTAGGTGGTCTTGGTGATTAATATCGAGGTCAAACTCTCAGCCAGGCCAAGCGCCTCATGGCAACAGCCATGGCAGATGCTCGAGAAGTCAGCTCAAAAGAGTCATAAATGGAGCGCACCATAAATTTCCTGAGTTGGAGCAAACTGGAAAGTTGTTGTTGAAAAACCGGGACCTTGCGTTCAGGGATGTACTTTTGGAAGGAGGAGAGTTGTTGCACCAAATGCTTCATATAGAAGGAGAAGTGGAAGGTGTAATTATTAGCTCTGTTGGCAAGCATGGAATTCTGATAAAGGCGCTTGCCAAATTTATCCATCATTCTGCCCTCTCTGCCAGGAGGAGTAGAGGCATAAACACTGGAGCCCTGGGTTTTCTTTAAAGTGGACTCCACTAGAAGGGATTCATGGGGTAGTTGAGGTTTGTCGAACCCCGGGATAGGAATGACCCTGTATAAACTATCCAGTTTTCGAGGGGCACCCGGTACCGTGAGAGGGTTTTCCCAATTTTTGTAAAAAGTTTCCCGTAAGATGTCGTGGACGGGTAACTTTAAAAATTCTTTGGGGGGTTGTTCGAAGTCCAGGGCGTCAAGGAAAGCCTGGGACTTCTTAGAGTCGGACTCCAAAGGGATAGACAGAGCTGCCGACATTCTCGTAGAAATTTTGTGAATGAGGACTGTTCAGGTTTGGAACTGGTATCGACCATCGATGGTTCCTCGTCCGTTGATGAAGCCTTATCCTCGGTACCGGGTGGGGATTCTTCCCATAAGTCCGGGTCCCTGACGTCGGTATGCGCGGGACGGGACGGTGGTGCGGATGGCTCAGTATGGCGAGTCTTAGAGAGGGATTTGCCAGAGCGCATCGAGACGGTACCGGGGGAGGAAGATCGGTGCCGGTCCTGGTCTCGGGGGGGACTGGTGTCGGTCTCGATGTCGGGGAGGGTCGGCATCAGAGCGTGGTTGCACCGGAGGATGAAGTGGTTTAGCCGTGAGTACCGGCATGGAGGTGTTCAACGGTACCGATGTGCTGGAGTTGTTGTTGTAGTTGCTCCTGCAGTTGGGTTTGGAGTATGGCTGCAATGCGGTCGTCCAGAGGGGGCACCGGTACCGCTTTTTTCTTTTTCGGTACCATAGGTGCCGCTCCATGCCCCGGCGATGAGGAGGCCGATGACGAGGCACTCACCGAAATCGGGGTGGAGCGTTTGCGGGGTTGGCGTGATGCTGGGAGGACTGGCGTCGCCGGTGTGGCAGGAGGGCGCTCAAGGGAAGTGGAAGGCTTCTTAGCCGGCTTACCTGGTGCCAGCGACCCCGAGGAAGGATCAGGCGGTGTCGAAGTAGTCGGTGCCGACTTTTGCGATGCCGTTGACGGCGCGGCTGATTCCATGGCAGATCCGGTGCCGAAAAGAATATTTTGTTGGAACTGTCTATTTTTTAATGTACATTTTTTAAGAGTAGCACAGCGGGTGCAGGTGTCAGCCCGATGCTCTGGACCCAGGCACTGTAGGCATCAATTGTGCGGGTCAGTGAGAGATATCGGGCGTGCACACCGCTGGCACTTCTTAAAGCCCGGCTGAGGGGGCATGAAGGGAAACACGGCCTCCGCAAAATCAAAACCGGAGGCCTGTATGGTGACAACAGGCCCCGCCGGGGCCGGTTCGAAAAATAAGGAGAAAACAAAGTTGTTGTTTTTTTTGGAATTTAAAACGAAAAAGAAACCCGAAGGTAAAAGAAGAAAAAGGAAGACAAAAACGCGAGCGGGAAGGCAAAATCCGATATTTCAACGGCCGTTGAAAAATACATGCATCTTCTTCGTTCCGCGGAAACGAAGAAACTGGGGACCACGCTCTCCTCCGTCGTTAAGAATATGCTGCCTGCTTGTCCTGGGATAAATTTATGTATTTAAGATGATATATAGAAAGAATTTCAAGTGATGTATATGATTCAATTGATGTTAATATTGTGTTCTTGATGTAAGATGAAAAAATGAATAAAAAATTGGAAAAAAAAAAAAAGTATAAAAAGGGAAAATATTCTGTAGAACTGTTTATAAATCACAAATACAGAAGAACATTCCATTTCTATCTGGTTTTGGCACAATCTTCCCAAAGATTCCGTTGCCTACAATTTTACATCATCTGGGAAGGTATTTGGATTGTCTTTCAGACATGGCTGTAGAAGAGAACCTAAACTTTGTAGTGGATAGGAGAATAAGTATCTTTCAAATATCTCACAGTTCTGTGCGGTTAACAACTAAAAGATACTAACCATTTGTAGTATGATCACAATAAATTAGTCAAAATATTTACAAACAGGTGAATTTTCAATGATTTTCTAAAGATAAGTAAAGATTCATACATAGGTACTAACTTGTTTTTTCCCACACAGCTGCCAAATATTCCAAAGTTTTACTAAGGAATCGTTTATAAACACATCTCCTTTGCAGAAATCGGACTCTGAGTTCTCATTGCTGTACCAAATAATATAGTGTCATCTGAGAGCCCTACATGATTTTCTAATAATTTATTAATTTGGGGCCAAATTAGTTTCCAAAAAACATTTACACAGGGACAAAAAAAAAAATTAAATGATCTAACGTCCCAAATTCTATTCTACAATGCCTAACAAGTTACTATTAATACTGACAGGGGTCGCCATGCAACAAATCACTCAAAATTGGAAGGATTATACTAAATTAAATTATACATTTTGGTGGAACTCAGTTTGTCATATATATAAAATGGAAAAGGTGTTAGCGTTACAACATGGGAATCTTCATAATTTTAAAACAATTTGGGAACCATTGACTAATTATTCTAATGATCAGATATCTTAGCACATGGGTAGTAGATATATAGGGGTGGGGTGGGGAATGTATATCATATGGAAATAGGAATATTGATAAAAGGGGGGATTTATACTATATTATAAGAGGATTTGTTTGTAAATACAAGTGCTATATGATAATTGATTATAATATGTTTAATTCACTTGTAAGAATTCAAAAATGAATAAATAAAAATATAAAAAAATAAAAACAAAAAAAACACATCTCCTTACAGACGGGAAAGTCAAAAAATCATCTCTTGCACAAGCGTTTTCTATTAGTAAAGTTGAAGCGATCAAGAAGGTAGCTGGGTAAGAGTCCATTCAAAGCCTTAAAGCATACACAACCAGATCTGAAAACTATTCTGGCTTCTATTGTCAATCAGTAGAGGCTATAATAATACTGCAATATGTGATCTGATCTTTTCAGTCCAAAAATCAGCAATCTTTTTACAATGCTCCTTAATGCCAGCAAGGATGGATGAATCTGATTCAGTAACAGCATGTTGCTTCAGCAGCTGGGCACATGATGGAAGGATGTTGCAGATGGCAGACAAGACAAGTGCAGGCATTTCAGTATAGAAAACTGTACCTTCTTCAGGAGTCTATGACTACTCTATAGGAGGTTTGGTTTCTTTTTCACAGAGAGCGGTGCAGGAGCCAGCAAAAGTTTTTGGTCGCTTTGCTCTCTGTTTAATTTCATCTCAAGTACACGTTTTTTCCCCAAAACGAACGTAAGAAATCCAACCACATTGGTTTATTGAAAAATCTCCTGCAGAGTAGTCACAGACTCCTTTTTTTTTTTTTTCCATTATTTTTTATTTTCAAATCTTACATAAAGTGTACAAAATATTAAAATACAATTGATAAATATATAGTATCACTTTTATATCTAATACATTATATATCTAAATTTGATTTTCCCCCTCCCCCTCCCCCCACCCTTTTATTACTTTAATATAATATTTTAAATTTTCAAATTTTACAAAAAGTATACAACATGTTAGAATACAATTAATGAATATTCAATAACATTTTTATATCTAATAAATTATGTTCTAAATAAATTTTGTCCCCTCTCCCTCCCCCCACCCTTCTATTACTTTTCATTCATACATTACATATTGTATAATATATTATAACATATTATGTAGAAATTATTTTCCTTACCCCCCCTCTATGTGTGTCATAAAAAAAAAAAAAACCTGAAAAGAAGAAAAGAAGAAGAAAAATCCTACTATTTATTCATTACAGTATTTTGTCAATGGCCCCCATATTTTTATAAATTTAGTATATGTCCCCCTTTGTATTGCTATTGTTCTTTCCATTTTAAATATATGACATATTGTATTCCACCAAAATGTATAATTTAGGTTGTTATAATTCTTCCAGTTGTTAGTTATATGTTGAATGGCAACCCCTGTCATAATTAATAAAAGCTTGTTATTTTCTGGTGAAATTTGACTTTTTTTTCTCATCATCATTCCAAATAATATTGTATCATATGATATTGCAATATGATTTTCCATCAATTTATTAATTTGTGGCCAAATTGAATTCCAAAAAGTTTTAATATAGGGACAATGATACAATAAATGATCTAATGTCCCTGGTTCCAGATTACAGTGCCAGCATTTATTGGACTTAGAACTATCTAATTTTTGCAAACGTGTAGGGGTCCAAAAAGCTCTATGTAATAAAAAGAACCAAGTTTGTCTCATAGATGCTGACACTGTACATCTCATTCTCCAAGACCAAATTAGTGGCCATTGAGATGCATTAATTTGATGCTTAATCTCAATGCTCCAAATATCTCTTAGACCATTTTTTGGTTTTTTATTCAAATATCCAGATATTAATTTATACCACAATGCGGCTTGATGTCCTAGGAAGTCTGCTTGAAAACATAAGAACTTTAAACTATATTGATTATTTAATGTTTTCCATTCAGGGAACCCAACCTGAATGGCCTGCTTCAATTGCAACCATTTAATAGTCACAGACTAGGGGCGTGGCTTAACGCGAACACAGAATGGATGTGTGATCGCGACGCTCCTCTCCAACTGGGCAACTGACATAAAATAAAAATATCCCATTATTATTTATTTCAATAGAAAACAATCATATTTGAAGTAGAAAATATTGATAAATCAGATTTAACATCCTCTTGAAGAAACGAAGACAAGAACTGAGTAAAAAAACCAAAGTGAGATTTGCCGGTTTTCTCTCCCTCAGTGCTGAGACGGCGAAACATCGGGTTAAAACCAGGCGGAATTAAAGGGAGAAGAGCTGGCAGATTGGATATTGAGACAGAGACTATAAGAGGGAAGTTAAAAAAGTTTGCCGGTTTTTTTTTTTAGCGCTGGTACTCTTGTGCTGTCGGCAGTGCCACAGCGTTTCCTGCAGCTGTACACTTCAGCCAGACCGAGCCCCTTCGCTGTCGGCAAGCTACAGCGTTTCCTAAGGCTCTGCTTTTCTGTGGGCCGACCTCCTTTGCTGTCGGGGAGCTGCGGCTTTTCATGAGGCAGTTGTTTTTGGCGCTGAAAAGAAGAGACATCGAGGCGCTGGAACGGAAAGGCACTGGTGATAGGTAACTGACAGTTACTTCAGATTGATATGAATAAAGACTTGTGCCTGCCGAGAAAAATCCTGAAAGAAAAGAACAAGGGGAGAGATAGAATCGGCAAGAACTGTGTGAGTAAAAAAGGCTGTTGAAAATTAGGTTTGACAGCTTTCTCATAGAAAGAACGATGAGATATTGAAACTTATATACATGAAAAAATAAAACCGCCGACACTGAAGAGAAGAAAGGCTGGGGGAGGGTAATTACTTCTTCTACCGGCTTCTCTCAGTGCTGATACGGAGAGGCAGTAAAGCCAGGCTGACAAAGAATTAAATTGGCCAACGGAAGAAAGAGAAAGTTTCAATGCAGTTTTAAAATAAAGCTGACACATATTGAATATAAATAAGACATTGAGAGAGAAAAACTATAGGCTACAGTGAAAGCGCGGCATTGAAGCAAATAACTGACAGGGAAAATCTGTTGAGAAAATTTCTGCTGCCGAAGCTAAAACAAAATACAGAGAGAGAAAGACTTGGAAGGAAAAAAGAAGATCAATTTCTTTTATTGAATATTATCTCTGGATAAATTGCTGATGAAGTGACTGACAAAGAATTGTAATCTTCTCAGTGCTGGAGTAAAGCAACAACAAAAACAGGTTGCTAAAGGTGTTAAATGTAAACAAGATTTGGAAAAACACTGAGAAGAAATTTTGTTCCTGTCAAAATTGAAACAAAACCTTAGAAGAAGAGCTAGAGAAACTTGATATTCCCTCACTGTATGGTGTAGTAAAATATCAAAGACAGATTACTGGGAATTGTGACTGAAAAAAGAATTTTGTGTCTACTAACAACTGTAAAGAACTAAAACCTAAGAAAAAGAAAAACAACAACATGACAAGCACCAGACAAAACAAAAATGAGGCTGGAACGTCTGCAAAAAGACAGAAACAAGATCAAATAACACCAAGCAAGATCCCACTTCCTGTTGAAGAACCTGACATATTGAGTAAAGCAGAAGTTATGGAAGAACTAAGACAAATTAAACAAATGCTTAAGGAAACTGTAACCAATATGTCTGAAATGAAGGAAGAAATATTAAACATCCACAGACAAATGGAAGTTAACAACAAAAGAACAACTGAATTAGAATCAAAAATGGAGATTTTGGAAAGTGAATCAAATAGATGCAAAAATGACAGCCTGGAATTGAATAAATTGAAAGATCAACTGGAAGACTATGAGAATAGAGGAAGAAGGAAAAACATTAAACTTTTTGGAATACAAGAAAATTTAGAAGGAAAAAATGCTATCCTTTTTCTTGAAAATTTAATTCCAAAAATTTTACAACTGGACTTGAAACAACCACTTGAAATAGAAAGGGCGCATAGAATCCCAGTTAAAAATGTAGAAAACAAAGGCAGGCCAAGGCCGCTAATTTTCAAAATGCTTAGATACCAACAAGCATTAGAAATATTAAATGCTGCAAAGAAAGACAAAAATCTAAATTATAAAGGATCCAGAATATGGTTTTTGCCGGACTTTGCTAAAAACACAGCAAATAAAAGAAAGAGACTATTAGACATGAGACCTCAGCTAAAAGAAAAAGGTTTTAAATACGGTCTATATTATCCGGCAAAAATGAGAGTATCATCTGGAGATAAAGCACAGTTACTTACCGTAACAGGTGTTATCCAGGGACAGCAGGCATATATTCTCACATGTGGGTGACGTCATCTACGGAGCCCCGGCGCGGACAGCTTTTCAAGCAAACTTGCTAGAAGTTTCAAGTTTGCACACTGCACCACGCATGTGCGTGCCTTCTGCCCACTAGAGGGCGCATCCCACCTCGTGGTCCTCAGTTCCATAACTAGCTTAGAAGCCATCCCCGGGGAGGTGGGCGGGTTGTGAGAATATATGCCTGCTGTCCCTGGATAACACCTGTTACGGTAAGTAACTGTGCTTTATCCCAGGACAAGCAGGCATGATATTCTCACATGTGGGTGACCTCCAAGCCAAACCAAAAAGGGCAGGTGGGAGGATGGCAATTTTAAGAAAACAGATTTTGTAAAACTGACTGGCCAAACCGGCCGTCACTCCTGGACAGAGTGTCCAGACAGTAGTGAGAGGTGAATGTATGAACCGAAGACCAAGTGGCAGCCTTACATATGTCTTCCATCGGGGTGGAACGGAGGAAGGCTATCGAAGCTGCCATTGCTCGGACCTTGTGCCCCGTGACTCGACCCGGGGGAGGAAGGCCAGCCTGAGTATAGCAAAGGGAGATGCACGCCGCCAACCAGTTAGACAGAGTGCGCTTGGAAACTGGGTGCCCTAATCGATTGGGATCGAAGGACAAGAATAATTGCGGGACCTTCCGATGGGACTTGGTGCGTTGAAGGTAAAATGCCAACGCCCTCTTACAGTCAAGCGTGTGAAGCGCCGTCTCGCCAGGATGGGAGTGGGGCTTAGGGAAGAACACAGGAAGGACAATGGACTGATTGAGGTGGAAATCAGAAACAACCTTCGGGACAAACTTAGGATGGGTGCGGAGGACCACCTTGTCATGATGGAATACGGTGAAGGGTGGGTCCGCAACCAAGGCTTGTAGTTCCCCAATCCGCCTAGCGGAGGTGAGGGCAATCAGAAACACCACCTTCCAAGTCAGAAATTTCAAGAGGGACTTGTTGAGTGGCTCAAAGGGTGGTTTCATCAGTTGAGCTAAAACCACATTCAAATTCCATACGACTGGGGGAGGTTTGAGCGGGGGGCAAACCCTGAGTAATCCTTTCATGAAGCGTGTCACCAAGGGATGGAGAGACAGAGGGCGTCCATCCAGGTGTTGGTGGAAGGCGGAAATCGCACTAAGATGGACACGCACCGAAGTGGTTTTCAGGCCAGAGCGCGACAAATGGAATAAGTAGTCCAGAACCGAGGGTACCGGGGCCGATACCGGGTCCAGGAGGAAAGAAGAGCACCAGGTGGAAAACCTGGTCCATTTCTGCGAATAGCAAAGCCTCGTCGAGATCTTGCGGGAGGCTTCCAGCACTTCCCTCACTGATTGAGACAGGTCCGGAGGGGTCAGGGAACAAGAAACCAAGCTGTCAGGTGCAATGACTGCAGATTGGGATGTAACATGGATCCTTGATTCTGAGATAGCAGAGAAGGACCGACAGGCAGAAGAAGGGGTTCCCTGGCGCTGAGTTGGAGCAGTAGGGAGAACCAGTTCTGACGCGGCCACCGAGGAGCTATGAGAATCATCGTGGCCGTGGACGATCTGAGGTGTACCAACGTTCGCATGATCAGAGGGAAAGGAGGGAATGCATAGAGGAACTTCCCGTCCCAATCGAGAAGGAAGGCATCCGCCTCCAGACGATCCCGCGAGTACATCCGAGAACAATATAGTGGTAGTTTGTGTGCCTCCGGAGAGGCGAACAGATCTACCTGTGGCGTTCCCCAGCGAGCGAAGACCTCGTGCAGAACTGCTGAGTGTAGAGTCCACTCGTGGGGTTGCAGGAGTCGACTGAGTTTGTCCGCCAGACAATTCAGTTCCCCCTGGATGTAGACCGCCCGGAGGAAGATGTTCCGGGAGGCCGCCCACTCCCAGAGGCGAAGGGCCTCGGAGCAGAGGGGCCACGACCCCGTTCCCCCCTGTTTGTTCACATAGTACATTGCTACTTGGTTGTCCGTGCGGACGAGGACCACCTGGTCCTGTACTACGTGAACGAAGGCTCGAAGTGCTAGGAAGATGGCCCGAAGCTCTAGCACGTTGATGTGACAGCGACGGTCCTCCGCCGACCACAGGCCCTGTGTGCGAAGACCGTCGAGGTGGGCTCCCCACGCGTAGTCCGAGGAGTCCGTGGTCAGAACCTTGCGAAATGGGGGAGTGCGAAACATTAGTCCCGTGGACAGATTTGAAGAGTCTGTCCACCAACTTAGCGATTTCCGCAAAAGCGGAGTCACCGAAATGAGGCGCGACTCCGGATCGCACTCCTGGCGCCATTGTGATGCGAGTGTATACTGAGGGATCCTCAGATGCAGCCTCGCAAATGGCGTGACGTGTACCGTCGAGGCCATATGGCCGAGCAGCATCATCATGCGCTTGGCCGACACCCTTGGTAGTTGAGAGACCTGGCGGCTCATCCGTACCAAGACTTCCAACCGTTGGGTCGGAAGGTAGGAGCGCAGGCGCACCGTGTCCAGCACCGCACCTATGAATTGAAGAGACTGAGCCGGCCTCAACTGAGACTTTGGAAAGTTTATCTCGAATCCGAGGGTTTGCAGGAAGGCAATAGACTGTCGGGTCGCTGAGATAACCTCCTCCCTGGTCGGGGCTTTGATGAGCCAGTCGTCCAGGTAAGGGAACACGTGGAGCCCGCGAGACCTCAGGGCTGCCGCCACTACTACCATGCACTTCGTGAATACTCGTGGGGACGCGGCCAGGCCGAAGGGCAGGACTCTGTACTGGAGGTGTAGGTCTCCCACCTGGAATCGTAAGAATTTTCGGCAGGTGGGGTGCACCGGGACATGGGTATATGCTTCCTTCAAGTCGAGGGAGCACATCCAGTCCCCTTCCTCCAAGAGAGGATACAAGACCGGGAGAGATAGCATTCGAAATTTCTCCCTGGCCAGGCATTTGTTGAGCTTCCTGAGGTCGAGTATGGGGCGCATGTCCCCGGTCTTTTTTGGGACCAAAAAGTAACGGGAGTAAAATCCCGTCCCCCACTGGTCCTTGGGGACCGGCTCGACCGCCCGAAGCTTCAGGAGAGCTTTGGCTTCGGTCAGAAGGGTCGGTAGTTGCGACCGGTTGCACCAGGCTAAACTTGGGGGACTGTCCGGTGGTGAGGACACAAAATTGAGCGAGTAGCCTTCGGAGACGATCCGGAGCACCCAAGCGTCTGAGGTAATCGCGGTCCATGCCTTCCGGAAGGACCGAAGACGCCCCCCGATAGGAAGGGGTTCTGGTGAAGGTGCGGAGGGGAACCCGCCCCGTCCGCTCAGCCCGTCAAAAGGAAGGCGCGGGCTTAGAAGGGCCCTGCGCCGGGGCTTGGGTTTGTCCCCCTCTGCCTCGTTGAGACGAACGTCTCGGAGGCGGTCTTGAGAAGGACGGGGTCGACTTCTGGGGGTACCGGCGCGGCGGAGGCCGGAAAGGTTTCTGTGGCGGGGGCCTAGGTTTGGGGCGGACCAGGGATGCTAAAGAGCGTTCCTGTTCCGACAACCGTTTGGTCGCCGCCTCCAAAGACTCGTCAAATAACTCGGACCCCACACAGGGCAGGTCTGCAAGACGTTCCTGCAGGTTTGGGTCCATGTCGAGGGTGCGAAGCCAGGCCAAGCGGCGCATGGCCACTGCGAGGGCCGACACCCTCGAAACCAGCTCAAAGGTGTCGTACACTGAATGGAAAAGGTACAACCGCAATTGAGACAGGTTGGACATAAACTTATCGAATCCTGCTCTTTTGGAGTCCGGTAACGAGTTCCGATATTGAGGAAGGTCCTTCACCATCCCACGCAAGTAGGAGGAAAAGGTGAAGGAGTAATTTAGAACTCTGGTGGCCATCAGAGTGTTTGAATAGAGGCGACGGCCAAACTTGTCCAGGGTCCGCCCCTCCCTGCCGGGTGGAACCGCCGCAGAAACCCGTGAGGGCTGTGATTTTTTAAGGGCAGATTCCACCAGGAGGGACTGGTGGGAGAGCTGCGCCTTATCAAACCCTTTCGGGGGAATCGTCCTATACTTTGATTCCATTTTTGACGGGACAGACGTGCCTGTAAGAGGGCTCGACAAGTTCTTCAGCCAGGTCTGCAGGAGGACACTGTTGAGAGGGAGTCTAGGTACCTCTCTAGGGGGAGTGGGAAGGTCCTGTTCCTCTAGAAATTCCTTGGAATATTTGGAACCTACCATCAGGTCAATCCCCAGGGCTTGGGCCATGTCCTGGACAAAAGATGAGAAGGAGGACGGCCTAGCCTGGGGGGACGGGGTTCTCGACCGTCCCACCGAGGAGCGGGGGGAGGCCTCATGGGAATACTGAGGATTCCTAACCGATCCTGAATCCCAGGATCCTCTCTCCACGGCCCTCGAGGGGGAGGGTGAAATCATCCTCCTAGGGGAGTCCCTGGGGGAGGATCCCGGGGTCCGTGGGGTCCTCTCCCGTTTCCTCGGCGAGGCGGCGCGGGAAGACTTTCCCCGAGGTGAGCGGAGGAGCCTCGGATTATCGAGGCGCAACTCCGACACCTGCAGCGCCTCGCCCCCGAACGACGAGGAACGATCGCGCCGAGGCGAGCCCCGGGGTCGCTTAGGCTTCCTCGATCGGCGCCTCGTCCGAGGTCGCCTCGAGGGCGAGGCGTCCGGGGAAGATCCCGAAGCCGAGGAGGAAAGTCGGCGCACTCTGCGGAACTTTTCTTTTGGGCGGACACTGCGCTCAGGAGGCTCCCCCGAGGTCGAGGTCCGGGGCGGGGCCGAGACCGAGGTGGACGGGGCCGCAATACCCGAGACCGAGGTCGCCGAGGCCGGGGCTCCCGAGGTCGAGGGAGCCGAGACCGGGGCCTCCGAGGCCGAGGGCGCCCCGGCCGAGGTCGACGTCGCCGGGCCCGCAGCACGCTGCAGCACTTCCAGGGCTCCCGACAGCTCCGATGAGATCAAGGCTCGAAGGAGATCCTGGAAGGCCGGAATCCCCACGAAGGTGGGGAGTTCCGAGTCCGGGGCACACTCCCTGGAGGGCGACCTCGGTCTCGAGTATTCCCTCGGGGTGTGCGGAGTCGAGGTCCGATGCGGGGCCGGGGTCGACCACCCCGCTTTGGCCTGACTCGAGGATGGCTTCTTTGCTGAAGGGGATGGAACAGAGGACTTACCCGAAGCTGGCTTCGATGACGACGGCTTCGAAGATGAGGGCCGAGGCGACGCCGAGGCCCCCGAGGACGCCGAGGCCGAGGTCAAGGCCGGGGCCGAAGCCGGGGCCGACGTCGAGGCCTTGGGCGGCGCGTCGACGGCGAACAATTCCGCCATTCTGGCCTTACGGCGACGGAGGGCCCTGTTCTGGAAGGTAGCACAGCGATCACACGAGGCTGTTGGATGTTCGGGCCCAAGACAGACAATGCACCACCGGTGAGGGTCGGTGATGGAGAGTAGTCTCTCACACCGGCTGCATTTCTTGAATCCCGTAACAGGACGGGACATCGACGAGAAAAAGAAGAAGGCCGGGAACGACCGACGTTCCCCGGCTCAGGCTTCCGGGAGCCCCCGGAGCCCAACGAAAAACAATTATTATTTTTTTTTTTTTTTTTTTTTTGTAAGACGGACGAAAAATAAAGCAGCACCGCGATTAATCCGATCAATAAACAAACTAAACGCGGCAGCTAGAAGGCAAAAACACTGGAGCTCAGATCCACAGGGCTTTCTTGCTCCGCGGAAAAATTTGAACTGAGGACCACGAGGTGGGATGCGCCCTCTAGTGGGCAGAAGGCACGCACATGCGTGGTGCAGTGTGCAAACTTGAAACTTCTAGCAAGTTTGCTTGAAAAGCTGTCCGCGCCGGGGCTCCGTAGATGACGTCACCCACATGTGAGAATATCATGCCTGCTTGTCCTGGGATAAACACAGAGTCCAATATCAGCAAACAATAATAAACTTTTATTGATATTAACAGGGGTCGCCATACAACAAATTACTCAAAACTGGAAAGATCATACAAAATTAAATTTCACTTTTTGGTGGAATTCTATTTGCCATATATATAAGATGGAAAAAGCAATAGCGTTACAACATGGTTATATTAAAAAATTTAATAAAATCTGGGGACCATTGGCTCTTTTTTCTAAAGATCAGATATCATAGCACAAGGATAGATCATATAATAGGGGTTAGGGTGGGTACAATATTATAATAACAGATGATTTATAATTTATTGCAAAAGGGGTCTTTATATATGTTTGTATTAAAATATATATTGATGGATATTCAAGTGTATATTGAAAATTATATGTATTATATATTTATCACTTGATGTAAGAAATTTAAAATGAATAAAGAACTTTAAAAAAAAAAAAAAAAAAAAAAATATCTCAAATTGAAGATCGCAGGAGGGATGCCCATTCCCTTCCACCACCGACACCAAGCAACACCCCCATCGGAGGGACCTTAAGCAACCTGGGCCAACCAGAGCAAAAGCCCGCCATTTTGAAGAGGTGGGCCTGCTGGCTACCTCCAACTGGCCTTTGTAAACAAGGGAGGAGGTGTGAGGAGGGGGGTGTCGGGGAGCTGTTGCTGCTTGGTGGTGGGAGGGAATGAGCATTCCTCCCGTTGCTGGGGGAGGGGGTGCCGGGGGGGGGGGTGTTGGTTGGCAGCGGCAAAATTTTCTGGCAGGTCTGGGTTGTCAAGCCTTTCTTTCCTGTCAATGCCTGAGCCAATCAGTGCTCAGGCACTGAACAGAAATTCAGGCTATGACAACTTAGACCTGCCATACAATTTTACTTGCAAATGTAGGACAGCAAGGTTAGAGAATCACCCGGCGATAATAGAGAATCGCTCGGAGTGCTCGTTTAAATATTAATGACCTCGTTGTAACACATTTGCATGGCAGAGTCAGAAACTGCAAGGAAGCTCAGAAAAGACCACAGTAAGCCGTTTTGATAATTGAATGCTAAAATACATGAATGCTAAACCAGCTGGAACTGGTTTAGCAACCACGTTAAAGTTTTGAGAATCTTCTCCGAGTCACTTGGCAGCTCTATTTAAACCATGAACCATCATAATTTTGACATTCTTTTAATGGTATTTTAACAGGTCTTCACTTTAGTCAGCACAATTGAAAATGTCTCTAAACTAAGCCAGACACTGAATTTTGCACAAGCTACTTTTGGTAGCTGGTAAGTTTCTCTTTACAGTTAGTTATTTTATTAACAAAATAAGTCAAATCAAGTCACTTTCACACCCCTTTCCCCACACACAGGCCCAACTCAAAACACTGCCAACATCCAGGCTGATAATGAGTTTTTGGATAATTAGTTCAGAAATGTGGAAACAAAAGCTGTGTGAATGAAAGTGCATATAGCATCCATGATGGTGGCTTTCACCAAACTAGTTCAAGGATCTGTTTAGAACCAGAAAAACTGGGGACTTCCCTCCCCTTCAGATTCACCGAGCTCTGGAACAACCTTACCTCCCCTCTTCGGAACCTGAGTGCTCTCCAACCCTTCCGTGATTTCCTTCACTCGCCGGCGCTCCGGCTTCCCTTTCCTGTCTCCCTTGCTAAAAACCGTATTTGCGGTTTTTCAAGATTCACGGGGGTTCCTGGAACGGAATCCCTGCGAATATCAGGGGAGTACTGTATATAGATTTTTCCAACCTCGTTTTAATCACCAATATCTTAATATCTCTCTTGCGTTTTCTTTATGAGTTCTGAATGTAAGAATTTCTCTATGCACCAAATTAAAACATTTTCTTCATGACGTGACCTGAGCTAAATACAAATACTGAACCATAGCTAGAAATAACCATTTTATTCCTTTTCTTATTAACTGCCTTGATTAAATATATTTTTAAAAAATAATTTTTATCAGATGTCCGACTATCTCCCTCACCAGCCAATATTTATTAATATTTATTTCTAGGATCCAAGATGGCCGCTACAGCTTACTGCTGAGTTAGACGCCGCAAATCCTACCTGCAATTTTTCCTGTAACTATGCCAAAACTATGCCAAAACGGAGGGGAAGAAGCATCGGTAATTCCTCCCGACGCTCTGCAGTGCCCTCGATTGGCACTATTGATGAACTTCTGCAGCGACTTCAGAGAGAAACGGAGCAGTCAGGAACTCGCTCACAGGAGACACCAGCGAGGAGTGACGCAGCGGTTGATCTCCTTGGGCTAGACACCACCTTGAGTCCCGATGTCAGACTCCCGCCCCTGCAACCTCAGCGAGCGAGCTGTCCGTGTGTGCTCAACACGTCCGAAGAGGCGGTGTCTGAGCCAAGGGAGACTCCTGGAGAGACTGTGTTTTCTCTGGAGACTGCCTGAGGAAGAGGTATGTCTGGGAGCTGAGAGTTCCTCTTCACCACTTGTACTTTTTCCAATGGCAATTAAACCTCCAGAAGTTACTCTGGATGCACTATGGGACCTGGTAGTAAAACTTGGGAATTCAATTGACCCACAAATTAACAAACAAGGAGAGAGACTAAACGAACAAGTAAAAGAACTTTCAAATTTAAAACAAGACACTATGACACATAAAACTGATTTACAAAAATTCTTACAGAAGTGACCTCAGGGAAAAAAATTCAAGAAGCCCTGATAATGGATAACATTTTCCTAAGGAAAAAAGTGGAAGCTTTTGAAAATTTGGGTACAGCTAATAACTTACGTATTTTAAATTTTCCTAAAATACTCGTGGTCACCCCAATAGAGATGATTAAAAGGTACTTTAGAGAAATTTTGGATATACCAGAACAATCTATGCCTCTCCTTGTAAGAGTTGACTATTTACCACAGAGAAATGACCAACAAAAATCTGGGAATGAAAATCTATGAGAGACCCCATTAGATGTCTCTAATTTATTGGACACATCTGATGCTTCTATGGCTTCTCATAGAAACATAGAAATAGACGGCAGATAAGGGCCACGGCCCATCTAGTCTGCCCACCCTAATGACCCTCCCCTACCTTTGCCTTGTGAATAGATCCCATGTGTCGATCCCATTTGGCCTTAAAGTCAGGCACGCTGCTGGCCTCAATCACCTGCAGTGGAAGACCATTCCAGCGATCAACCACCCTTTCAGTGAAAAAGAATTTCCTGGTGTCACCTCGTAGTTTCCCACCCCTGATTTTCCACGGATGCCCTCTTGTTGCCGCAGGTCCCTTGAAAAAGAAGATGTCTTCTTCCACCTCGATGCGGCCCGTGAGATACTTGAATGTCTCGATCATATCACCCCTCTCTCTGCGTTCCTCAAGTGAGTACAGCTGCAACTTATCCAGCCGTTCCTCATACGGGAGATTTTTGAGTCCCGAGACCATCCGGGTGGCCATTCTCTGCACCAACTCCAGTCTCAGCACATCCTTGCGATAATGCGGCCTCCAGAATTGCACACAGTATTCCAGGTGGGGCCTCACCATGGATCTATACAATGGCATAATGACTTCTGGCTTACGGCTGACGAAACCCCAGCGTATGCAACCTATGATCTGTCTTGCCTTGGATGAAGCCTGCTCCACCTGACTGGCAACCTTCATGTCCTCACTGACGATCACCCCCAAGTCTCGCTCTGTTACTGTTCTTGTTAGGATCTCACCATTAAGGGTATAAGTCTTGCATGGATTTTGGCTGCCTAGGTGCATAACTTTGCATTTTTTGGCATTGAAGCTGAGTTGCCAGGTCCTAGACCAGCACTCAAGTAGGAGTAGGTCGTGCATCATGTTGTCTGACATTGAATCTTCGTCCGTTTTGCATTTGCCCACTACATTACTTAGTTTGGCGTCATCGGCGAATAATGTTATTTTACCGCGAAGCCCTTCTGCCAAGTCTCTTATAAAGATGTTGAATAGGATCGGGCCTAAGACCGAGCCCTGTGGCACTCCACTGACCACTTCCGTCATTTCGGAGGGGGTGCCGTTCACCACTACCCTTTGAAGCCTACCTCCAAGCCAGTTCCCAACCCATTTCGTCAATGTGTCACCTAATCCTATAGAACTCATCTTGCTCAGCAACCTGCGGTGTGGTACGCTATCGAATGCTTTGCTAAAGTCCAGGTACACGATGTCCAGGGACTCCCCAACATCCAGCTTCCCCGTTACCCAGTCAAAGAAGCTGATCAGGTTGGATTGGCATGATCTCCCTTTAGTAAATCCATGTTGACGGGGATCCCGAAGATTCTCTTCATCCAGGATCTTATCCAATTGGTGTTTGATTAGAGTTTCCATTAATTTGCTCACTATTGATGTTTGACTCACTGGTCTGTAGTTTGCTGTCTCCATCTTTGAACCTTTCTTGTGAAGTGGAATGACGTTAGCCGTCCTCCAGTCCAACGGGACACTGCCTGTACTAAGGGAGAGGTTGAAGAGCGCTGACAGTGGCTCTGCCAAGACATCACTCAACTCCCTAAGCACCCTGGGGTGTAGGTTGTCAGGCCCCATTGCCTTGTTAACCTTGAGCTTTGACAGCTCACCGTAGACACTGCTGGGCGTAAACTCGAAGTTACTAAACAGGTCAACTGAGTCAGCCCTTGTCTGTAGCTGAGGGCCAAGCCTCGGTGCTTCTCGGGTGAAGACTGAGCAGAAGTATTCATTTAATAGTTGGGCTTTTTCAGAATCCTTTTCCACATAGTCTCCATCTGGTTTCCTAAGACGTACAATCCCGCCTGAGTTTTTACTTCTGTCACTGATATATCTGAAGAAGGATTTATCTCCCTTCTGGATGTTCTCCAGCTACACTTTTGCTGACAGTAGCGTTGCAACTGGATAAAGAATGGATTTTAAGGATGTTCTTCAAAAATAGATCTAAGGAATTTTTGGGACATAAAATCCAGATGTTCCCTGATGTCTCGAGAGAGAAACAAAAAAGGAGACGTCAGTTTCTGATGTTGAGACCAGCAGTGACTGAGTTAGGAGGTGTTTTCTGTTTCAGATTTCCCTGCAAGTGTGATTAGATATGTCTCTAAAGTATGTTTTCCTTGAACCTTCACAGTTATCCAGTTTCATATCCCTTAAACGCCTTGAGAGAGAAGTGTAATACTGACTGATACCGTATTTGGAAAGTTTCCCTCACTCAATAGTTAAGCCGTAATTCTAGAGAATTGTTAACTTTTGTTAGTCTTTGTTTTCCTTGAAATCACTCTGATGTATAATCTTGGATCTTTAATTGAGGACTTGAGATAGATTTAGCACATAGTTTTAGTTTCCTTTTAGTTTGATGTACAAAATCTGAATCATCTTTGCTCAATCTACCTTTTTGTATAAGTCTGTTATACTTGGAAATTATTGTGAAAATTATAAATATGCAACGCTGTATACATTATAAGGAGAAATTAGGTTCTTACCTGCTAATTTACTTTCTTTTAGCTTCTCCAGACCAGTAGAGGTTAACTTTACGAATGGGTATATATCTAATCATGACCAGCAGGTGGAGACTGAAAACAAAACTTTGGGACAGTATATCCTAGCCCCTCCTCTCTATTTCCCTCAGTCTGCCGAATAGCCAAGCAGAACCAAGAACTGGAAAACCACAGAGAGAAAAAACAATACTCCGAAAGGAGTAACAAATAACATACCCAAAATGCTGTTGGAAAATGCAGAGGAGAAATTCCCGAAGGAAGAATGTCCCCACAGCTCGCCAGCTAAGCCAGCCGAGCCACAGCCGCTGTTCTTCAATTCTCCCCGGCCCTAGAAAAATACTAGAACCCGCAGCAAAAACCAAAAACTGCCCGCGCAACAGCCCCAACAACAACAACAACAGACAGGGTGGGGACCTCTACTGGTCTGGAGAAGCTAAAAGAAAGTAAATTAGCAGGTAAGAACCTAATTTCTCCTTCTTTAGCACTCTCCAGACCAGTAGAGGTTAACTTTACGAATGGGACGTACCAAAGCAGTCCCTCTCATGGGCGGGACCCCCGAAGGGCCGATACCAGTACACGCTCACCGAACACCGCGTCCCGACGCGCCTGCACATCGACCCGATAATGACGAACAAAGGAATGCAAGGAGGACCAAACCGCAGCCTTACAAATATCCACTGGAGGCACGAGCGACGACTCAGCCCAAGAAGCCGCCTGACCCCGAGTGGAATGAGCCTTGAGAAACTCCGGAACAGGCTGCTGTTTCAGAAGATAAGCGGAAGCAATCGTCTCCTTGATCCAGCGCGCAATAGTAGCCTTAGAAGCGCCAGCTCCCCGACGAGGACCCGCCAGGAGGACAAAGAGATGATCGGACTTCCGGAATTCCTGGGTCCGCTGCACATAAGAGCGAAGGACCCGACCGACATCCAACTTGCGCAGCTGCCGTTGCTCAGAAGAGCCCTCCCGACCACCCAAGACCGGGAGAACCACCGATTGATTGACATGAAAAGGAGAAACAACCTTCGGCAGAAAGGAAGGAACAGGCCGCAAGACGACCCGCTCCCTAGAAAACTCCAAGAAGGGAGCCCTACAAGAGAAAGCCTGCAGCTCAGAAACACGCCTAGCAGAAGTAATGGCCACCAAAAAGACCGCCTTCAAAGTAAGGTCCTTCAAAGAACAGTCGTCCAAGGGCTCGAAAGGCGGAAACACCAAAACAGAGAGAACCAGATTAAGATCCCAAGAGGGAACCGAGGGCCGTAGGGGAGGCCTAAGCAACTTGGCCGCCCGCAAAAACCGAATCACATCAGGAAGAGCCGATAAACGCTGACCTGACACCAACCCTCGAAAAGCCGACAGGGCCGCAAGATGAACCCGGAGAGAAGACCAAGCCAGGCCTCTATCCAGGCCATCCTGCAAGAACTCCAGAATGTTAGGCAGAGAAGCGCGAAAAGAGGTCACTCCCCGCGCCCGACACCATTCCTCAAAGAGACGCCAAACCCGCACATAAGCCCGAGAAGTAGAAAGCCTCCGGGACCCCAACAGTGTAGAGATCACCTTGTCAGAATATCCCTTCTTGCTAAGGCGACCCCTTTCAAGAGCCACGCCGTAAGACAGAAGGGAGACGGGTCGAACATGGGAATGGGACCCTGCATCAGAAGGTCGTCCGAGAGAGGCAGAGGAAGAGGATCCACTACCAGGTGCCTCACCAGATCCGCATACCACGGACGGCGAGGCCAATCCGGCGCCACCAGCACCACCAAACCCGGATGATGAACAATGCGAAGAAGCACTCTGCCCACCAGCGGCCAAGGAGGGAACACATACAACAGCCCCTCCGTTGGCCACTGCTGGACCAGAGCATCCAGACCCTCGGCCAGACCGTCCCTGCGACGACTGAAGAAGCGGGGCACTTTGGCGTTGCCACCCGTGGCCATCAGGTCCATCAGGGGCTGCCCCCAAGCCTGCACTATCAACTGAAACGCCTCGGCGCCGAGACACCACTCTCCTGGATCTAGGAAGTGACGACTGAGGAAGTCTGCCTGAACATTTTCTACTCCGGCTATATGAGAGGCCGAGGGGTCCAGCAGATGGGATTCCGCCCAAACCATGAGCAGAGCCGCCTCCTGCGCCACCTGAGTGCTCTTGGTGCCCCCCTGACGATTGACATAAGCCACCGCCGTGGCATTGTCCGACAGCACTCTGACCGACTTGCCCAGCAACAGGGAGTGGAAAGCCAACAGCGCCAGACGGACCGCTCTGGTCTCCAACACGTTGATCGACCAGGCGGCCTCCTCCGCGGACCAGGTGCCCTGAGCTGAGTGACCCAAACACTGAGCCCCCCAACCCAGGAGACTCGCATCCGTCAAGAGCACCGTCCACTGCGGGAGATCCAGACCCACCCCCTGAACTAGGTGAGGGGTCTGGAGCCACCAACGCAGACTGCAGCGCGCCAAGCCTCGCAGGGGAACCGGAACATCCATCCCGTGCCTCTGGGGAGACCACCTCCGGAGCAGAGCATACTGGAGAGGACGCATGTGGGCCCGCGCCCACCTCACCACGTCCAGGGACGCCGCCATCGACCCCAAGACCTGGAGGAAATCTCGCGCCCGAGGACACCGGGACGCCAAAATCAGGCGAATCTGAGATTGCAATTTGCTCACCCGGCCCTCTGGGAGGAAGACCTTCCCCAAGGAGGTGTCGAACAGCACCCCTAGGTACTCCAGACGCTGAGCCGGGACCAACCGACTCTTGGAAAGGTTGACCACCCAGCCCAGCGACCGGAGAAACTCCACCACCCGAGCAGTAACCCGGGAGCTCTCCTGCAACGACTTTGCCCGAATTAACCAGTCGTCCAGGTAGGGGTGTACCAGGATGCCCTCCGACCGCAAGGCCGCCGCGACGACCACCATCACCTTGGTGAACGTCCGAGGAGCCGTGGCCAGCCCAAAGGGAAGCGCACAGAACTGAAAGTGCCGACCCAAGATCGCAAAGCGCAGGAAACGCTGATGAGAGGCCCGAATGGGAACATGCAAGTAGGCCTCCGTCAGATCGAGAGAAGTGAGAAACTCCCCCGGCTGAACCGCCAGAATAACCGACCGCAGAGTTTCCATACGGAAAGAGGGAATCTTGAGAGCCCTGTTGACCCCTTTCAAATCGAGGATGGGCCGAAAGGTCCCCTCCTTCTTGGGCACCACAAAGTAAATGGAGTACCTGCCCGTGCCCCACTCCGGAGGGGGCACCGGAACAACTGCCCTGAGATCTAGCAAGCGCTGAAGGGTCTGGCGAAAAGCCTGCGTCTTCCCCGGAGTCTGACATGGAGAAGCGAGGAAAAAATCCGGCAGAGAGCGGGCGAACTCCAGGGCATAACCGTCCCGCACCACCTCCAGGACCCACTGATCGGACGTGATCTTGGCCCATTTGGGGAAAAATTCGCGCAGCCGGGCCCCCACCGGAACCAAAGGGGGCGCCGGCAAGGCGTCATTGTGCAGGACGGGAAGCGAGGGAACCGGCGGAGGGATTCCCTGCCCCCCGACGGGCCCCCCGAAAGGGCTGCATGCGCTGGAAGAACCGACCCCGGGAAAATCCCGGAGACTGGAAAGAAGCAGCCCCACGCCCAGGGCGATACTTGCGAAAGTCCCGCAAACGCCCCCGGGCCGCACCCCCCCGAGACGCCGGGCGGGCACGGTCCTCCGGCAGACGGGGAACTTTCGAGTCCGACAGAGTCTGAATCAACTTATCCAAGTCCTCTCCAAACAAAAACGACCCCCGAAAGGGAAATTTAGTAAGCTTAGCTTTGGACGCAGCATCCGCCGCCCAAGCGCGCAGCCACAACACACGCCTTGCGGCCACGCCAAAAGCCATAGACTTAGCCGAGATCCGCACCAAGTCATATAGAGCATCTGAGAGGAATGAGGCCACCATCTCAATCTTCGCTACCTCCTGATCCACCAGAGACCAGTCGTCAGACTCTCGATCCAAGACCCGCTCCGCCCACCGAAACACGGCGCGAGCGACCAGTCCCCCACAAATAGCCGCCTGGACCCCAAAGGCAGAGACCTGAAAATTTTGCTTAAGGATGCTCTCCAATTTGCGCTCCTCAGGGTCCCGCAAGGCAGAACCGCCCTCAACAGGCACGGTATGCCGCTTGGAAATTGCCGAGACCACCGCATCCACAACTGGCGAAGCTAACGTAGCCCGATCCCCTTCAGGAATGGGATACAGGCGAGCCATGCTGCGCGCCAGCCGAAACGGCGTCTCCGGCGTTTTCCACTGCTCCAGAATAATATCCCGAATATCCTGATGCATAGGAAAAGAGCGGGAAACGGAACGGATCCCCCGTAACAGGGGGTCCCCCACACGCGGAGTCTCCGGCGGCGCGTCCTCAAAACGCAAAACTGAAGAAACCTGCTGAATAAGGTCAGGCAGCTCATCTTTCTGAAAAAGGCGCACCACGGACGCCTCGTCACTGGAGAACGGGAAATCCGACAACCCGCCGCCAGCTTCCGTCCCCTCCAGAGAGTCCTGGAACTCCTCAGAAGGGTCCAGGTCCTCCTCCAGACCGACCCGTTCCTCCGACCACAAATTCTCGTCCCACGACACCCGCGGACGCTTGGACAAGGGAGGCGGCGGAGGGGACGTCACGCCAGACGAAAGAGGCAAAGCCGCAGGGAGCGCGGAGGAAAACCCACCCCCCGAAACCCCCTGGGCGCAACCGGGACCCCCAGCCGCCTGAAAATAGGCTCTGCATAAAGAAAAGAAAAATTCAGGAGAAAAACCCCCCGAGGGTCCCAAGGGACTCCCTGCCACAGCAGGGGACCCAGCAGAACCTTGCCCCTGCATAGTCAAAACAGGGGGAAGGTCACCTGAGGTGGAAGACAAAATGGAGGGGCCAGACAGAGAAGATGGCGGTTTTCCCGCCAAAAAAGCTCCCTCCATAGCCTGAAGCGGCTGAGAAACCTGAATAGTCTCAGCGGCTAAAGCAGGCAAGCCGGCATCAGCTGTTAAAAAATCAGCTGAGAGGGAATCCTCTAAAACCCGACCGTCGGCGGTTTGGGGAATCCCTCCGTGGGCGGACGGAGAAGACCGGGCTTCCCCACCATTCCCTGCCGACTCGCGAGGCACCATCGGCGGGGAGCTCTGGGCGCCTGCAGCCGCTGCCGACGGAGCTCCTCCACCGCACCGGCCTGAACACCGCTTGCACAGGCCGGCCGCGAGTGTCTCGCGTCTGGAGCACAATGAGCACTTTTTCCCTTTAGAAGTGCTCATTGCTCCATACGCGACCTAGCTGCAAAAAAGTGCCGGTTAGTTGAAAAAATACAGTAAAATACAGTTTTCTTAAAGGGATACAACCCTCCAGACCAGCACTACCTCAGGATTTTTTTTTTTTTTTTTACAGAACAGACTCCACAGGCTCTCGAAGCAATATGCCTTGCTTGATTTAGGGGGCAAGGCTTACTGCTGAGGCTCCTCTAAAAAAATGTGGGGAGGTGGAGGAAGTGGGGGGAGGGACCCCGCTCGTGACCCGCCGGGTTTGACACCCCCGAGGTCGGACGAACCCCCAAACAGAGTCCGCCCAAGCTCCGTCCGGCTAAAAACAGGGACAATAAACCCCCTAAACAAATTCCAACAGCCCTACCAAGGGAGATGGGTACAGATCACTCAACACCTGCTGGAGACTGAAAGAAGACTGAGGGAAATAGAGAGGAGGGGCTAGGATATACTGTCCCAAAGTTTTGTTTTCAGTCTCCACCTGCTGGTCATGATTAGATATATACCCATTCGTAAAGTTAACCTCTACTGGTCTGGAGAGTGCTAAAGAAGGAGGAATTTTCTCTGTCTCCAGAGAGCTCATAGTCTAAGTTTTATATCTAGGGGTAATGGATAGGGTTGCCAGATGTCCAGGAAAACTCGGGCATGTCCTCTTTTTAGGAGCACTGTCTGGGTGCCCAGATGGATTTCCAAAACCTGGCCGTTTGTCCAGGTTTTGGAAAGCCTCAAGCTTGGGGCTGTGTCTAGAGCAGGGATGTCCAACCTGCGGCCCGAGGGCTGCATGCGGCCCAGTGAAGTATTCTGTGTGGCCCCGGTCGAGGGCGATGCAGTGTTTTCCTTTGCTGCCCCCGGGTGTTTATCGTCTTGTCGGCTCCCTCCTGTGTCTTACTGCAGCGTTTGCAGCCCCAGAAACATTTTTTTCGGCCAATGCGGCCCAGTGAAGCCAAAAGGTTGGACACCCCTGGTTTAGAGGGTCTCCGAACATGCACGGATGCAACGCAATGTCACATGCATGTGACATCATCGAGTCGCATCTGCGCATGCTCAGAAGCCCTCCAAACGGGGCCTCAAGTTCGAGGAAGAAGAGACAAGGTTCATGTGGGGGGTGGGACTGAGGGCGGAATGGTGTGTGGCCACATTCCTTTTCTTAATGAGGCAATTTGGTAACCCTAGCAATGGAGGGTTAAGTAACTGCCCAAGGTCACAAGCTGCTGCAGTGGGAATTTAATCTAGTTCCCAAGATCTCAGCTCACCGCACTAACAATTAAGCTATTGTTCCATTGACAACAATTTCAAGAGAAGTCTCCTCTGAAAGTCATACACCTCATCCCTGGTAATCAGGGGTCGCTCCACATGTTTAAACACATTTTTAAAGGGTTGTACAATTAATTCTCTGCCCCAAACAGTACACCCACCTGCTCATCATCTTCTACCACCACCAGGGTAAGTTTGCTCTTCTTAAAATCCAACTTGGTGATTTTTGGCCTTCAGCAAACACAGAAAAAGATACATATGCCCTGTTAACAGAGATGCCAGACATTCACAAAGCCCCCAGCCTGCACCCTCACCAAAGCAAACTATTAAACCCTCTCTCCCCCCTTTCTATACCAGCGTTTCTCAAATCGGTCCTGGAGTACCCCCTTGCCAGGCAGGTTTTCAGGATATCCACAAGGAATATGCATGAAAGAAATTTGCACATAATGGAGGCAGTGTATGCAAATCAAGTTTATGCATATTCATTGTGGAAATCCTGAAAACCTGACTGGCAAGGGGGGACTCCAGGACCGACTTGAGAAACACTTATCTACACAAATTTTAACATGATTAGATTTGGTAAGATAGTCTACCAGCATCATCTATTACTATGCGAGGAACAGTACGAGGGGGCGCTGAAAAGCTTTCAGCCCAATCAAGAAAATCCCTTCTCTTCAAAATCACAGGTCTTTTTTTTTATAATTCTTTATTCATTTTCATATTTTACATGAAGTGTACAAAATATTGAGTTACAACTAATGAATACACAATATCGCTTTTATATCTATTACATAATATTCTGAACAAATTTTTTTTATCCCCTCTCCCACCCTTCAAGTACTTTCCAATCACCTTATACATATTGTATACCATATTATAACATGTTATGTAAAATTATTTTCACTACCCCCCCTCCATGTGTGCCATAAAGAAGACAAGAAAAAGAAGAAAAGAAGAAGATAAATCCTATTATTCATTCAGTACAATGGCCCCCATATTTTTATAAATTTAGGATATGTCCCTCTTTGTATTGCTATTACTCTTTCCATTTTGAATATATGACAAATTGTTTTCCACCAAAATGTATAATTAAGGTTACTATGATTCTTCCAGTTATTGGTTATATGCTGAATGGCAACCCCTGTCATGACTAGTAAAAGCTTGTTATTTTCTGGTGAAATTTGACTTTTTTTTCTCATCATCATTCCAAATAACACTGTATCATATGATATTGCTACATGATTTTCCATCAATTTATTAATTTGTGGCAAAATTGCATTCCAAAAACTTTTAATGTAGGGACAATGATATAGTAAATGATCCAACGTCCCAGGTTCCAGATTACAGTGCCAGCATTTATTGGACTTAGAACTATCTAATTTTTGCAAACGTGTAGGGGTCCAAAAAGCTCTATGTAATAAAAAGAACCAAGTTTGTCTCATAGATGCTGACACTGTACATCTCATTCTCCAAGACCAAATTAGTGGCCATTGAGATGCAGTAATTTGATGCTTAATCTCAATGCTCCAAATGTCTCTTAGACCATTTTTTGGTTTTTTATTCAAATATCCAGATATTAATTTATACCACAATGCGGCTTGATGCCCTAGGAAGTCTGCTTGGAAGCATAAGAACTCTAAACTATATTGATTATTCAATGTTTTCCATTCAGGGAACCCAACCTGAATGGCCTGCTTCAATTGCAACCATTTAAAACTTTGTTTTTTACTAAGACCAAATCTATGCTGCAATTGTGAAAATTCCAGCAGTTTACCTTCCGAAATAACATCATTCAGAGATCTAATGCCTGCAATAATCCAGTCCTTCCAAAGGATTTGAGCTCCGCCAATTTTAATCTTGGAGTTTATCCATAAAGACTGATTAGTTGACTTGTTTATTGGGACAGGTGTTAATTTACTAATAAACCTCAACGTTTTCCAAGTATCCATTAATATCTTATTTTCTCTGTATCTTCTAGGCATGTTGATACTTGGAAGATGAACTAAATTTAGGGGAAACATAAGGCGCCATTCCAAATATAACCAATCCGGTGCATTATCTATCAGTTCTGGGAGGATCCAATACATACCCTGACGTAAAATATAGGCTTGATGGTACCTATAAAAATTTGGAAAATTTACCCCTCCCTCCTTAATTGATTTTTGCAAAGATACCAAAGCTATTCTATGCGTTTTACCAAGCCAAAGAAATTTCGTTAAAATGCTATTAAGTTTTTTATAAAAGGACCCCTGAAAATAAATAGGTATCATACTCATTTGGTAGCAAACTACAGGCAAGATCATCATTTTAATAGTTTGAACTCTCCCCCACCAAGAAAGATGTAAAGGATTCCATTGCTCACATAACTCTGTAACTCTTTTCAATACAAATTTTTCATTTTCTTTTACTGTATCTTCAATTGTATTTTTAACTTGAATGCCAAGATATTTAAATCCTTCTTCTTTCCATATGAACGGAAAAGCGTCAAATAATCCTTTTACACAATGAACATTTAAAGGTATAAGTTCAGACTTACTCCAATTAATTTTATAACCTGAAAATTTGCCAAACATATCAATTAATTCCAATAGACAAGATAAGGTAGACTCTGGATTCCTCAAATAAAGTAAAATATCATCCGCAGAAGCCAAAATTTTATATTCCATATCAGAATATGGAATATCCTGTATCCCCCTTGCTTGCTGTATTGCTAACAATAAGGGTTCTAATACAACATCAAATAACAAAGGAGATAAAGGACAACCTTGTCTAATTCCCCTCTGCAATTGAAAACCGTCAGATATCATATTATTAATATTTAATCTTGCAATCGGGAAGCTATACAATGTTTTTACCATTTGTATAAATCCAGAACCTATACCAAACCATTCTAAAGCCTGATACATAAAATTCCATTCTACCCTATCAAACGCTTTTTCTGCATCCAAGGAAACTGTAAAAGCCGGTTCATCCATTTTTTTTGATAAATTTAACATATGAAACAATAATCTAGAGTTATTAGAGGAATGTCTTTTAGCAACGAAACCCGTCTGATGTGTGTCTATAATATGTGGGAGAGCTTTGGCGAATCTCAAAGCCAAAATTTTCGCCAAAAGTTTATTATCCACATTTATTAAAGATATAGGCCTGTAGTTTGAAACCAAAGTAGGATCTTTATTTGGCTTAGGCAAAACAATTACTATTGATTCAGCCATAGTACCTTTAATATCACCTTTTATAAGTTGTGTCTGATATAAATTTAGTAAATATGGGGAAAGGACATTTTGAAATGTTTTATAAAATTCTACTGTATAACCATCACCACCTGGAGCGGATCCAACTCTAAGAGATCTCAACGCTGTTTCTAATTCTTTTAATGATATAGGTTCATCTAAACTCCGTTTTATATGATCAGGAACCTTAGGTCCAATAATTAAATCTAAAAAATTTTTACCATATTTTTGCCTCTCCAAATAAGGCTCGGAAGAATACAGGTCCTTATCAAATTTTAGAAATTGCTTTAAAATTATATCCGTTTGATTGGTTATTATACCATTATCATCTTTTATCCCATTAATGTTAGTTCTTCTTTTTTTTGCTTTAAGATAATTTGCCAATAATCTTCCCGCCTTATTAGAATTTCCATAATACATTGTCTGTTTGGAAAACAAGTCTCTTCTTATCATTTTTGAAGCTAATTCGTTATATTTACCTTTTGCTTTCAAAAGAGCTTGTAATACATCATGTTCCCATTTGCTTACCAATTTAGTTTCTAGTATTTTAATTTCTTTTTCTAACTCTATATACTGTTTTTTAATCTGTTTCCTAACAAAAGCCGAATATGATATAATATGACCTCTCATAGTTGCTTTAAAAGCGTCCCATACATTTTCAATAGATGTATCTTCCACTAAATTAATTTGAAAGAAATCACTAATTTGTGTTTTAAAATTTTCCAAAAATTTTTCATCCACAAGCAATGCATTATCAAATCTCTAAAGAGGTTTTCTATTTTCTAATTGATCTAATTGTAAATCTATCCATACTCCCGCATGATCCAAAATGATAATGGGATCAATGGAAGCCTTAATCACTTGCTGCACCTTATGTGATGAAATAAAAATATAATCTATTCTTGAAAATGATTTATGAACCTGTGAACAAAATGAAAATTCCTGATCATTAAAATGAAGAATACGCCATATATCCTTCAAATCACATGATTGAACCAAATTATCTAAACCTAAAGATTTTATACTTTTACCTGGTTTTTTATCCATTAATGGATCCATTACAGCATTAAAATCTCCAGCCACCACTAAATTAGAAGCAGCCAGTGGTAACAACATACTCTGCAATTTTTTAAAGAATTCTGATTGATTCGAATTAGGGGCATATATATTGAACAACGTCAGGGCATTATTTCCCATACTTATATCAACATGTAGCCATCTTCCATGTGGGTCCGAATTTACTATCTTAAAATTGGCCATACACTTTTTATTTATAAGAACTGCTACTCCTGCTTTTTTACCCTCTGCTGGAGCAAAAAAACATTCTTTCACCCACCCACCCGTTAGTTTCTGTCATTCCTTTATATTAAGATGGGTCTCCTGCAGACAATAAACATCCGCGTTTTGCTTCTTTAAAAATGATAATACCTTTTTCCTTTTGATTACATGATTCAAGCCATTGACATTAATAGAAAATATCTTAAAAGACATAATATATTTTATACTCCTTATCATAATCTTCCTCTTCCTTTCTTCCATAACTAAGATCTAAAAAACTTCTCCCCATGGCACACATTCTTACCTCCAAATTATCCAATCCCTTATTAATCTTTTCCTTAATCATCCTAGTAATATCTTTAATACCCACCTTCTTCCCCCCCTCCCCCCCCAATATAATGACTGCTTAAGGACACACATTGGACAGTAATCCCAACTTCCCCCCTCCCCCCCAGGCAACCAATATTTATTAATAACCCCTTTATCCTTTATTGAGACAAACTCACTACCTCTCCACAATATATCTAATTATATCTCTCTTCTAATCATAAAACCTTTTTTCTTTTTTTTTTCCATTTTAAAGTAATTAATTTCTCTATCTATTATTTAACCTTTAGTCACACAACCATATTTATTTCCTAACATTCCATTAATGCGTTTTTATCTTTTCACCAATCTCTAATTCATTCCCCCAACATTTTATTTCATTCAAGAAAATTCTATCATAGTCATATATTTAATAAAAAGTATCATTTTCCTATATCTTATATTATCTAATCCATCTTCTCCTATCCTCCTTTAAATATGCAACAACAAATATCCATCTCTTCATATATTTCTGTTAAAAAAAAAACAACTTCAATTTTATAAGTTTTTATCCTCTATTTGTATTTAAACATTTGTATTTCATTTTCAAAATCATTTCCCCCCCCCCCTTTTTATATTTCCTCTTCTCCAAATTAAATCCAATCTTTTTAAAACTATATTATCACAACATCAATCTTTACATTCCTTCAGCTACCAATAAATTCTTATGTATCTTTCTTTTATATTATTCATTTTCCTTTCCTTTACTTGCATTTAAATATCATATAACTTGTCCTTTCTATCATTAGTCCATTCTGCAATCTTTTCCTTATTGTCCTTTCATTCTTTACTTTCTCCTTTTCTGACTTATTAAATAAACTGAACTTTCATATTTATTTCTTATCTCCATCCATCCACTCTTAAAGACTTTTGACTGCCAATTGTCATTCATTTTTTTTTTTTTTATAATATCCTTTTAGTCTATCAGTCCTGCTTTCTTCTTCTTCACATCTATTTATTTTCCTATTCAGTCTTCACTTTTCCTTTTGTGTTAATTTGTCCAGTCCTTTAATCCTTCTTGTTCATTCTTTACTCCAACCATCCATCTTTCAGTCTCCTAAAAGTTCAGTCTAATAACTTCACTTTAATGTCTTTCCAGTCTATCCTTCTTTCTACTTTCTTCTTTACATTCTTTTATTTTCTTTTTCACTTGTTCATTTTTATTTCCTGTTCTTTGTTGCATATTCTTCTTTTTCCAACAAACAAAAGTCCCATAGTTCTTTATATTTAATTTTTTGTTCAATATCCACCAATCCAGTCTTAGTATTTATCCCTTCATTTCAACACCTATTGTGCTAAAATGACATAGGTTCTGATTTTGAAAGAAAGGTCTTTAGTTTTTCCGGATCAACAAAATACAAAGATTTATCCCCACAAGATACCCTCATTTTTGCTGGGTAATATAACCCATACTTATATTCTTTTTCCTTTAATTGAGATCTCAGATCAAGGAATTTCTTCCTAATATTTGCTGTATTTTTAGCAAAGTCTGGTAAAAACCATATTTTGGATCCTTTATAGTTTAAGTTTTTATCTTTTTTGGCAGCATTTAAAATTTCTATTGCTTGCTGGTATCTTAACATCTTGAATATTAATGGTCTTGGTCTCCCTTGATTTTCCAGACTCTTTATTGGAATCCTGTGTGCCCGTTCTATTTCCAAAGGCTGTTTGAAATCCAACTGCAATAATCTAGGAATTAAATTTTCTAAAAACTGTATTGCATTTTTCCCTTCCAAATTTTCCTGTATTCCAAAAAGTTTTATATTCTTTCTTCTTCCAAGGTTTTCGTAATCTTCCAGCTGACTTTTCAATTGAATTATTTCCAAACTGTCATTTTTGCATCTTTTTCCTTCACATTCTAAGCTCTCCATTTTAACTTCTAACTCTGTTGTTCTTTTATTAGCTACTTCCATTTGTCTGTGTATATTCAGGATTTCTTCCTTCAGTTCTGCCATATTACTCACAGTCTCTGTCAGCATTTGTTTGATTTGCCTCAGTTCCCCCATAACTTCAGCTTTGCTTAACTCCTCTGATACATCAGCAGGAAGCGGAACCTTACTCGGGGTAATTTGATCCTGCTTCTGCCTTTTCACAGCCCCTCCGGTTTCACTCTTACTCTGTCGGGTGCTCGCCATGCTCCCGCTGTCCTCTCCGATGTTTTCAGCCGAAAACAGTTTAAAAGGAAATCTTTATTTATTCAACGGTTACCCAGGTAAGAGGAGCGCTGCGATCACACGACCATTTTGTGTGCGCGCTAAGCCACGCCCCAAAATCACAGGTCTTTGGAATGACCTCACCACCCCGCTGCGGAACCTGAGCTCCCTTCAGTTATTCCGCAAACAACTGAAAACCTGGCTTTTCAGCAAATTGTAGCTCTATCCTTCCCCCCTTTCTCTCCCCCCTTCTACACATAAGTTCATGTAATCCTTTTTCTTCTTCTCTACCCACTATTTTAAGTTCTTGTAAACCGTGTCGAGCTCCATTCTCATGGAGATGATGCGGTATATAAACTTAAGGTTTAGATTAGATTAAATTAGATTAGAATGACATGGATATGGTTCGATCAATGATCTGGAACAATGTTGAGGCACTCAGGGAAGAGCCAGGATTGGATTGCTGCCTTCGTCGCCGAGACCTAAGGAAGGAGTCGTG
Organism: Geotrypetes seraphini; assembly: GCF_902459505.1. NCBI lineage: Eukaryota > Metazoa > Chordata > Amphibia > Gymnophiona > Dermophiidae > Geotrypetes > Geotrypetes seraphini. The sequence goes on from NC_047088.1 coordinate 253,746,638, forward strand.
AGGCAAAAGATGTCAATCACACAGCGATGAGTTAATCCAAAATGAATTTTATTGAAGAATAGCATGATATCGACAAATGGATTCAACATTGGCAGTGTTTCAGCAATCCTGCCTTTGTCAAGAGTCAATGGTGGCTGTTCAGTATCTGTGAGGTGCTTGTGTCAGAACATGCAACAAGCGTGCGAGACGTATCGTGAATGTAGAAAGATCTCTTGTGACTGGTGAACCTCCGAGTCACAGATACTGAACAGCCACCATAGACTCTTGACAGAGAGGCAGGATTGCCGAAACACTGCCAGTGTTGAGTTCATTTGTTGATATCATGCTGTTCCTCAGCAAAGTTCGTTTTGGATTAATCCATCGCTAAAACAATATTGAAATATAGAATTTTGTTTCTGTAAATTGGCACTTAATGAAATAAGATAACACTTTTCAGCTACAGTGGCAAAATAATGCTCAGGAAGTTTATTGGTTGGTTTCAGCACACCCTTGTACACCCCTAAGGAAAGAGGCAAGCAGAAAGATGGCATCCAGCTGCTAATTTTGCGCTCCACAAACTTACCAGAAAAACAAACCGATCTTGGTCTCGCCTTCAAAAACAAGAACACCAGTTGGGGTTAAGCCAAGTTTGTAATCGTTGCCATCTCGAGCCTAAGCAACAAACAGAGATTGGATTTGCATTACTACATCAGCACCCTAAAAGCGATGTCTTGACTTAAGCTGGGCGAGTAGCCTGAATTTCACAGTCAGTTATTCACCAGGTAACTGATTTACCAGACAACTAAAGAAGCTGCACAAAAGGCCAGGTTGTCTTAATTTTTAACAAAACCCAGACAGTGTATCTGAATTTGCTAGAAAATGATTCTCAGCGCCCCTCACCTTCACCACATGCATGTCCACACCGTACATTTCCAGCCATTTTGCTTTATTAAGGTAGTTTGTTTCAGCTTCTGCTGGCATCTGGCCTCTACAGATATTGGGGAAAAAGGAAGACCAAAGATTAAAATGTTTCTAGCTCCCAAAACAAACTAATTTGCTCTTTAATATATGCCTGGAAGAACAGCAGCATCAAATGCTCTTTACAAGCCAGGACCTACAGCATAAACTGACAAATTTGGAGTCTGAACTGTATATCGCCTTCATGTTTGAGCCAAGAATGCCGATTTTTTTTTTAATATTACGATGGTGTTTTGTAATTATTTTTAACCTATGTTTTAATGATAGCAACGAGTTGAAATCACATCTTAGTTATTGCTGCATTTGACTGATGTATGTAGAAGTGTGTTATTGAAATTGTATTTTCTGCTGAAATGTTTCAGTTTCTTTGTTGGGAACCGCCTAGAACTGTTGGTGGGGCTGTATGCAAGAAAATAAATTATTATTATTATTAATAATAAATGCAGGGGCTAAACAACTATTCCTATTAATAAATCAACTAATCAATCCATATGGCTAAACTCCAAGATTCAAATTGGCGGTTTCAAGGTTGACTGGAAGCACTGGATAATTGCAGGAATTAGAACTTTAAATGATGTCATCTCTAATGGTAAACTGCTTGATTTTACACAATTGCAACATAAATTTGGGCTTCATAAATCACAATGTTTTCGTTGGTTGCAACTGAAGCAGGCCATTCAGGCAGGGTTCCCTGAATGGAAAACTCTTTAATACTCAGTTCAGTATGGAATTTTTATGTTTTCAGGTGGATTTCTGGGTCACCAGGCCGCGCAGTGGTATAAAACTATTAGTGATTTGGTTAAAAGAAAACCTAAAAATGGTCTTAGGGATATTTGGAGGATTGAGATTAAGCATCAGATTTCAGCATCTCAATGGCCACAAATTTGGTCTTGGAGAATGAGATGTACAATGTCAGCATCTATGAGACAAACTTGGTTTTTTTTGTTACATAGAGCTTTTTGGACCCCAGTTAGATTACAAAAATTAAATAGTTCTTTGTCTAATAGATGCTGGCATTGTAATCTGGATGTAGGGAGTTTGGATCTCTTTTGTTTTACTGTCCCCAAATCTTAGCCTTTTGGAACCCAATCTGGGATCAAATAAATTGTTTATTGGAAAACCATGTAGCGTTATCTTATGATACTGTGATATTTGGAATGTCTATGAGAAAAAAGAGTCAGATATCATCGTCTAATAATAAACTTTTAATGATCATGACGGGAGTTGCCATCCAACATATTACTAATAATTGGAAAGATTATAGGAGGCTTAATTTTAATTTTTGGTGGAATTCAGTATGTCACATATATAGAATGGAAAGATCATTAGCGGTACAGAAGGGAAATTATAAAATTTTATTAAAATATGGGAGCCATTAACATCTTTTTGTCATGATTAGATGCCATTTTTCTATTAATTATGCACCATTTAGTATTGGGTGGGGGGAGGGTTTCAAGTATATGATCTTATAATGAATAATGGGCTTTAAGGGAAGGTGGGGAGAGGGTTACATTTCTACTTATAGATTATAATGATAAGATGTTCAAGTGCTCAGATTAATTGTGTTTATTATGAATTTTTATACACTTGATGAAAGTTTAAAAATGAATAAAGAATTAAAAAAAATAAATAAATAAATGCGGAGGTTAAATTCAACATTTACAGAGAAGAGGGAGTGTCCTTAAGGAGTGGTGGGTAAGAAGCTCCAGTGGAATCCCTGGACAGCCAGGCACAGAAGCCAAAGTCAAGGGGCCTCTTACGTCACACATTCTGAAACTCTTTGACAGTCCCTCCCATTTACGCAGTCATGATGTCCTCTTAATTCGTAAGCCCTAAATGTTTTCTCAGCCTTAGGATGTTAGACGGGTACGCCATTTATTTTTCCAACAACTTTTTACTGTTTTGGTCCAGGCAGTTATCTTATTACAATTAGATTATGCTAATTGCAACACAAATTTGGTCTTGATAAAAAACAAAGTTATAAATGGTTGCAATTGAAGCAGGCCATTCAGGTAGGGTTCCCTGAATGGAAATCTTTAAATAGTCAATTTAGTTTTCTGGGTCACCAGGCCGCACAGTGGTACAAAGTATTATCTGGCTATTTGAATAAGAAACCAAAGACTGGTCTTAGAGACATCTGCAGCATTGAGATTAAACATCAAATTAATGTATCTCAATGGCCACGTATTTGGTCTTGGAGGATAAGATGTACAATGTCTGCGTCTATGAGGCAAGCATGGTTTTTCCTGTCACATAGAGCATTCTGGACCCCTGTTCGTTTACAAAAATTGGATTGCTCTAAGTCTAATAGATGTTGGCATTGTCATCTTGAGGCTGGAACTTTAGATCATCTATTATTTTATTGTCCTTTTATTAATAATTTCTGGAAATCAATTTGGGATCAAATAAATTGTATGTTGGAGAATCCTGTAGCATTGTCATACGATACAATTTTGTTTGGAATGTCTATGAGGGCCAAGTGTCAATTATCCTCTAATAATAATAAGCTTTTAATGATTTTAACTGGAGTTGCCATTCAACAAATAACATACAACTGGAAAGACTATAAAGGGTTGAGCTATTGTTTTTGGTGGAATTCGGTGTGTCACGTGTATGAAATGGAAAGAACATTGGCTGTTAAAAAAGGATATTTTAATAAATTTAAAGATGTATGGGGGCCATTAATAAATTATTATAATAAATAATTAGCATTTTTCCCCAATTAGTATATATGTATGATGGGTGGGGGGGTGGGTTTTTAATTTTCAAAGATAAATAAAAAAGGATAGAGATGGTTGTATAGAAGTATGATAGTTATATACAAATATATTTTTGGAAGAGTGGATGGTGGGTAATTTCTTATTGTGTAAAAATTGTAGAATTTCAAGTGGAATTGTATATTATGAATAGATTTGTTGTACACTTGTTTGAAAAATTTTAAATGACTAAAGAAATATAAAATAAAACTAATAAACTTTTCTCATACAACTTTAAAAAAAAAAACAACACAAAAAACAATTAGACTATGCTAATCCACTTTATATTTGTTTGAATAAATGTAACCTGAAAAGGTTACAGCTTATCCAGAACACTGCGGTAGCGGCAAAACTGGTATTTGCTAAGCATAAATAAGATCATGTCATCCTTTATTTAAGGCACTTCATTGGCTTCCCGTCTTCTGGAGAATTCAATTTAAGTGTGCTTGTGTGATATTTTAAATTCTGTATGGGAATTTTTCCCTTTAATTCCTGTCCATCATCTAACTCCAGAAGTATTCAGAAATATAAACTTGGTTTTCCTACTATTAAGAGAATCAAAACTACCGTATTTTCACGCATATAACGCGTGCGTTATACACGATTTTACAAACCGTGCATAACCATGCGCGTTATACGTGTGAGCGCGTTGTACAAATTTTTTTTTTCATTCTGATCCGGCATTCCCCCTGCGAATCGGCATCCTCCCCCCCACACTCACGTCACCCCCCCCTCCCCCGCGATCCTACATCCCCCCCAGCACCGCAAAGACAACTCTTACCCGATTGGGCACCGGCACCAGCACCAATGCACAGGATGTGCCAGTGCCCGAAGATCCTCCCTCGTTGGGTTGGGCTGGGCTGGGTGGTAACATACATAGTAACATAGTAACATAGTAGATGACGGCAGATAAAGACCCCAAATGGTCCATCCAGTCTGCCCAACCTGATTCAATTTAAATTTTTATTTTTTTTTTAATTTTTCTTCTTAGCTATTTCTGGGCAAGAATCCAAAGCTTTACCCGGTACTGTGCTTGGGTTCCAACTGTCAAAATCTCTGTTAAGACTTACTCCAGCCCATCTACACCCTCCCAGCCATTGAAGCCCTCCCCTGCCCATCCTCCACCAAACGGCCATACACAGACACAGACCGTGCAAGTCTGCCCAGTCTGCCAAGTTTGCCCAGTCTGCCCAGTCTGCCAAGTTTGCGCATGCTCAAAGCCTAGTCCAGCCCGGCACAGGAAGAAGGAGGATCTCTCTCGCACCACCCAGCCCAGCCCAGCCCAACCCAACGAGGGAGGATCTTCGGGCACTGGCACTGGCACATGCTGTGCATTGGTGCTGGTGCCAGTGCCCAATCGGGTAAGAGTTGTCTTTGCGGTGATGGGGGGGATGTAGGATCGCGGGGGAGGGGGGGGGTGATGCGAGTGGGGGGGGGGGAGGATGCCGGTTCGCAGGGGGAATGCCGGATCAGATTATCTCGGATCAGAGGGGGAGGGGGGTGATGCGAGCGGGGGGGAGGATGCCGGTTCGGAGTAGGCGGGAGGAGGTTTTAGCATGCGCGGTATACGCGTGTGCGCGCTATATTAAAATTTTATTACATAAATTTCTGTTCCCCGCGCGCTATACCCGTGTGCGCGTTTTACACGGGTGCGCGGTATATGAGTGAAAATACGGTATATCCAATTTCTGTCGATCTCTTGCCTTCTCATTTGTAAAAATTTGGAATGAGCTTCTGTCTGAGATTAGATTACTCTCTCAATTACCAATCTTTCAGAAACTGTTAAAAACTCACTTATTTCAGAAATCTTTGATAGATTCATCTGTTCCAAATTAATGGTTGGAGTACAGATTATCTTTCATTCTCTACTTGATTTAAGGAAATCTTCTTAACCGAGTCAAACCCTTTCTGAGGGATGATTCGGTATATAAAATTAAAGATTGGATTAGCCATACAAGTTATTACCACATGAAGTTGGTGTCACCTGTCAGAAAATCAGTGCCAGGGCTATCTGTATATGTACACATTTCCCTGCAGCGAGCCAGCGTGGGGGCAGGGTTGATTTGAGCTCATAATCATATGCACACATTCAGAAGATGTACAGGTGCCAAAATATCAGAAGTAAATAAGGGACACCTATCTTAGTAGCTCAAGGTCTCCAAGTTTATTAATAATTATTTCATATACCAACCAACATGTACCTGGTCGGTTTACAAAACTAAAAGAGAAAAATTTAAAAAGCGCAAATCGGTACAAAGACATTGGCATAACTAGAGACAAGAGGAGTTTGGGAAAGGGGAAGTAAATAATTACATCATAAAAACAGGTACGTGGGGAAGGGAAAAAGAACAAGGAATGGGGGATCGCTTCATTGAAGCGGTTCTCATGAAGAGTAGGCTGTGATTGAAAATAGAATGGATTTTATCTAGTGTTTTGGAACGCGTCCTGGAACAGGAAAGATTTTGAAATTGGTTTTGAATTTGTCTAGAGAGTTTTCTTGGCGTAAATGAGGTAAGTTACATTCCCGTTTTCTGGAGTAATTTTCAAAATGGAAGACGGTGCATATTTTCCACTGAAAAGCTGGCGAGGTTCAAGCTGAGAGAAGTACGTGTGATGCTGTAAAGATACCCTTCACTTACTGTAGACCCCAGACAAATGCAGAAGCATGGATCCATACCTGAACTCCTTCCACCTCTCAGATACGGCCAGTTCCATCTCTTCAGTCTGACTTGGTACAAACCGGAACTCCGATACTACCTCAGGGGTGTGCTCAGCAGGATCAAAGTCACCCAGTTCGGCTAAAAAAAAACACACAACACAGTTACCTCCTTAGCAGATCTGGAAACACACCTTTTATACAGGCTAAGATTCCTGTTTCCAAAAAGAGAGTGAATATCAGGTTTACTTTTTTTGACAACTGACATTTCAGGCTGGAAGAGAGAGCAGACCTCATTCATGATCGTACTTGGGAGGGAAGATGTGGACAAGTACATTAAGTGAAATACTAAGATATTTCCTCTCATAGAGAGATCTATAAATGTCATAAGAACATAATAGCCATACTGGGTCAGCCCAATGGTCCATCAAGCCCAGTAGCCCATTCTCACGGTGGCCAATCCAGATCCCTAGTAACTAGCCAAAACCCAAAGAGAAGCAACATTCCATACTACTGATCCAGGGCAAGCAGTGGCTTCCCCCATGTCTTTCTCAATAACAGACTATGGGCTTTTCCTCCAGGAACTTGTCCAAACCTTTCTTAAAACCAGCTACAACCTCTGGCAACGCGTTTCAGAGCGAAAAAATATTTCCTCCTATTGGTTTTAAAAGTATCTCTTTTCCAAGCTGAAGAGCCCTAACCTTTTTAGGAACATTGGCTACCTGAACTGAGTTTAGAAACTCACCTTTTCCAAATATGAGCTCAATGTAAAAGCAAACGGTACTCATATGCATTTACCTGCCTCAAGGCAGCTTACAATCTATGGGTTACATTTTCTATCCTGTAGAAATACTCAACTTCTTAGTAAACCTAGCCTTAAGCTCTCTATACGAGATAATGGAGAGACAAGTGATGTCACTGCCTTGACTAATCTCAGCCTGCTCCCTCTTACCACTAGGCCTTTCTCACATTAACATATCTTTTTCACTCACACCCCCCCTCCCAATTTAAAATGTCCATGAAGGAAAGTCAAGTGTGTATTTATAAGATCATATGAATTTTTCTGATACACTTGTAATATGCAAAACTGAATAAAGAAATTAAAAAAAAAAAATGTCCATTGTTTACATTTAGTTTGTACATTATTTTCAAATGTAGGAGGAAAATTTGAAAAAAGTAAGAAGTTCACTTGCCTTGTAAAGCGTAAGCTGCCAACTGGACTGCTGTATCGAAAGGACAATCCAGCCTACAGAAAGAAATTCTGCATTAAGCACCTGAATGGGGCAGTCTAAAGACCCAAGCACAGCCTGCCAAGGCGCAAAACAACCAAAAGAAAAAATGTCCTTCATTACCTTCACTTATGACATTCACATTCAGGCTACATCTTGCTCACACAGCAAAATGGATTGAAGACACAATGCAGAGAATGAAATTATTACACTAAATCCTATTTAGAGACTATTGTTCTAGGTATCTTAAATAATAAAATGCTAGCCCGCGCATGCGCAGTAGTGAACCGTGTTCCCTGATCCCTTTTCTGTAGTGGTGTGGCCGCACGACTGCGCATGCGCGCTTAGTACGTCACCGCCAGAAGACGAACCGTCACAGAGTGAGTGAACGCCGAGTCCTGTGGCACATCCGGATTGTGAGCAGTCCTGCCTTTGGTCCTGTTCCTAGTTAAACCGGCTGGCAATAACAAAGCCAGATGCCATGGGTTCTTCCCTTTTGCCAAATTACTAAAGGCTCTGCCGGTCTCGATCCTGAGGGCCGGGATCGAGACCGGCAGAGCCTATAGCGATTTAGCAAGAGGGAAAGCCCCCCGTGATGTCTGGCTTCGTTATTGCCAGCCGGTTTAGTGGGACCGAGACAGGACCGAAGGCAGGGCTGCTCACAATCCAGATGCACCACTGGCTCATCACTCCCCACTCCTTCCAGCGGCCACCAAACAATGCCTTCCTCCCTGCCATGATCCTCAAGGCCTGAACTGCAAGTTTGAAGGTATGGCACGGACGGTTTGAGAATGAGGGAGAGAACAACGCAGCCAGACGGACCGCGGGAAGGGAAAGGGGGGGGACGAGGGTTTCGAGGGAGCCGGCTGGCCGCATAAATTTTTTTCATTTGAAATCTGCCGCCACCGCGACTCCTCTCTCATCTTCCGACATAATATAAGTGCAGCTCATGAGAGGAGCTGCGGCGGCGGCTTTGAAAACGGCTCCCTTAGTTCTTCGCTGCATTTTTTTTAAAGTTTAAAACTGCCGCCGTGGCTCCTCTCACGATCCCGGCCTGTGTCAGGGAAGGCTTCCGACGCAGGCCGGATCGTGAGAGGAGCTGCGTCGGCATCTTTAAACTTAAAAAAAAAATCCAGCAAAGAACTAAGGAAGCCATTTTATCTCCATGCTGCTACGAAGGAACAGGTGAGGGGGAGGGAAATGCTGATTCTGATGCACAGGGAGCAGGCAGGCATGCAGGGGGAGAGGGAAAGGGGCTGCTTTGGGGGTAGGGGTGTGCTGGGGGCACACAGAAATCATGGGCAGGGGATCACAGAGCAGGCAGGCATGGCTCAACAAGGGGAGAGGGAAAGGGGGCTGCTTTGGGGTGAGGGGTTTGCTGGGCCAGACAGCAATCATAGGGGGGAAACAGAAGGGGGCCACGGAGATGGCAGGCATGGCACAAAAGGGGGCAGGGGCATTGGGAAACGGGGCTGCTTTGGGGGAAAGGGTGTTCTGGGGGCACACACCAATCATGCCGGGGAAGAGAAGGGGGCCACAGAAAGATAGGCAGGCATGGCGCAATGGAGAAATACAGGCAGGCAGGGCGCAAGACAGAGACACAGACAGCATCCAAGCACAGAGAGAGAAAGGGAAAAAAAAACAGTTGTCTACTCTAGCACCCGTTGCACAAGGGGAGAACAAAAGACATACTGATGGACAGGGGGTTGAAGAAAAGGAACGGAGGACTAATGTTGGACAGGGGGAGAAGGAAAGAGGTGCTGCTGGACAGGGGGGGGAGGTAAAAAAAGGGAGAAGGGCTGCTGCTGCATAAGGAGAGCAGTGAAGGGGTGGTGGTGGACACAGGGGAGGTAAAAGGAAGGGAAAATGGACAGGGGGAGCAGGCAAGGGGTGGTGATGGACAGCCAAGGAAAAAGAAAGGCAGAAAGAAAGAAAGCGGCTAAGGAGAGAGAGAGAAAGAAATAAAGACAGACACACACACACACACACACATGCTCTAGCACCCGTTAATGTAACGGGCTTAAAGACTAGTATATAATAATAATAATTTTATTTTTATATATCGCCAAAGCCAAAGTAGTTCACAATAAGAAGAGCTGGACAGTCAGCAAAGAAATAACAATGAAGTTCTTGTCTCATCTGTTTATCTAAATTAGCTCTTCTGAACAGGGACCATTTATTACAGCGCTGCATATGCTTTTCAGCACTACAGAAATTATAAATTGTAGTAATAGATTCCTTTATGAAAGAGCAGCTCCATTTTTCATCACCTTGCTTCCTCTTGGCTAGTGCCGAGGCTCAGAAGGTAAGTTCTCTCTGAAAACCCCAGGTGCCATTTTTCTGTGAACCCAGTAATTAGTGTTGCCAACCTGCCAGCTTAAGTCGACCTGGCCGTCTGCCGCTAAACCCTCAAAACTGGCATCCAAAAAGCCTTTTTTTTTTTTTGCTGAGGCATCCCACCTCTCTCTCTCCCCCATGCTGCAGATTTTAATCTTCCAGGTCGGAGCCAGCAGTGTCAGTCAGCTTAAACACACCGTCTTCAGCAGTCTGATTAAAAAAAAAACCCAACAAACCCCAAAACCTCCTCCCTCTGCTACAGTGTCCCACCTTCCTGGGGACAGAAGTCACAGCAGAGGGAAAGTTTCCAGGGCGCTGAAGGATGTGTGTTTAAGCTGACTCAGGCTCTGGCTGAGAAGGTTAAAAGCCGCAGCCTGCAGGGATGAGAAGGGAGAGAGATGTGCCAGATCCTGCCGGGGTGGGGAGCCAGAAGGACTGCATTGCAAGAAGGGGGAAAAGCGAAGGAGACAAATGCCAGACAGTGGGGAGGAAAAGGAAGGAGACAGATTCCAGATGGTGGGTTGGGGGAAGGAGACAAGAGGGAGAGATGCTGACCACAGGGGGAAAAAGAGGGAATGGGACAGGAAAACAGAGAAAAGATGCTAGGCATAGAAGGAGCCTAAGAACAGGGGTAGGGACACAAAGGTATAAAGTTGGACATGGGTGGGGGGATAGGGATAATGAGATGAGGGACAGAGGAAAGGACAGATAAGGGATGTAGAGGGAAGATAGATGGTGGGCATGCAGTGTGAAGATATATCAGATGGTCAAAGAGACCCTGCAAGAGAATTAGAAAAAAACAGAAGAGACATTGGGACTAAAAGCAAATGGAGAAAGAAAATGCTCAGACAACAAAGGTAAAAAATATATTTTATTCAGAATTTAGAAATTGGAATGGGTCAGTTTTGGCAAGTGTTCTTCTCCGATATCTTGCAGTTCAGTTTCTAGTTCTCTACATGCATAGAGTGGCTTCTTGAAGTTTCCAGTTCAGTTTTTTTATTTCATCTCTTTCTCACTGAGTGGCCCCTTGTTTTAGACAACATAGAAGGAGGGGGATCAATGTATCTAAAATGCTCTTGCCAATTGGGGGGGGGGGGGGGGGCAGAGAGAATCAAGACCAATGTAATCTGGTACAGATGAAAGATTCAAGAGTGTGCTCCTGTTTCTAGGCTGCACGCAGTAATTACACTTTTTTTTAATTCCCTTAATGAAGATAGTTAAAACAAGTTTTAAGAAATCTTTAACCTTTTCAAAAAGCCCAAGTGGCAGAAGTTGAAGCCGGGCCTCCCTGATCAGAAAAAAAAGCCTGTACTGGGGAGTTCACAAATCAGAAATTAGTACTCAAGGATTAGGGCCCGAATGTATCCCTTATTAACTCAAAACAAGCCCCACACGGACAAATGATACACACACCCAACAACACTACAAGGCCTTAAACATACAACCAACAGCATTCACACTCCCCAAAAGAAAAAGAAAAGAAGTGGAGAAAAAGGCCTCAGTTCAGCTTCATCTGGTCAAAAAAACTCCACTCCTACAGAAGCTGTTTATCTGTAAATACTGAAAAATAGTCCAAAAACAAGGCAACTAAAGCAGCCTGCCAGGTGGTATCAACCAGCACGCCTAGTACAGATGAAAGTCAGTGGGCGAATGTAACAAAAGGCAGTATAGTCCAGCTCATAACATCCACAGCTAACTTAGCTGCTAATGGCCTGGCCTGGAATTGGAAGCCATTAGCAGCTAAGTTATTTTTTCTTGCTTTTGCGGTGGATGTTATGAGCTGGACTATACTGCCTTTTGTTACATTCGCCCACTGACTTTCATCTGTACTAGGCGTGCTGGTTGATACCACCTGGCAGGCTGCTTTAGTTGCCTTGTTTTTGGACTATTTTTCAGTATTTACATATAAACAGATAAACAGCTTCTGTAGGAGTGGAGTTTTTTTGGCCAGATGAAGCCGAACTGAGGCCTTTTTCTCCACTTGTTTTCTTTTGGGGAGTGTGAATGCAGTTGGCTGTATGTTTAAGGCCTTGTAGTGTTGTTGGGTGTGTGTATCGTTTGTCTATGTGGGGCTTGTTTTGAGTTCACAAATCCCCATGCCTCAGCAGATCAAGTTCTGGGAGGGAACCAAGGAGGAGAGTTTCCCAGGAAAATAAAATTAATGTTTCCAATCCCTCCAGACAGAGCGGGAGCTCCCATAATTACAGCTGTAAAGTAGTTATTCACAGATCAGAAACACATTCCACATGGCCATATGGGGCAAAGAGGCTCTTATGGAAGGATGAACCCAGCCACGGGGAGACTCTGCAACGTTTACAACTTAAGAAGCCTTCTAGATATTGGCACAGTGGCACTTTGTTAAGAAGGAACTGACTTATTGCTTCAGGGCTTCGAGAGGGAGGCTTACAACAAAAGGGTCAAGTGAAGAGAAGAAAAAAAAAAAAATCATGAAAGCCTCAGCAACTGTCTGAGCCAAAAGAACAGGTTTCTTTTTCTCAGGACGCAAAACTGAACAACATGTCACGTGGTCAAAAAAAAAATATTTTGAAAGCCGATTTCTCCTCCTGAAAATATGTCGGAGAAGTAGGGGGGGGGGAGAAAAACACCCATTGCATTCTGCGTTTCTGTGAACACTAACTTCAATGGATTTAAAGGTGAACACAGCAGCAAAACTAAGATTTTTAAAACACTTCCCTGGCTACATTTGGAAAAGTGTGCAGTATCAGATTTGTTGGTGCACAAAGACATTTGTTACCCTGGCAGCTGGAAATATTTTTATTTAATAAAGCTGAAGCGTTAACTAGGTGCGACTTCTTCTGACACTTTTTGACACTGCAAAGTTAACATCAATAAAGGAAGTAGGAGTACATTATGTGACCTCAAAGAAGAAAATGTTTTGTCATCGCTGCTGTACATCTGTGGAACAGTTTTCCAGGGCATCTGAGATTGTGCACAGAATGGGTCAGCTTTAAGAAATTATTAAAAACAATTTGTCGATGCCTATATGTAAGAGATATAATTGATTCCATGCTGCTTTGGACATATGCCTGTCAATGGACTGTGAATATTGATTGCATTTGTATGCTTATTGGAATGTAGATAATGTGTGATGTCGTGTTTGTCTATTTCAGGGATAGGCAATTCCGGTCCTCGAGAGCCGGAGCCAGGTCAGGTTTTCAGGATCTCCACAATAAATATGCATGAGATAGATTTGCATCTCAAGGAGGCAGTGCATGCAAATCCATATTCATTGTGGATATCCTGAAAACCTGGCTTGGCCTACCCCTGGTCTATTTTATGGAATTTTATGACTTTGTTGATACTGGAAACCATCTAGATTTAAGGCAGTATATAAATTATTAAATAAATTGCCTGAGGGTGGAACTGCCATCTTTTCACACTTGGAAGTGTTCAGCTGAGCACTTGCGACAAACACGCACATACTATATCTTCGGGAAAAGATTAAAGGCTCGTCTTTTCTTCTCGAACCAACATCATCAACTACAACCTACCCAACAAACATTAACCAATGCTCAAGTCCTCCAATCAAAGATCTTATCACGGACCACATCTCAACCTATTGTAAATCACAACCAATCTTATTGTGAAACCGCATTGAATCCTAGAAGAAAACTACGGTATAGAAGAAAAATATTATGGCATGGTATATATGGTATATGCCACAGGGAAAAATTAACTGCTATATGACTCCATGGGAATGTAAGGTAGGAAAAAATTTGGGCTCCTTGTAAAACTTTACTTTGCTTTAGGTTATAGCTGGGATGGAGGTGCAGGAATCTGTTCGGGGTATTCTTTGTTTTTTAGGTGGGGGAGAATAGGAGATTGTATGTTAGAAGAAAAGTTTTGATACAAGATACTCTATAACAGGGCTGCCCAAGTCCGGTCCTCAAGATCTACTGCAGGCCAGGTTTTCAGGATATCCACAATGAATATGCATAAGAGAGATTTGCATACCAAGAAGGCAGTGCAGGCAAATCTCTCTCATGCATATTCATTGTGGATATCCTGATAACCTGGCCTGCCAGTAGATCTCGAGGACCGGACTTGGACAGCCCTGGTCTAGAACCTATGCTTATCAATGTACACCATTTGTTCAGTACGTTCTATTTCCCATGGATTCTTTTGTTTTCCTTTTTTGTAAAATTGTCTTGAGTTTTTCAATTAAACCTCTTAAAATTAAAAAAGGGGGTAAAATGGTGAGTAATGTTATATAAAAGGATCGATGCAAGGGTTTTAGGTGCTTTAGATCAGCGATTCCCAAGTCGGTCCCGGAGTATCCCCTTGCCAGTCAGGTTTTCAGGCTATCCATAAGGAATATTCATGAAAGAGCTTTCTGTACAATGGAGTTCATGCATATTCATGCATATTCATTGTGGATATCCTGCAAATCTGACTGGTAAGGGAATACTCCAGGATCAGCTTGGGAAACACTGCTTTAGATGAACCTTAGTTTGATAGACTGCTTATAGTCACAGCTATGACGTTTACAAGTAACATAGTAGATGACGGCAGATAAAGACCTGAATGGTTCATCTAGTCTGCTCAACGTAATTCAATCTAAAAATTAGTTGTTTTTTTCTTCTTAGCTATGGTACAAATTCAATAAGAAGACTTGAAGCGGTCCAGAGGAGGGCGACGAAAATGATAGGAGGCTTGCGCCAGAAGACGTATGAGGAGAGACTGGAAGCCCTGAATATGTATACCCTAGAGGAAAGGAGAGACAGGGGAGATATGATTCAGACGTTCAAATACTTGAAGGGTATTAACGTAGAACAAAATATTTTTCAGAGAAAGGAAAATGGTAAAACCAGAGGACATAATTTGAGGTTGAGGGGTGGTAGATTCAGGGGCAATGTTAGGAAATTCTACTTTATGGAGAGGGTGGTGGATGCATGGAATGCGCTCCCGAGAGAGGTGGTGGAGAGTAAAACTGTGACTGAGTTCAAAGAAGCGTGGGATGAACATAGAGGATTTAGAATCAGAAAATAATATTAAATATTGAACTAAGGCCAGTACTGGGCAGACTTGCAAGGTCTGTGTCTGTATATGGCCATTTGGTGGAGGATGGGCTGGGGAGGGATTCAATGGCTGGGAGGGTGTAGATGGGCTGGAGTAGGTTTCAACAGAGATTTTGGCAGTAGGAACCCAAGCACAGTACCGGGTAAACTAAACTAAACTAAACCTTAGGTAAACTTGTATACCGCGCCATCTCCACAAGCGTAGAGCTCGGCACGGTTTACAGGGTTAGGTTGAAAAGGAGCTACAATGAAGGGTTATAGGAAAGGAGCTAGGAAGATAAAGAGGGACAAGGTACCAAAGAGCGGGAGGTGTTAGATTTTGAAAAGAGCCAAGTTTTCAGGTGTTTGCGGAAGGATTGGAGGGAGCTTGAAATTCTGAGCGGGGATGTGAAAGCTTTGGATTCTTGCCAAGAAATAGCTAAGAAGAAAAAATTAAAAAAAATTTAAATTGAATCAGGTTGGGCAGACTGGATGGACCATTTGGGTCTTTATCTGCTGTCATCTACTATGTTACTATGTAGGAAAATAGAACAAAGTGAAAAGAGAAATAAAGTTGTAGTCCATCTGTACTGTCTTCATTGTATGCAAATAGATCTCATACATATTCATTGGGGAAATTCTGAAAACCCAAGTAGGTTGTGGCCCTTGAGGATAAATGTTGCTCACACATGTACTAAAGTTTCTACAGCCAGATTTGGGGTACCCAAAGCATCCCGAGCCCCCAGCTGACCTGGGAAGCAGAAGGACCAATTTGCACTGAACCCGTGTTGGGCCAGCTCCAGCACAACCCTCCTGCGTAACACAGCAGTACTTACTTTCCACTCAAAATGTCCTGTTTCAGCTGCAGAACAAATAAGTACCTATGGAGAAAGGACAGAAATGAGTAAGCGAGGCTCCCCAGCGGGGACGTGCAGTCAGAATTATAACTTCCCCTGTTCTCTTAGGCTTTCGCGGCTGGCATCATGACTGTTGCTGTTTTCTATGTCTCGCCACATCTGTGTAGGTAGAGCCGACGTTTCAGTCATTGTGCTGCTTTCTTCAGGGTATATTGTGAGGTCTGCGGTTTGTCTTTATATAATAGTGGATTGACTGACCTGATTGAGATCAGGGAGATGGTCATGAATTTGAATTTTAGCGGGAAATTCAAATTTAATGGCTGAAGTGTCGGTTTTGCCTAAACAGACGTGGCGAGACAGGGAAAACGGCAACAATTAAGAAAAACACCAGGTCATTTTAGTCTCCTGCCACCCATTCTACGTTTCCTAAGCTTTTCTTGCTTCACCACACATGTCATAAAAAAACAAGAACACCAAAACATGCAATTTGATCTCTGGGCTTGCACAGAGGCCCAGATTCACAAACAAATCGTCTTACATTAAGCGCCGGCAGGCACCTAGATAGCACCTACTGGTGTCTAACGTAAGTGGCTTATTGGGTTTAAGTGGCGCGATAAATTGGTCACATCAATAAAATCCAATTAAACCCTCATTAAAAAATAAAAAAGCTGCCTCTGGGATCGGCACCTAGGTCCCTGGCAGCTAACAGCGCATAGTGAAGCCTGGATGTGGGCATGTTTAGGAGTGGCGCCAGACTTCGATGTCACTATGCATCGCTGGCTGCGATTCTGACAGGACCTTGGGTGCCGGAAATATAGGCCTGTTAAAACGCAATTCTGGAAGCAGAGCTTGCTCGTGATGGACACAGAGCAGGTGCCCATATTTTTAGGAACCTGCCGTGGCAGGTGCTGCTTCCGGACACAGCCCCAGAATGCGCAGGCCTCTATGGACCAGCATAAAATACTTCAAAGACCAGCCTCTTTACCTATCTTCACTGATCATTCCCTACAACCCATCGCGAACACTGCGCCAAACCCACTATGAGTCCACCAGGGACGCTGCCACCTTCTTTATTGTTCCTAAATCCCGGAATGTTCGCCCCTCCTTATATTTGAATACAGCCAAACTTCCCAAAGTCCAGAACCTTGGTGAAAATGTTCCTTTATGAAAGGGCATTTAATCTCATCTCTTCTGAATGAATTTAAGGTCAAACCTCAACCGATGCCTGGGGAGACTGGGATGAATATACAGATGATAAAAATAAAAGCAAATGTGTTTCTGAAATTGCAGGAAATGTCAAGTTTTTCCTGTTCTTAATGGAATTATTTTCTCAATTTTAAACTAGTGATTGTTAACCGCATTGAACCTTGTTTAGGAAGAAGCACTATATTAAAAACAAAACATCACGGCAACCTTTCCTATATAACGTCCTGAATGCTTTCGCTATTGCATTTGCGCAAGAAAAGTAGGCAGATTCCCAAACTGCAGAAATGTAGAAGAGTGCACCAAATGAGCCCCCCCCCCAAAAAAAAAAAAACCCCAAGGGCCTTCAAAATTGGAGACAATCAAAGGAGTGGATCGATTTTTCACTCCGTCAAAAATTACAAAGACTAGGGGACACTCGATGAAGTTACAGGGAAATACTTTTAAAACCAATAGGAGGAAATATTTTTGCACTCAGAGAATAGTTAAGCTCTGGAACGCGTTGTCAGAGAATGTGGTAAGAGCAGATAGTGTAGCTGGTTTTAAGAAAGGTTTGGACAAGTTCCTGGAGGAAATGTCCATAGTTTATTATTGAGAAAGACAAGGAGGAAGCAACTGTTTTACCATGGATCGGTAGCATGGAATATTGCTACACTTTGGGTTTTCGCCAGGTACTAGTGACCTGGATCGGCCACCTTGAGAACGGGCTACTGGGCTTGATGGACCTTTGGTCTGACCCAGTAAGGCTATTCTTATGTTCTGCCTTCAGAGACATTAAATATAAAAGCAGAAGGGTACGAATGTTCTCTGTAATGGCTCCAATGTGGTGGAACACCCTACCAAAGGAATTAAAGTTAGAAAAGGACACCGGAAAATTCAAGAAAGAGAACACTATCCTTTTCTCAGACTACTTCAACTGAAACTTTGAACCAACAGAGGGAGGAAGCAACAGAGAATAATAGCAGCACCCCCCCCCCCCACACACACACATAAAAAACACACAATAGGAGGACAGGACATGTATGCACATAGGACATCTTTCCAGAAATGTTTAAGATATGGTGGATATAGTAAACAAACTAAAATAAATTAGGATTTGTAACTAGAATGATTTAGGATGAATATAGTCCACATTGCTAGCGCTATTTAGGATGCAAAAATGTAAATATAGATTACTTGATTGTAACAATAAATCTATTTAGGGGGGTGTTAATTTAGCATATAATGATAGGCTGCGCATGCACACTAAAAAAACGTGTTCCCTGATCCGTCACGAAAATACGAGTGCGCATGCGCGGGTTTTACGTCACCACCTACTCGCTTTGTACGTCACAGCCTCCCTGCTCTACACAAGCCGGACCGCAGCCAGACGACGATCTCCGTTCCTCCTGCCGCCGCCGATCTCCATTCCTCCTTTGCCACCCACCCCCTTCTCTTCCTCACAGCCTCCCTGCTCTCCACAAGCCGGACCGCAGCCAGACGACGATCTCCATTCCTCCTGCCGCCGCCGATCTCCGTTCCTCCTTTGACACCCACCCCCTTCTCTTCCCGCGGGCCCGAATGGCGATTCCAGCAGCGTGTGCATCAGTTTTCACACGCTGCTTCGGGCCCTTCTACTGCCCTGATTTGCTCTGCCGCGTCTCTGATGATGTCCTCAGGGACGTGCCAGAGTAAATCAGGGCAGTAGAAAGACCCGAAGCAGCGTGTGGAGACTGATGCAAGCGCTGCTGTAATCACCAAGTTTGTAGTCCGGACCGCGGGAAGGGAAAGGGGGGGGTAGAGGCAACGCTAATGCTGCTGCACAGGGAACTGGTGGGGGGGGGAGGGAAATGGAGGGGGAGGGAATGCTGCTTTGGACAGACAGACAGAGAGAGGAAGGGAAACACAAAGAAAATAAGAAAGACACAGGGCCAGGTACACAGGGAACTGGTGTGGGGGGAGGGAAATGAAGGGGGATGGAATGCTGCTTTGGACAGACAGACAGAGGGAGAAAAAAGAAAAACACAGGGGCAGGGAGATACACATAAAGACAGACAGGCAAAGAGGGACAGAGACAAACATAAAGGACAGCGGGAGCCGCGTCAGGAGGGGTGCGGGATGCGGCAGTGGGAACTTTTCCAATGGGTGCAACTGGGCGGCTGTCGGGAACCTCTGATCAGGGACAGAGCAAGGTAAGAGTATCATAGGGATAAGAAGGAGGAGGGGTGATAAAAAAGGAAGGGATGCCTACTGCTGGACAGGGGGAGAAGGAAAGAGATGCTGATGGACAGGGGGGTGAAGAAAAAGGAACAGAGGACAGCCAAGGAAAAAGAAAGGCAGAAAGAAAGAAAGCGGCTAAGGAGAGAGAGAGAAAGAAATAAAGACAGACACACACACATATGTTCTAGCACCCGTTAATGTAACGGGCTTAAAAACTAGTACATATATAATAGCGTAATAATGCAAATATGATCCCCTAGCCAAGCAGCTCGGAGGCCGACAACAATCACAGTGGAATCCATCTGAATCTGTACTTAAAATCCATTACAGATGTCCTTGAAAACCATTCTGAATTGACTCCCGAGTCATTAGCAGCGGTATAGAAGCTTCCAATAAAGTTAAAGATACACAGGAAGTGGGGGGAGTAGGTGTCATGGAAATTGCTGGGACCGACACACATTCTCCACAGCTGTGAGAAATTGAGGTTTTCCCGCATCCTCCCTTTCAAAAGGGCAAGCAGATGAATCCTGGAGCCATCCTACACATTCCCTAATTTACATGAGAAGGGAGGGTGTGCAAGACCTGGCAGACTGCAGCCCTGTTCTCCTCCTTCCCATTCCAGAAGGAATCCAGAAAATCTGGTCTGATCAAGAGCTGTGGGCAAAAGGCCAGGACCTGCCAGTCTCAGCTTCTTTCACTTTTAGCTTGAAGGAAGCCCTGACCTGGCAAATGAAACTGCCAACACAGGGAACTTCGAATACTATTTATACAGATCTTAACCACAGAGGAAACCTCCATCTAAATGTAACCATCACCCTCCAAATAATTGCAAACACAACATCAACTGCTGGCATAATGGTCTAACGGGTTAAAGCAGGGGTGTCAAAGTCCCTCCTGGAGGGCCGCAATCCAGTCGGGTTTTCCCCAATGAATATGCATGAGATCTATTAGCATACAATGAAAGCAGTGCATGCAAATAGATCTCTTGCATATTCATTGGGGAAATCCTGAAAACCCAACTGGATTGCGGCCCTCCAGGAGGGACTTTGACACCCATGGGTTAGAGCAACGAACTAGGATTCAAATTCCACTTCCTTCACCGGTGCTCCTAGTAATCTCGGATAAGTGTTTTATCTGACACTACTCTCTGAGAATAGAATTCAACTGCAACAAGTTCTAATGACAAAAATATAAGACGGCCTCAGCATCCAGAAAGGCAGCTTGAAAATTAACATTTATAGCGGACTTAAAATTTCCAGTAAAGGAACAAATAATTTGTAAAGTTGGTTGTTTTTTTTAAAAAAAAACACAAAAAGGACGCACAACCCATCAGCAAAAAATTATTAAAAAAATAAGACATCAATGTTACCATTTGCAAGCGAAATTCTTTTCTATTTCACTGTGTAACAGGTTTTGGGGCATGAATTGTAGTGGGTGTTCTATAGTGATCTGGGGTTGCTGAATTCAAAACTGACCTTAAATTTTTGGTATAACCCTCTGATTTTTGGCAAAAGAGCATTATAATGCAAAAATTAAAATTTTCGCTATATTTTCCAATGCTTGGAGCAAATGTTATAACACTCTCTGAAATATTAAAACAGTTTGCCTCAAATTAGATTTTTAAGCTAAAGTGAGAAAAGTGCATAGATAGCATTGAAGAATGTAATCGAGAATTTTCTGGGGAACAGGAAGGCACCAGACTATGTCCAAATGGTGGAGACGATGCTTAAAGCATTCTGTGATCTCAAAGTTTGCCTCAAATTAGATTTTTAAGCTAAAGTGAGAAAAGTGCATAGATAGCATTGAAGAATGTAATCGAGAATTTTCTGGGGAACAGGAAGGCACCAGACTATGTCCAAATGGTGGAGACGATGCTTAAAGCATTCTGTGATCTCAAATGCAATCTTGGTAATCTTGGCAGTGTTATTGGTGAGCACGGGGAAAGGTTTCACCAGGACATTGCTACGACGGAGAAACGATATCAGGGCAGATGGAATCCATCAATACTCGCGCCGACTATTGTTGGACATTAATTAGAGATGCTCCTTTTTTTTTTTTTTTAAGTTCAATAAATTTTTTATTGAGTATTTTGAAAAATACAGAGAGCAATTCAAATACATAAAAAATAATATAACATTTTGTATATATATATATGGTTTATAAATATAGAATAAACTATAAAGGATCATAGTATTAAGAAAAGCTCAGAGTAATGGAGTTATTTGTGAAGACTGTATGAGAAAAAGATGAGATAGAACAGAATAAAAGTTAAGGAAAAAGGAAAGAAAGAGGAAAAGTGAAGAAAAGGAAAGGGGGACAGGAGTGTCTACAAGTCAGAGCGTACATATGAATCTAAGAATGACCAGGGTGATTTTTTGCTTTTCAAATTCTTAGAGATTCGGTGTGTAATTTTATTCTCATATGCATATGATTCAAATCTATGATACATACATAAAGAGTTCCACCAAAACGTATAATCTAATAGCGAAGATGATTTCCAATTTTTCAGAATGTGCATGAGGGCAATTACCAACATGGTATCAATGAGTCTAGGAGGACAATTTGATTGCACAAAGCAGGGATGTTGAGATCGAAGGATTATAATGTCCATAGAAATCTCTTCTGAGCAGTTAGTGATAGATTGTATGGTGTTCCAAATTTGGGTCCAAAAAGAGCGGACCAAAGTACAATGTAAAAACATGTGATCAAGAGTTCCCTCCTCTTTCAAACAATTCCAGCAAACAGAGTCTTGTTTTAATTTGGCTTTCCACATGCGAAATGGGGTCCATATTGCGTTCCACATAATAAAGAACATTGATTGTGAAACTCTAGCAGATAAAAGTGGGCGGTTTGTTGAAGACCAAAAGAGTTCCCAGTCAATGTCAGAAAGCGGAGTGATGAGTATATTATCCCAGTGTTTCATAGAATGGTATGAAAAAGTGAAGAAATTATCTCTCAGAATATTATAAAAAAAAGATATAGCTTTTCCTTTTGCTAGAGACCATAAAGACCAATGGCAGATAGTATTTTTGGAAGACATGAAGTCATATCGTATGTGCACAGAAGACAGCACTTCAATGAGTGTGATCCACTGTGAATAAGCAGAAGAGGGCAACATATATGTGGAACAAAGTATATCAAAAGGAATTGACTTAGTGAGAGTAGACAGTTGATGAACAAACCATATACCTGCCCGCTGCCACCGTTTCCATGAAAGGGATTTGCCTTGGTTTTGGATTTTGGAATTATTCCAAAGAGACATGAGTGGGCTAACACTAATTGAGATCTCAGCTATATTATCTAAATAATGGAGAGCATGCTGCGTTGAACTTAACAGAGAATACTTTCTCAAATGTCTGGGTATTGATATCGTTAGTAAACAGGAGATGTGTAAAGGTTTGCATAGAAAACATTCCATTTCAAACCAAGTAGGAGGGTCTTGATAAAAGGAATCATTAATCCAGTAAGCTCCATATTTAGTTAATGAAGCTATATAATAATGGTAGAAATCAGGGATGTTAAGACCACCGTTAATTTTAGAGGCTTTCAGCTTGGCTAGAGCAATTCGAGGTTTTTTCTTGTTCCATATGAATTCAGATAGCTTCCTATTTAGCCAATAGAAGAATGATTTACGGCATAGAAGAGGAAGCATAGAGAGAATGTCATTTATTTGAGGTGCTAGAGTCATTTTAATGGATGCTATCCTACCCCACCAAGACAAATAAAGTGGAGACCATCTAGATGTAGTGTTAAGAACTAAATTTTTGATTTTAGATATATTAAGATCTTGAGCAAGGACCGGATCCTTGTGTATTAGAATCCCCAAGTATTTCACAGCTTCATTTGACCATGTGAATGGAAATTTAGCCAAATCTGATTGAAGAATGTTATTGTTCAGAGGAAAGATTTCTGATTTCTCCCAATTGACAGAATATCCGGAAAAGCGAGAGTATTGTTTGATGATATGTATAAGATGAGGAAGAGAAGATTGAGGGTTCCTAAGAAAAATTAAGACATCATCAGCATAGGCTGCTAATTTAAATTCTCGATCAGAGGAGGGAATACCATTAATTAAAGGGCTTTGTCGAATAGCAGAGAGAAGAGGCTCTAACACTAAATTGAACAATAATGGTGAGAGAGGACAGCCCTGTCTAGTGCCTCTATGAAGGGGAAATTTATTGGATAGAGAATTGTTAATTAGAATACGAGCGGATGGACTGTGATATAATGTTTCAATCCATTTCGTGAAAAATGAGCCAAAATTATACCCTTTCAGGACACAAAAAAGAAAAGGCCACTCCACTCGATCAAAGGCTTTTTCAGCGTCTATAGCTAGGCCTATTATTGGGTCTGTCAATGTTTTAGCGTGAGCATTAATATGGTGAAAGAGGCGCAGGTTATCTCCTATATATCTTTGTTTAATAAACCCCATTTGATCTTTATGTATAAGATGTGGAATCACTTTGGTAAGTCTAAGTGCCAGTATTTTTGCCATTATTTTGTAATCTAAATTAAGGAGAGAGATAGGACAGAAGTTTTTAACCAAGGTGGTGTCCCTGTCAGGTTTAGGAATTACTACAATGGTGGCTTCAGTGAAATTAAATTGTTTATCTGGAGTGGAATGAAGGAAATCATAGTATGTAAGGAGATGAGGAGCTAAGATGTTTCGGAATTGTTTAAAAAATTCGTTAGTAAAACCGTCCGGACCAGGGGCTTTTCCAGTCGGTAGAGAAGATATGGCAGCTTCTATTTCTGTTATAGTTATCGGAGAATCTAATTCCAATTTAACAGAGTCCGATATGGTCGGAAGAGATAAGGAGGAAAGAAAGGAGTCTATATCTGAATCAGGAGCCGCAAAATCAGATTGGTATAATGAAGCATAAAAATTTTCGAATTGAGAAGAAATTAAAGATCTGGTTTTGACTAATTGTCCTGCTGGGTTTTGGATAGATGTGATATGTAGCCTTTTGGATTTAATTTTAAGGTATCTGGCCAATGGGCGACCCATAAGACTTATCTCCCATATAATGGCCAGAATTGGAGATGAAGATATCACGTCTGGCTATGCATGAAACTAAAGTATTATATTCATATTTAAGTTTTTGGATATTTTGAAGAATAATTGGGTCTTGTAAGTGATTAGACATATGTTGTAGTTCTAATGTTTTAATAGAGTTTTCTAATTCTTTTTCTTTTATCATGGACTGTTTTTTTTTCCAAGAAGCAATTTTTATCAATTCACCTCTAAGGGTTGCTTTGTAAGCTTCCCAGACTATGGAAGGACAAATTTCAGGATCTTTAGAGTTATTTTCAAAAAATTCCACTGTGAACGAGTTGATTTTTTCAATAGTTTCTTCATCTAAGAGTAGGGCGTTGTTTAAGCGCCAAGAAGGAGATTCTTTACGCGGAGCCGAGATAGAAATATATAAAGAAATGGCAGCATGGTCCGTAAGAGAGATTGGATGTATAATAGCATTTGTAAGATCCTGAATGAGAGAAGAGGATATGAGAAAGAAATCAATTCTCGAGTAGGAATTATGAGGTGGGGAAAAATGTGAGTATTCTCTACCTTTTGGGTGAAGTAATCGTCAAGGGTCCACGAGGGAGAAGGCATCATTTAGAGCCTGAAGAGCTGTGAATGACTTGGATTTGGAGGGTTTACAAGAAGAAGATCTATCAATATATAAGTCTTGGATTTGATTAAAGTCTCCTCCCAATATTAGAGAACAAGAACTGAATTCAATTAGCGCAAGCTGAATATCTCTAAAAAAATCCGGGTGATCTTTAACCGGGCCATATATTTAGAAGAACGAAATCCACTGAGTGCAGCGCAGCATGTACCAGACACCATCTTCTCTCCGTGTCTGTTTTAATTGAATGAATAGTGGGAGATAGTTTATCTTTAAGAAATATTGAAACACCATTTTTCTTTTGATTGGTTGCAGGGGAGTATAAGTGAGCGGAATATCCCTTTAGTTGAAATTTTGTGGCGGCAGCGGGTGGGAGGTGGGTTTCTTGTAGGAAAATTATATCTGGATGTTTGTTAAACACATAATTAGATATCTTTTTTCTTTTAATGGGATGATTCAGGCCATTCACATTAAAGGAAAAGACATGTAGGTCAGCCATAATATATGAAATGCAGTGGTGAAATATGAGGTATATCCCCTTTATCAAAAAAAAAATAACTGATATATTTGTAAGGTTAGGTAGACACTCCTGTCTAAGAAGAAAAATAGAAAGAGCATTAAAATAAGAAAGAAGAAGTCAGTAATGTCAGCGTAATATATGGTCAGAAAAGAAATAAACCATATTATCATGCATATCTTAAAATATTTTAAGGGTGCTCTTATGAGCACAGAAGAATAACACATGTGAAGTAACTAACAGAGTTCACACCTAATCAGTGATATAAAATGTGAGATTAGTGTGCTTAACTTAGCAGACTATAAAAATTATGTATTTCATTACATAGAACATTGAGATAAGAGCTTATTGGCACAGTCTAAAATATCAAAATTGGAATTGATTTGATCAAACAAGGACCTGCACGGCTGATGTCAAGTAGAATTAGATCCTGGGCAGCAGGAGAGCCAGCGTGAAGCTCTTAAGGGCTTTGCATACAGGACCTCTCTTCAAGATCCAGCACAGTGAAGGGGAAGGGAGATCGAGTCGTCCCCCTTCACTGCACCGGAGGAGCCTGAGATCGGCGGTTTGCCCCGCCCCCAACAGCCACTTCAGCACCGGTCTGCCGTTACAGCCCTCTTAAGGGCTTTGCATACAGGACCTCTCTTCAAGATCCAGCACAGTGAAGGGGAAGGGAGATCGAGTCGTCCCCCTTCACTGCACCGGAGGAGCCTGAGATCGGCTGTTTGCCCCGCCCCCCAACAGCCACTTCGGCACCGGTCTGCCGTTACAGCCCTCTTAAGGGCTTTGCATACAGGACCTCTCTTCAAGATCCAGCACAGTGAAGGGGAAGGGAGATCGAGTCGTCCCCCTTCACTGCACCGGAGGAGCCTGAGATCGGCTGTTTGCTCCGCCCCCCAACAGCCACTTCGGCACCGGTCTGCCGTTACAGCCCTCTTAAGCCCTCTTACAGTCCCTCCTTCCTTCGCCCCTCGAACAGGAGAGATCTGCCCTGCTCTCCCCAGCCCATCCGAGTGCTACTAAAGACCAATCTTCCAGCCTGACCCAGCTTTTTTTCAGCCCACTGCGAGCCGCCGAGGAGGAAGGAGGGAAGGAAAGAAAAAAAAAAAAATTTTTTTTTTTTTTTTCTGTTCCTCTTCGGCGACTTCAAGGCAGAGGAATGAGGAAGCCTCCTCCCTCCTCCACCCGACATCACTCGAACAGGAGTTAGCCCTGTTCCTGCTTTTCACCTAAACTCCGCTATCCATAGCCAACCCAGGAACTGCCGAAGTCGAGGGGGCGTGGCATGATCGCCACGGAGAACACACGGATGGCGTAACGGCTCCTCCTGTACACGCCTAATTCAAATAAAACTGTGCTTTTATATTTAATTTTTTTTTTACATAGTCTGTTAAATTTTTGCTGCCGGAACACTCAACTCCATTCAGACGGGCGACCCAGACAACCGTTATCCCACCTAAAGAGCTTTCTTGTATATGTGTAGCCGCTTAAAAGTGCGCATCAGATAGGAATGCCGATAAGATCGGCGAAAACGTCTAAACATAAATCATCCTGCTCAATACTTAAAATGGCGACGTCACCAACTCCAACTATAACCTCGGCACAATGGGGTGATTGGGCCCAAGAAATTTCGAAAATGGTTACCGCAGCCCTGGAAGATAAACTTCTTAAATTACAATTGGCTGTAGACTGTATTAACTATCGTTTTGAAGCACATGCTGGGCGTATTGCAGCAGTGGAACAAAGGGTGTCTGAAAATGAAGATGCAACATTGCAAGATCGCGAAAAAGTGATTGCCTTGCAAAATCAAGTGGCAACATTGACAATACGTTTGGATGACCAAGAGAACTGTCAACGCCGCAATAACCTACGAGTTGTAGGACTACCTGATCTCCATGCTGATCAAGATCTCTACCGTTTTTTTCAGATTTGGCTCCCAAAACAACTTGGTCTGGTGACCCCTGAGACTGGTTTTCTATGCGAGCGGGCACACCGCTTGGGCCAACGCATGGAGAATAACAACCGCTCGCGAGCAGTAATCGCTAGATATATTAACTGGAAAGACAAAGAACTCATCATGCAAGCCTATCGGAAATATAGTCGTCTTGAATACGAAGGTCAAAAACTACTATTATTTAACGACTACTCCTTACTTGTATCCACCCTTCGCAAGGCGATGGTGCCGCTATGTTCCACGCTTCATCGTCGAGGAGTGAAGTTTGCACTTATGTACCCGGCGTCTCTACGCATATGGAGAGATGGGAAACCACATACATTCACAGACAAAGTAGCCGCACAACTATTTATAAACTCAATGCCTGAGACTATGATCAATAATACCCCAATGATCTAATTAGAGATGCTCCTAATCTCGTTGATAAACGCACTTCGACAGCAAAACGATTCTAGAAAATAATATTTATAGGAACTCTTAAATCGGCGCAATCCATTACAGTACGACTTCTCATGCTATAAATATGTGCGATTTACTCAAAAACTATATGTGATAGGAGAAAACTGAGGCTATTTCCATTCATAGGAGGTCAAATTCTATAAAGTAAACATCATTTTTTCCTGTACCAGAAAAAAAAAGAAGTTAAAATTTGTTGCAGTGTTACCAGTCCAGAGACTGCCGAGAGACAGATGGCTTCAGATCGTACATATCAGAATTTGGTAGTGGTCCATAAAGCAATGGAAAGAAATAGTATGTAGTAAGAGGCCTGTGTCAACATACGGGTTTCCTAGTTTAACGAGGTAGATGTCTGGTGAGTTTTTAAGCCATGCTAACTAAGCAGCTCCACTTGGCAAGAGAACATTAACTCCTCTGCATAGGTTACACAGTGCTCTTTGTTGGACATACCAGGAACACATGCCTGAAATTCACTTGTGTATTCAGACATCTTTTGCTCACCGGAATTAAGCAGGGGCAACATAGGTTGCCACAGAAGGCCCATGCGTAACTGACTCGGCTTTGCAACTGGCAGCTGACCTAAAGTTAAAGCGTCTTTCTCTTTGAAATGTTCATGTCTCTCTCCATCTCTTCTCCCTCCCCCTCGGTAATTGTGTTCCTCAGCACGGATGATCTCTACTCCTCCCACTGCACCGCTGACCAGCCCTTACATCTGCTCCCTCTCCCTCACCCAAACTTGTAAATCATGAAACTACAATAGCCATTAACGAACTCTGTTTAAATAAATAAATCCCCGACACCTCATTTGAAATCTTAAGTCCCAGTGGGGGCACAATGACTCTCACAGAGGCCTGCAAGGCAAGGGCAGAGCAGTTAACCAGCTGCGTGAAGCTGAACAGTCACTTAACCCATTACTCATACAGCTGAGCAGCACATTAAAATCTACCTGCACAAAACTGATGTGGTTAGATTTAGGGCACATCTAGTAACATAAGTTTGGCTGGTCTGCACTGAATTTCACATATACTGGCTACAGTAAAAGCCAGAGTTCTTTTACTTCTATAGATGTGTGTGATTAAAAGTCAATTTTCCAAAGTGTCCCTCAATTTCTACAGTTGGTATGTTTTAAAAAAATCCAATTTGCCCCCTGTTAGGGCAATATATATATCCATTTGTGTTGTAGATGCAGGAAGAACAGCTGGTGGTCAACCGGTGGCCTGAGAAGAACCCTTCAATTTGACTGAATTTCTGGAAACATCTTTGGTATATAAATTTTTAAATAAATAAATATCAGTTAAAACTGTACTCTTGGCCACCATGCTTGCTTCCAACAAGACAACTCCAACTTTAGACATATTTCTGACTTGTTTATGGAGTCAAGAATAAGAGTTTTTCCTGACTTTTCAAGAATGAAAAGCCAGAAAGGGAATGCTTGGGGTTAAAACCAAGAGTCCTGGCTTTGAGGGCTTCATTCTTACTTAAATTTCCTTGTAGATTATACCAACTGAAAAACGGGAGTCAATCTTCTCTTGCCTGAAATGTTTCTGTTTTTAGAATTCTCTCAATAAGTTATTGGGAGAAGTAACTTGTTAATTTCCTTTGAGACAAGGCGGCCATCTTTCTATCGGGCAACCAACACAAAATTTATAGGGGTGAAGGTGCAAGTAAAATGGGTATGAGTGGATCGATTTTCACTCCGTCAAACATTACAAAGAATAGGGGACACTCGAAGTTATAGGGAAATATTTTTTCACTCTGAGGTTGTGGTAAGAGCGGATAGTGTAGTTGGTTTTAAGAAAGATTTGGACAATTTCAGTCTGTTATTGAGAAAGACATGGGGAAGCCACTGCTTGCCCTAAATCGGTAGGATGGAATGTTGCTACTCCTTGATTGGCCACTGGGAGAACGGGCTACTGGTCTTGATGGACCATTGTTCCAACCCAGTAAGGCATATTCTTGTGTAAAATGGACATAAATGAGGAGAAAGATTCTTGGAAATGCATCAGGTTGTGATTGCTTTAGAGATGGCATCTCAGTTAAGACTTTCTTGTAAGTGTAATCTGGTTTATCAAAATGTTAGGTATGGATAGCACAGTTACTTACCCTAACAGGTTTTATATCCAGGGACAGCAGGCAGCTATTCTCACATATGGGCGACGTCTTCAACGGAGCACGGATGCGGACGCCTCACAAGCAGACTTGCTTGAAGAAACTAGAAGTTTCGAGTCGCCCGCACCACGCATGCGCGAGTGCCTTCCTGCCCAGCATAGGGCGTGTCTCCTCAGTTCAGATAGCTAGCAGAGAAGCCAACCAGGGGAGTTGGGTGGGTTGTGAGAATAGCTGCCTGCTGTCTCTGGATAACACCGGTTACGGTAAGTAACTGTACTTTATCCCAGGACAAGCAGGCAGCCTATTCTCACATATGGGTGACCTCCAAGCTAACCAGAATGGGATGGTGGGAGTGTTGGCAATTTAGGAGAATAAATTTTGTAATACTGTTTGGCCAAACTGTCCATCCCGTCTGGAGAAAACATCCAGACAATAGTGAGAAGTGAAAGTATGAACCAAGGACCAAGTAGCAGCCTTGCAAATTTCCTCAACAGGTATAGCTCTGAGGAAAACTACTAAAGCTGCCATTGCTTTGACTTTATGGGCTGTGACTCTACTGTGTAGGGGTAATCCAGCCTGGGAATAGCAGAATGAGATACAAGCAGCCATCCAGTTGGAGATGGTACGCTTAGAAATAGGATGTCCCAACTTGTTTGGATCGAAGGAGACAAAAAGTTGAAGAGCAGTTCTGTGTGGGTTGGTGCATTCCAAATAGAAGGCCAAAGCATGTTTACAGTCCACAGTATGAAGAGCTACTTCTCCAGGATGAGAATGAAGCTTTGGAAAAAATACTGGAAGAACAATGTATTGATTGAGATGAAATTACGATACCACTTTAGGGAGGAATTTAGGATGAGTACGGAGGACCACCTTGTCATGATGAAAGACAGTAAAAGATGGATCAGCAACTAAAGCTTGTATCTCACTGACTCTTCGAGCAGAAGTGATGGCAATGAGAAACACCACTTTCCAAGTGAGATACTTCAGATGAGCCCGGTCAATTGGTTCAAATGGAGGCTTCATCAGTTGAGCAAGAACAACATTGAGGTCCCAAACCACAGGAGGCGATTTGAGAGGAGGTTTGACATTGAAAAGTCCTTTCATGAATCTGGAAAGCACCGGATGAGCAGAGAGGGGTTTCCCTTCAATAGGCTGATGGAAAGCTGCAATGGCACTGAGATGGACTCATATCGATGTAGACTTGAGGCCAGAATTGGATAAGTGCAAAAGGTAATCCAAAACAGAAGATAAGGAGGAATGATGAGGCTCCTTATCATGAGAAAAACATCATGTAGAAAATCTAGTCCATTTTTGGTGATAGCATTGCCTAGTGGTAGGCTTCCTAGAAGCCTCTAAAACAGGGGTGTCCAACCTGCGGCCCTGTGAAGTATTTTGTGAGGCCCCGGTCGAGGGCGATACAGTGTTTTCCCCTGCTTCCCCCGGGTGTTTACCGTCTTGTCGGCTCCCTCCTCTGTCTTGCTGCAGCATTTGCATGGCCCCAGAAACTTTTTTTGGCCGATGCGGCCCAGGGAAGCCAAAAGGTTGGACAGCCCTGCTCTAAAACGTCTCTTACAGTTTGAGAAAACTGAAGAGGTGTTATGTTGAGAGGTACCAAGCTGTCAGGTGTAGAGACTGCAGGTTGGGATGAAGCAGAGGTCCTTGACTCTGTGTAAGCAGAGAAGGAAAAACTGGCAGAAGGTATGGCTCCCTGCTGCTGAGTTGAAGTAGAAGGGAGTACCAAGATTGTTTTTGGTAGATGGGCCATCTTACTAACTTCATTTACGTGTCAAGTTTCCCTTTGCTCATTCTTATCGCTTTCTCTGCCATCCAGGTGACAGTACTAAATACATAAAGCCGCACAGTACCGCGGCTCTCCACACTCTGTGGCTGCCCTGGCCTGCTCCGAGAGAAAATGTTATGTCACAGGTGGCTGGGCCAGCCAGGAAGAAGCAGCCACAGCGTCCAGAGAGCTGCGGTCCCACACGGCTTTTTGCTATGTATTTAGTACTGTGGCCCGGCCAGCAGAGAAGGTGTCAGGAAAGAGGGAAGGAAAAGTGCCACAGCGAGAAATTCTTTATTCTGGATCGGTAGCCTGGAATGTTGCAACTCTTTGGGGTTCTAGAATCTCGTTACTCTCTGGGATTCTGAAATCTTGCTATTCTTTAAGATTCTGTATGGAATCTTGCTACTCTTTGAGTTTTGACCAGGTACTAGTGACCTGGATTGGCCAAAGTGAGAACGGGCTACTGGGCTTGATGGACCATTGGTCTGACCCAGTAAGGCTATTTTTATGTTCTTCCTTGCTGTATTCCAAAGTGCCTCATGCTCCGTTCCTGCTGAAACGGACATTGCCCTCCGCCTCAAAGATTTTTAACTTGTACTGCTCTGCCTAGCCCCGCCCACTTTAGCCTCCTCAAACAGCCAAGTCACTGGCCCGCTTATGGCTAAATACTCTCTTCAAAAGACAACACGGGCAAAAAGACAACATGGCGAAGGTTAGAGGTGCAGTATAGTTCATTTTTCACAACGTATACAGCAATACAAATTCTCTCCTTTTAAACTTAGAATGTCAATGGTTTTCGTGGCAGTTATATAGCAAGAGTGGCCCATTCAACTGGTGAAAGATCAGAAGCCTGTGCCACACATCTGTGGCAGCCCTGTAAATACGGTCACAAATCATAGGCTGACAATTCCTGCGAGCCGATCTCATGATACAAAAGATCAGAACGCAGGAAAATGCCAGCTCACGCATTCTGAACATGGTTGAAGGCTGGCTCGATTACTGTAATTCTCTATTAATAAGTATCACACAAAAAGAAAAAAAGTACTTGAGGGAGTCCAGAGAAGAGCGACAAAGCTGATAAAAGGTATGGAAAACTTCTCATACGCTGACAGATTGGAAATGCTGGGGCTATTCTCCCTGGAAAAGCGGAGACTTAGAGGAGACATGATAGAAACCTTCAAAATCATAAAGGGCATAGAGAAGGTAGACAGGGACAAATTCTTCAGGCTGTGGGGAGCCACAAGTACAAGGGGGCACTCGGAGAAATTGAAAAAGGGCAGGTTTAGAACAAATGCTAGGAAGTTCTTTTTCACTCAGAGGGTGGTGGACACATGGAACGCGCTCCCGGAGGCTGTGATAGGCCAGAGCACGCTACAGGGGTTCAAGGAGGGTCTAGATAGGTTCCTAAAAGAAAAGGGGATTGAGGGGTACAGACAGAAGTAGAGGTAGGTTATAGGATTAGTCAGAAACCACTTCACGGGTCATGGACCTGATGGGTCGCTGCGGGAGCGGACCGCTGGGCGCGATGGACCTCTGGTCTGACCCAGTGGAGGCAACTTCTTATGTTCTTATGTAAGTGCCTTCAGATAAATCAGAATACTGCCGTTAAACTCATCCATAACGGTAAAAAATATGATCATGTAACACCTTTTCTGACTAAATCTCATTGGCTTCCAATTAACCATCGTATTACCTTCAAAATTTTACTTTTAGTATTCAAAACCCTTTCCACTAAGGAACCTCAATTTATTGATAAATTACTTATTCCTTATAGCACTTCTCGTTCTCTCCGATCTACTAATCAAAAGCTTATAGTAGTCCCCTCTTTGAAAGTTATTGGGACACGACGACACGATATGTTTTCAGTGATGGCACCGCAGCTTTGGAATGCCATACAGCATTTAAGAGAGGAAAATGCCTTGAGTCGTTTTAAAAGTAATTTAAAAAGTTTTCTTTTTAAAGATGCTTTTAATCTTTAAATTATGCTTTTAATCTTTATATTAGCTTCCTTCTTTGATTGCACTCTTCTCTCCCTATTGTTTTCTCCATATATGGTCTCCTCTGTACTTTAAAAATACCGAATTGTAGTTCTGTTCCCTCTTACCTTGTCGGTCTGTAAGTTTCTTTGTTTAACCCATTATTCTAAATTTTAAATTGTATGTCTAAATATATGTTTATATTTTTATCAATTTTGTACCTCACTTAGTAAAACTAAATAAGCAATTCATCAAACTCAAATGAAACTTGAAGGCAATAGCAGCACCACTGAGCACACTTACAGGACAAATGTGAGGAGAGGGTAAAGTAGCAGGAGAGGATGTTGGGGGGGGGGGGAAGAGGAAGCTCTTGCCATTCACTTACAAAAAAAAACTGTGCACCATTTTCACTACTGCTGAGTGGTGCAACTTTTCTCCCCCCACCCCAAAATCATATAAGAAACACTCAGTGTAGCGGTTATGTGAAATTAGTATGAAGGAAATAAGGCACACTTACCGGGTCAGTTCTTCACGAAGATTGTTAGGCTCAGACGAGTAAAACTTGACACGTAAATGAAGACAGTATGGTGGACCAACTAGAAAGAAAAAGGAAGGGCATTAGCTGCCATTGCTCGAGAGCAGAGTATCGCAAACCGAGCGCAGCGGCACACTAGTATGCCACACGAGATTTCAGGTGTGCCACGAGACAACGGAGAGGAGGAGAGATGCCAGTGCTGGCTGACTGCCCACAGGAAGTGCCTCTCGCGGCGAGACGCACATCCTGTAGGCCAGGGGTGTCCAACCTGCAGCCCCGTGAAGTATTTTGTGCGGCCCTGGTGAGGGCGATGCAGTGTTTTCCTCTGTTGCCCCCGGGTGTTTACCATCTTGCCGGCTCCCTCCTCTGTCTTGCTGCAGTGTTTGCGCGGCCCCAGAAACATTTTTTTCGGCCAATGCGGCCCAGGGAAGCCAAAAGATTGGACACCCCTGCTGTAGGCAGTCAGCCACTGCCAGTGCCTCTCCTCCTCCATGGAGTGTCTCTTGCTCTGCGCCTCTTCTATTTCTGCACACCCCCCCCTCCCATCTGAAGGCCCTCCGGGCATGCACGGACATCAACAGGATGACATCAAGCATGTGGGTGACATCTCAAGATTATCTCGGAGAGAGCGAGACCAGAAGGCTTTGAGCATGCGCAAATGCTCAAAGCCTAGTCCAGCCCGGCGCAGGAAGAAGGAGGATCTCTCCCGCACCGCACCGCCCAGCCCAGCCCAGTCCAAACCAACGAGGGAGGATCTTCGGGCACTGGCACGTCCTGTGCATTGGTGCTGGTGCCAGTGCCAGTGCCCAATCGGGTAAGAAATGTTTTGCAGTGCTGGGGGGGATGTTGGTTCGCAGGGGGGATGCCGGATCGGATTGAAAAAAAAAAGTTGTAAAAAACGCGGGTAAGCGAGCGGGGGGGGGGGGGGGGGAGGATGCCGGTTCGGAGTAGGCGGGAGGAGGTTTTAGCATGCGCGGTATTAAATTTTTTCTACATAAATTTGTGTTCCCCGTGCGCTATACCCGTGTGCGCGTTTTACACGGGTGCGCGGTATATGGGTGAAAATACGGTAGTTAATTCTGTTGGTTGGAGTAGACAAAAAGTGCTCCAATTTAAAAAATACCTAAGTCTCTCTCTCCCCCCAACCTATTGTCCAATGCTCAAAGTAGGGGAACATATTCAAAATGTGGGTCCATGGAGCTACTCACATGTCAATGGCTCACTCTCACCGTCAAGGCTGTACCAGCTACAAACACATAACATAGTAACATAGTAGATGGCGGCAGATAAAGACCTGAATGGTCCATCCAGTCTGCCCAACCCTACTCACTCTCTAAATTACTGATTCAATTAAAAAAAAATTCTTAGCTACTTCTGGGAAAGAAAATCCAAAGCTCTGCCCGGTACTGTGCTCAGGTTCCATCTACTTAAGTCTCCATCAAAGCTCACTCCAGTCCATCTACACCCTCCCAGCCACTGAAGCCCTCCCCAACCCATCCTCCCCCAAATCGCCATATACAGACACAGACTGTGCAAGTCTGCCTAGTACTGGCCTTAGTTCTTCACTATTTACTATTTTCTGATTCTAGATCCTCTGTGTTCATCCCACACTTTTTTGAACTCCGTCACCATTTTCCTCTCCACCACCTCTCTCGGGAGCAAATTCCCTCGTCGTAAAGTAAAATTTCATAATATTGCTCTTGAGTCTACCACCCCTCAACCTTAAATTATGTCCTCTGGTTTTACCATTTTTCTTTCTCTTTGAACGTCTAAATCATATCTCCCCATAATCAATTATCCCAAGAGTGAGCAGCTATGCCCACAGGGCCAATGGCAGCAGCCACCAGCCACCTATACCATGAAACCAGAGAAGTTACTCACTTTTCACTTGTTTCTTGATGCTTTTTGTATTATCCAACCAGTGCTAGAGAGAGAGGAAAACCAGTTAGAATAGGTTCTTTGTTCATGAACAGAGCGGCATCACATACATAACATAATTTTATTCTTCTATACCGCCATAATCAGTGGTCTCAAACTCGCGGCCCGGGGATCCACATGCGGCCCGCCAGGTACTATTTTGAGGCCCGTGGTTTGTTTATCATAATCACAAAAGTAAAATAAAACAGTTTCTTGATCATATGTCTCTTTAGCTATAAATTACAATATTATTCTTAAGACTTAGCCAAAAGGAAAGATTTATAAACTATAAAGAGTTTTACCTCATGCAAAATTGTCATTTCTTTAATAAGATATTAACTATTTTTTTCTGCGGCCCTCCAAGTACCGACAAATCCAAAATGTGGCCCTGCAAAGGGTTTGAGTTTGAGACCACTGACCATAATCAAACGATTTCTAAGCGGTTCACACCGAAGAGAGCTGGACAATCAGCGAATTGCAATATGAAAATTATAAAAGTACAACATTTTACTCAAGAATAGACATACCGTATTTGCCGGCGTATAAGACGACTGGGGGTATAAGACGACCCCCCAACTTTTACAGTTAAAATATAGAGTTTGTTATATACTCGCCGTATAAGACTACCCCTTCTTCCGCACACCTTCTCTACCGCCCCGGGTGCAGCACAGCCGGCCAGGTCCCCTTACTTTTGTGGCACTTCCCCGACTGACCGACAACAGCCCCAGTCCGACAAACCTCCCTGCCCTTAACCGCGAATCTAAATTACCTTCTTACAGCTGCTGTAAGAAGGTAATTTAGATTCGCGGCTACAGGGCAGGGAGGATTGTCGGACCTGGGCTGTTATCGGTCGGTCGGGGAAGTGCCACAAAAGTAAGGGAACCTGGCCGGCTGTGCTGCAACCGGGGCGGGCCGCCCCTCTCCCTTGGTAGCCACTCGAACCGCGAGGCTACTCTCCTTCTCCTTATCTGCCCTGCCTGCAGCACAGAGCCGAACGGAAGTCTTCCCGACGTCAGCGCTGACGTCGGAGAGAGGGAGGGCTTTGTTTAAGCTTTGTTTAAGCCCTCCCTCCCCTCCGACGTCAGCGCTGACGTCGGGAAGACTTCCGTTCGGCTCTGTGCTGCAAGCAGAGAAGGTAGGGAGAAGAAGAGCTGCGTGACTGAGTACATCCAGCCCCGCAGGAGCCCCGTGACCCTCGGAGGCGTCCCCATGGTATCCCCGCGACCCTAGGGGGCGTCCCGACGGGATCCCCGCGACCCTAGGGGCGTCCCCGTGCAGCTCTCTAATGTAAAGTAAGGGCATGTAAACAGTACCCGGCGTATAAGACGACCCCCGACTTTGGGGAGGATTTTAAGGTACTGAAAAGTCGTCTTATACGCCGGCAAATACGGTAATAAAAATTGTTAGATTTAGTGCAACTTCTGTTTAGGAGATAAATCTATCAAACAATGCAAAGGTATCCAATTATTAAAAGATTATTTTTATACATCAAAACAAATGTTTATAAAAAAGAAAATATTGTGGTGTGTAAATACAGTGGTACCCTGGTTTGCAAGCATAATTCGTTCCAGAAGCATGCTCGCAATCCAAAGTGCTCAGATATCAAAGCAACTTTCCCCATAGGCCATAATGGCAATTCTCCAAACCGACCCCAGGAACCGGCTTTGTTGCTCCTCCGAGGCCACCAGCGCTGCTCGCTCCCTTCGCGATTGCCTCCTTCTTACCCGTGCGCCACCGGTGTTGAAAGTGCCTGCCGCCGGTTCTCTGCTGGGCTGCTGCTGCTGGGCCTTGAGCATCTGCGTATGCTCAAGGCCTTCTGGCTCTCACCCTCTCAGAGATTCTCATGAGATATCAAATCTCATGAGAATCTCGGAGAGGGTGAGAGCCACAAGACTTTGAACATGCGCAGATGCTCAAGGCCCAGCAGCAGCGTCCCAGCAGAGAACCGGCGGCAGGCACTTTCAACACTGGCAGCGCATGGCTAAGGACAGGGTCGGTCAATGGGAGAGGGGGGAGGAGGCAATCGCGAAGAGAGGGAGCAGCGTCGGTGGCCTCGGGGGAGCAACAAAGCCGGTTCCTGGGGGGGGGGGGGCTCGCAAATTGAGTCAATGCTTGGTTTGCGAGTTAGTTTGCTCGAGTGTTTTGCTCGTCTTGCAAAACACTCACAAATCGCGTTACTCACAAACCGATGTTTGACTGTACTTGATTCATGCACATAAAAGGCTTCTCATAAAACTACCCCATGAATAAATGTATGGCTACAGCAAGAAGACATATTCAAGAGAAGATTTTGGGCACATAATAACATCAGAATAGCTTTAATGAGTCAGACCAATGGTCCATCAAGCCCAGTAGCCCGTTCTCACGGTGGCCAATCCAGGTCCCTAGTACTTGGTCAAAACCCAAAGAGTAGCAACATTCCAGAATCTCAAAGAACAGCAAGATTCCGGAACCCCAATGAGAGCAACATTCCAGAGCTGAGATTGTGATGTCATAATGCCTCAGTCCACAGTGCCTCAGAGCCAACCACATCAGTGATATTTCAATGGCTTAATTGTCCTATACTTGGCACACGTAAGAACATAAGAATAGCCATACTGGGTCAGACCACTGGTTCATCAAGCCCAGTAGCTTGTTCTCATGGTGGCCAATCAAGGTCCCTAATACTTGATCAAAACCCAAAGAGTAGCAACATTCCATGCTATACACTTTTCCTCCAGGCAGATTGACAAGTACGCACTTAGGTAGTAAAAATACTTACCTATGCACATACATTTACTGCTTATCAGCTAACTCCTGCACCTCAGTACACATTGCTGTAGGCCTAACTACTGGCTGGTCCAGAATTTATCTAGAAAGAAAAGGCCTCCCAGGGTTTGACTTGAAACCAGAAATTTTTTTTTTTTTTTTAAATCAAGTGGATGCAAACATACATTGATGCTCCACTCCTACTGCTTCTCAACATAGTTGGACGCCTTGCCCTAAAGCGGGAGTCTCCAACACACAGCCCCAGTTGTCCTCTGTTGCTTTCCTCAAACCACCCCCCCTTGCCAGTTGACATCCTCTCACTCTCAGGCCACTGATCGACTGCTTGCCCTCTGAAACTGAATAAAGTGCTGTCATGCCAAATACATGCTTCCTTTCGTGCTCCGCCACCTCTGACAGAACTTCCTGTTTCTGGGCGGGACACTGCGCAGGAAAGGAGACTGTATTCCATGCAGCAGCACTTTATTTGGTTTCAGAGGGCTGAGCAGTCAGTCGCTGGGCTGAGAGTGGGAGGATGACAACCATGGGAGGGGGGGAGTAAGGTGTTTGAGGGCTGCAACGGAGGACCTCAAGAGGTTAAAAATTCAGCAAGTGTGGCTAAATAGAGGGAAATATATGTAAAGGAAGAGGGTATTCAACACCAGCTTATGGATTTTTACAAGGCACTGTATATGCCAGAGCAGGAGATAGCAATTTCCTGCAGATATTGTCCCATGCCCAAAGTTTCCCAGGAGATAACCCAGGCATTAGGGGTAGATATTTCAGAGGGAGAGGTATTTGGGGCTATCAAGCTGCTGCAAACTGGTAAGTCCTTGGGCATGGATGGTATGGTGTGGGGGAGTGCAGGAATGCTTCTTAATGTTTTTATACCGATTCCAGGACTTCCCTGTCAGATCCAGAAATCGGGTTAATACTAGGGTTTAGTGAATAAGTGAGGAACTCTTGAAGAGAAAGAGAGAGACTGAACCTATTAGACAACAGGCTGGTCAGTAACTCAGACAGTAGCAACAGAAGCAGAAAATCGTAGAGAAGGAAGATGTTTTTCCTTTTTAATATGTGGACTAAATGAACATACCGAAAACAAAGCTTTTTTGTGGCCCTCAGAGCATTCCTGTGACCATATTGCGGCTCTTTACGTGGAAAAGGTTGGAAATCCCTGAAGTGTACGTAAATGTACTATGTCTAGTGCTTATATATGCTCTAAAGAGGTTATTTCACACCACTAGCATCATAAATTAAAGAACCTCCCACCTTGTATTCTACCCCCCAAAAAATTACACATCACAATCCCCAAACCACTGATATAATCAAACTACATGAGCTGCCAAAGGGAGGGCCTTCTATATTCAGGAGAGACTAATTTTTAAACAGATTTGGTACAGATGTTTGGAGGAGAGATGTGGTCCCATCATAGCATGCCACACGCTGTTTGGAGAATCAGACTCACCCGATGTTCTTCCTGGTGGCTAGAACTGGCACTGAGAACGAATCTTAAACAAGGAAATTTGGGAAGTTTATAATGAATTTCTTCTGCACCCACCAGCATCATTAATGCTCACAGGACATGAAAAAAGAATTTTGCCTTTGTACGATATCGACAAATATTTTACACACAAAAAGTTTAGTAACATTAATGCTACTCAGTAAAAAAGTGAGAGGGGGAGGGAGGGAGGGTAAGGTCTTTAGCAGACAAGAAAAACATCCAGAAAGCTGAGAAGGACATGAATCTTCCCAAAATCCCTGGCAGCGCACTTGAGTTGACACAAATCAAGCCCTTTCACCAGCAAGGCATCCGATCAGGTAGAGTGTGTTAGGAAAGGCTTGACGTTTGGTGCCGTCAGAGCTGAAAAAGCAAGATCAGAAAATGGAGAATGCACAAAATGGTCTTGTTGGCTTTTAACCTAGGACACACTGGGCTCCTTTTACGGTTTTAGCACACACGCTGCATTGCTGCGAGCGTTAACCCCACGCTACGGG
This sequence comes from Geotrypetes seraphini, assembly GCF_902459505.1. NCBI lineage: Eukaryota > Metazoa > Chordata > Amphibia > Gymnophiona > Dermophiidae > Geotrypetes > Geotrypetes seraphini. The sequence continues at coordinate 253,787,470 of NC_047088.1, forward strand.
CCAAGAACTAACACCAGCTCAATGCTGGTGTTAGCGTCCAGCGCGCAGCAATGCAGTGCACGCTAAGCGCGCGCTAAAACCGCTAGCGCAGCTTAGTAAAAGGAGCCCATATTGAGGTGGGGGGGAGGGGCAGTAAGTGGTATTAACAAAGCAGCACTTTGGCAAAAGCACTGAAACAAATAAGAGAGGGAAATAGCAAAATGTGAACAATTTCAAAACAAGGGAATTTTAGGGAATAAACGATCAAAAAGGAGGTCATTCCCTCGTTAAGTTATTAACAAGAGGCGTCACACTATTTTTTCGATAACCGCTCCTCAGTCCTGGAATGACTTCCCATTATATATAAGAGAGGAAAAGAATTTGGACAAATTCAAGATCAAACTTAAGAGTTTTCTCTTTAAAGATGCTTTTAGCGTAAATGAAATGCTTTTGTTTTCCTTCATCCAATACTTCACTACAAACTATATTTGTTTCCCCTCCTATTGCTTTTACTTGTTTTCCCTCCTATTGTTTTTACCTTAAATATATTGATTTAAACACTAATTGTAATTCCCTAATAATTTTCCCTTTTGTTTTGATATTGTATGTATAAGTTATTATATTTAATTGACTCAAATTTTGTATAGGAATGTTTGTATCTGTTGTTATAATTTGCTTAGATTTATGTTTGTGTTATTTGTTACCCATATCTGGTTATTTTAACTAGTGTACATTGCCTAGAATTTGTAATAGGCGTTTAATCAAATTTTATAATAAACTTGGAAACTTGGAAAAAAAACCCTCCAAAAAATATTAAAAAAAAAATTTTTAATTAAGGGGTTTTTTTTTTTCATGTGAGGTCTGTTATGAAACTTATTTCTCCATGGTGAGGAAGATGAGAAAAATTAAGATAACATCTAAGTATCTTAGTAACTTTCAGAATAAGTTAACGATTCCTACATAGTAAACGAAAAAAGATAAAGACCTGAATGGTCCATCCAGTCTGCCCAACCGTACACGCTCAATAAATTTATTATTTAATTTAGAAAATCTCAGAAATTCCTTTGAAATAAACCCCCACATACAGCCTCTAAAATTTTAACACAATGCAGAGGAATAGTCAACTTGCCTGATTTTGTTAATTATCACTACTTTCTCATTCTTGGTCAAGGAAGCCAATGGTTTCAATTGCCCTCCAACCATAAACCCACCTAGTAAAAAAAAAAAAAAAAAAAAGATTCTCCGCAAATCCTGGGCCCCTGAAGGGAGCAGACAGCCCTGCTTTGCCCAACCCCCATAATGAATATTTATCAAGCAGGGAAACAATCATTTAATGCAATAACTGGATGAATGTATACAGCTCAGTTATGCAGAAAACGAGGCCCACGGTATTAAGTCACAGAATTGCAATATGGATTTCACATTCTTGACGGTTCAATATTTTTCAGACATAGAACCAGAAGTGATTTTGCAAAAAAAAAACCCAGCCATTTATCAGATCTTGCGAACCTGTTCCACTGCTCTGCTTGATCTGCCACAGAGGAAACTTGTCTCCAGACACAAAGGCATGATGTTTCTATAAGCCGTCCTTGGGCTGGTGACTGAACGGGGAAAAAGAAATTGAAGGGGGAGGGAGGATGGACAACATTCATGTCTGCTTCAACTGAAATCTGTTTTTTTTCATCTCCTCCACATTCCAAGTGTGGGCAGCTCCGAGCCAGGCACCGACAGGAGAACAGGCAAAGGAAGTCCGCACTTCTAGCTCCTCCAAGGTTTAGGCTAATCAGTGTCTCTCAAGGAGTTTGAAATACACAACTCCTAGATTTTAAAAAAAACGAGGTATAGGTGCATTCCAGTATGTATCAAACCTTACATGACAATAGAGGACAGAGAAGCCATTTGTACACTAGCAGATAGAAGGTTATGGCTTGATCCTACTACTAATCACTTATATAGCGCTGAAAGGCGTACCCAGCGCTGTACATTTTGACATTTATAGACGGTCCCTGCTCAGAAGAGCTTACAATCTAACTTGGACAGACAGACACGACATATAGTGCTGCTCGGACTAAAAAGGACTGCAAAGAATTACAAAGGGACCTGAACAAGCTAGGGGAGTGGGTGACGAGATGGTAGATGAAGTTCAATGTAGAGAAATGTAAAGTATTGCATGGGGGAAGCAGAAACCTGAGGTACAGCTATACGATGGGAGGGATGTTATTGAGTGAGAGTACCCAAGAAAGGGACTTGGGGGTAATTGTGGACAAAACAATGAAGCCCACGGCACAGTGCACAGCAGCCGCTAAGGGAGCGAATAGAATGCTAGGTATAATCAAGAAGGGTATTACAACCAGAACAAAAAAAGTTATCCTGCTGTTGTATCGGGCGATGGTGCGTCCGCATATGGAGTACTGCGTCCAATATTGGTCGCCGTACCTTAAGAAGGATATGGCGATACTCAAGAGGGTTCAGAGGAGAGCAACACATTTAATAAAGGGGATGGAAAACCTTTCATACACTGAGAGACTGGAGAAACTGGGGCTCTTTTCCCTGGAGAAGAGGAGGATTAGAGGGGATATGATAGAGACTTACAAGATCATGATGGGCATAGAGAAATTGGAGAGGGACAGATTCTTCAAACTTTCGAAAACTACAAGAACGAGAGGGCATTCGGAAAAGCTGAAAGGGGACAGATTCAAAACCAACGCTAGGAAGCTTTTCTTCACCCAGCGGGTGGTGGACACCTGGAATGAGGTTCCAGAGGGCATGATAGGACAGAGTACGGTATTAGGGTTCAAGAAGGGATTGGGCAATTTTCTGAAGGAAAAGGGGATAGAGGAGTATAGAGGACTAATACACAGGTCCTGGACCTGTTGGGCCGCCGCGCGAGGGGACTGCTGGGCACGATGGACCCCTGGTCTGGCCCATCAGAGGCACTCTTATGTTCTTATGGAGATGCAGAACCCAAGGTGAGAGGAGTTGGGAGTCAAAAGGACAGTCAAAGGCTTTTAACTGGGCTTTGAACACTGCCAGAGATGGAGCCCCTGTAAGGATTTGGGCAGCTTGCTCCAAGCACATGGCGCAGCAAGGTAGAAGGGACGGAGTCTGGAGTTGGCAGTTGAAGAGAATGGCACAGATAGGAGGGACTTACCAGCTGAGCGGATCCTGGTTGCTTTAATGTACAGTCACACTGGTAAACCTAACAGAAGATGTAATCAAGTTTTCTACCATCAGACTTGGCTAAAATAAGCCTACCCACAAGAATTTCATTGAACCCTACTCAGATGAATACAAGACAGAGAAGGGTGACAAAAATGATAAAAGGGATGGGATAACTTCCCTATGAGGAAAGGCTAAAGTGGTTAGGGCTCTCCAGCTTGGATAAGAGACGACTCAGGGGTGATATGACAGAGGTCTATAAAATAATGAGTGGAGTGGAAAGGGTAGATGTGTCGCTTGTTCACGCTTTCCAAAAATACTAGAACTAGGGGATGTGTGATGAAGCTACTAAGTAGTAGATTTAAAACAAACCAGCGATGTGTAATTAAACTCTGGAATTCATCGTCAGAAAATATGGTGAAATCCATTAGCTTAACAGGGTTCAAAAAAGGTTTGGATGATTTCCTTAAAGAGAAGTCCATAGGCCTTTATTGAGATGGCTTGGGGAAATCCACTGCTTATTCTTAGGATAAGCAGCATAGAATCCGTTTTGCTACTTGGGATCTAGCTAGGTACTGGACTGGCCACTGTTGGAAATAGGATACTGGGCATGATGGACTTTTGGTCTGACCCAGGATGGCAATTCTTATGTTCTTAAGTTTTTATATCAGTTCTGTGGCTGCCGTTGTTCGTATATAAGAATGTTGGGCCAACCAGGCTTCCTTGTCTGAGAATGTATTTCCCTATTCCAGGGCCGGCATAACCATTAGGCAAAACTAGGCAGTTAACCATCTACTGCATCAGGTTGAAACAGACTGAGCCCTCCAGAGACAGCAAAACATCTGCAGCTGAACCTACACCAGTTTGATAATTTCTCATATATCTGTTCTCTTAGGCCTCCGTGGCTGGTGTCATGATTATTGCTGTTTTCTGGGTCTCGCCACGTCTGGGTAGGTAGAACCGACATTTCAGCCATCATGATGTGGCTTTTTTCAGGGTTTGTCATGAGGCCTGCAGTTTGTCTTTATATATAGTGACCTTATTGAGAACAGGGAGGACCGTTGGTCATGAATTTGAATTTTGGCGGGAAACTTAGTTGGTAACAAATTTGAATTTTGACGGGAACGTCCACTGGACATAATTTTAAATTCTGGTGGGAAGGTCTCTGGTCATATTTATTTTTAAATTCTGTCAGAAAAAAAGGGTGGGGGATACTTTTAGCTGGAGGGAGAAGGCGTTTGACCTCGGCCCCAGTCCTTTTTGCGCTGAATTTCTTTTGGACAAGTAGTTGCCATACTTTGTTAATGGAAAGTCCTTTATCTCCATTGAAGTTTTTGGGATGTCTTGCTATCTGTATTGCTTCTTTGATTCTTCTTGGTCACCAGTGGTCTTCTTTCTCCCAGACTTTTGTGTTCTCAAATGTAATTGTATTACCGGTTTCCCTGAAATGGGAGGCTACAGCTGATTTTTCTGTGTTGCATAGCTTGTGGTGTCTCTTGTGTTCTTTCAGCGACTCGTGAGAAATGACAGAAGCCATTCAGGGAGTAGCACCGGACCAGGCAGGAACGCGAACAGCTCGTGCCTGCCTTCTGCGCCGCTCTGCCCAGCGAGGGAGACGGGCAGGAGCATGGAAAGCTCCAACAGATTTTTTAAAAAGGTACCAGGGGCTGCCTAAGAGGGAGGGGGGGTGCCTACGCTGCCACAGGTTTTTCGCTCTATAAGACCCTATCCCGGCCTACCACTAGACCACCAGAAGAGGTACAGGGCAGGGCGGTGGAAATTTTTTTTTCTTGGATTTTCCTCCTCTACAGGTGGGTGTGTCTTATAGAGCGAAAAATATGGTATGTCTTTTTTGCCTATTTTATTATGTATGGAGATTTGTAAGCTGCCTTGGATAAAGAAAGATTAAAAATCTAATATAATAAAACGGTAAGCCACGCATGCGCATTTCCTAAGCGTGCGTCCGTTTTCCATGAGCTGTAGCTAGAAGTGCGCATGTGCGTCTCACCCCCTGCCCTCTCCGTCGCCTCCCGGCTCCAGCGGCGTGACAGTTTTCAAAGAGGCGCGGGATTGTTTCAACGCGGAACCACCAGCCGTTAAAGCTCCTGGCGCTGACTCCCGACGGTGGAGGAGAGGCAAGGTAGAAGAAGATTTCCGTTGCCCGGCACCCGAGTCCTTTGCCGCCCCCCCCTTCCCTTACCGCGGCCCTGACTGGCGATTTAAGAAGCGTGTCCAGCAGTTTTCACATGCTGCTTCGGGCCCTTCTACTGCCCTGATTTGCTCCGGATGTGCCAGAGTAAATCAGGCTAGTAGAAGGACCCGAAGCAGCGTGTGAAGACTGCTGGACACGCTGCTTGAATCGCCATGTGTAGTCAGACTCGCGGGAAGGGAAGGGGGGGTGGCAAAGGACTCGGGCCCGCATTTGTAGTCGGGACTGTGGGAAGGGAAAGGGGGTAGAGGAAACAATAATGCTGCTGCACAGGGAACTGGTGTGGGGGGAGGGAAATGGAAGGGGGAGGGAATGCTGCTTTGGACAGACAGACAGAGGGAGGAAGGGAGACAGAAAGACACAGGGGCAGGTGCACAGGGAACAGACACAGGTGCAGGGAGATATACAGAAATCAAACAGACAAAGGGGGCCAGGGACAGAGACAGAGACAGACAGAAAGAAAGAAAGACAGCGGGAGTCGCGTCAGGAGGGGTGCGGGATGCCGCAGAGGGAACTTTTCCAATGGGTGCAACTGGGCAGCTGTCGGGAACCTTTGATCAGGGGCAGAGCAAGGTAACTGTATCATAGGGATAAGAAGGAGGAGGGGGGGAGAAAAAGGAAGGGACGCCTACTGCTGGACAGGGGGAGAAGGAAAGAGGTGCTGATGGACAGGGGGTGTGTGAAGAAAAAGGAACGGAGGCCTAATGTTGGACAGGGGGAGAAGGAAGGTGCTGCTGGACAGGGGGGAGGTAAAACAAAGGGAGAAGGGCTGTTGCTGCATAAGGAGAGCTGTGAAGGGGTGGTGGTGGACACAGGGGAGGTAAAAGGAAGGGAGAATGGACAGGGGGAGCAGGCAAGGGATGGTGATGGACAGCCAAGGAAAAAGAAAAACAGAAAGAAAGAAAGCGGCTAAGGAGAGAGAGAGAAAAAGAAATAAAGAGAGACACACACACATATATTCTAGCACCCGTTAATGTAATGGGCTATAAGACTAGTGTTTTAAATAAATAAATAAATCATCTCATTGTGTATTCAAGTTTCAATTTATTTGATATACCGCAAATGCAACCACAGGCCTATGGAAAGAGATCCTTCTTGCTGCAAAAATATTGCACAATTCATCTGATGAATTGTAAACACTCATCAAGACATTTTACAGTGCAGCTACATGATTGGCTAATAGTGATCACATGGTCGGCTATAGTGATCACATGGTCAAGTCAACACACCAAAAGTACAAAGGGAGGTTTCAAACTACCTGTTTGCTTCTAAGTTTATAACTAAACAGCAGGAATGAGTCACGAAGGATGAACACTACTGGCATGTTTGAAAGACATCCAAACTTCCTTCTTGTGCCTTAGATTTAACTTTTTTCAATATGAGATCTTCTATTTGCAACTCCATGGAGTAGCCATGGGCACTGCCATGGCTCTGAGCATGGCCAACCTGTATGCCACTTGCTTTGAGGAAACTTTCCTCTATAGTTCGGACTGGTTCAAACACATTCGTGTCTAGTCCAGATACATTGATATCTTTTTTATCTGGATCGACACAAGGGATTCTCTTATTCAGTTCAAGACATGGATTAACAGCTTGGATGTCAATCTTAAATTTACCATGGAACACAGTACTCAGTCTGTCACCTTTTTGGATACCAAAATCATCTATCAAGATAACTGTCTTATTTCTATTGTTTACCGGAAATCTATTGAGAAGAATACTTACCTCAGATATGACAGCAGTCATCCTACACATTTAAAACAAGCATTACCCATAAGTCAATTTCTGTGACTTTGCAGAATTTGCTCTAGTCCACAGTTCTTCAACCGCCGGTCCGCAGACCGATGCCGGTCCGCAGAAAATTTCTGCCGGTCCGCGCAGGGCCGGCGAGATCAAGTCGGCAGTTAAATTTCCTCCCGACTGCGGTTCCTGCTGATTAATGTTCCTCCAGGCCTCAGGCGATCGAGATAGGCTGCCAATGTCGGGGCCTTCCCTCTGTGAGTCTCGCCTATTCAGAAACAGGAAGTGGAAACAAAATAGGCGGGACTCAGAGAGTGAAGGTCCCGACATCGGCAGCGTGTCTTGATCGCCGCCCCTGCCGAGTTGCTGAAGAGGGCCGTGGGGAAGTTGCGATTATACCGGAGAAAACTGCAGATTCAGGTGCAGGTGGAGGGAGATGGTCAGCGTGTGCAAACAAGATCCTGGGGAGCCTTCACAGTGGCTGTCTCCCCTCCCACCAGCTCTCCAATTTGCCAGGGCAGTGATTTACCGGCAACTTCCTGCAGGCAAGTACCGGGAGCTGCTGGAAGGGGAGGAAGCCACTGTAGGAGGCTGGGAAGGTCTGGAAAAGGGAGAGCTGTTACTGGACTTGAAGGGAGTTAGAAGGAGAGATGCTGCTGGAAGGGGAGGAGGGAAAGGGATGGGAAGAGAGTTACTGTTGGATAGAGGGAGGAGGGAAGGGAGAAGAAGGAGAGATGCTGCTGGGAGGGGAGAAGGGAAAGGGATGGGAAGAGAGTTAATGTTGGATAGAGGGAGGAAGGAAGGGAGAAGAAGGAGAGATGCTGCTGGGAGGGAGGAGGGAAAGGGATGGGAAGAGAGTTAATGTTGGATAGAGGGAGGAGGGTAGGGAGAAAGAAAAAAGGAAGGAAACAGCTGGCAGGGAGATTACAGGAGGGGAAGGGGTCAGGGTGGAATGGAGAGATCAGATGAGAGAGAGGAATGAGAAAGTAGAGAGATATTGATGTTGGAAAGGGGGTCAGCAGAGAAATAAGAGAGGGATAAAGATGCTAGATCTGGTGTAAGAGAGATAAAAATGAAGAAGGCAGTGAAGCTGGAATGAATGATGTAAAAAGGAGAGAGGAGGATGGACAAGGAAGAGGGGCATAGAAAGAAGTCAGATACATATGGAAGGGGGAGAGGGCAGACATTGGATGGAACGGGCAGATGCTGGAAGGAAAAGAAGATGAAAGCAGAAACCAGAGACAACAAAAGGTAGAAAAAAATAATTTTATTTCTATTTTGTCATTAGAATATATCCTGCTAGAGACATAACTGGGGACTGCAGTATTCTGTTAGCATGATATTTCTATGTAGCATTCTATAATAACTTGGCTTGTTCAGTTTTCTTGATAGTAGAGGGGATATATGTGAAGGGGAGGGGAGACAGGGGTTTTGTTGGTCTGTGCTCTGTATATTTGTATTTATAAAATCACAATTGTTCAGAATATTGTTTCTTTTTATACTTTAATAAAATACGTTCAATATAAAATCATAATTGCGGCTTGTGCAGATGGGATCAGATAGTTTGCGGGGACCGAGCTCGCAGAGATGGGGCGTAAACGGGGTTTTTAAATTTTAGTCCTAGTAGTTTGCCGGTCCACAAAATAATTCTTTTATTTCTGCCGGTCCACGGGTGTAAAAAGGTTGAAGAACACTGCTCTAGTCTACAGTGCAAGAATATAAAAAAAGAAGCTAAGATATTGAAAGCTAGGTTCAAGGGTCGTAACTATCCATCTTGGACCATAATACAAAACACCGCCGTTCGCCTAATTTTCGGACTCAGAAAAAGCGACCACATCAGCCCCTACTATAAAAAGCTGCATTGGCTACCAATAGAAGCGCGAATATTATTCAAATTTGCTTGCACCTGTTTCAGGCAAGCCTGGGGACTAGCACCTTCTTACCTACAAACTCACTTCATCCTACATAACCCCACACGAGCAACCAGAAACAAAAACATCTTTGCATATCCAAAGATTACAGGCTGCAGATACAAATCATTCCTGGACAGAACCTTTAAGTTCCAAGCGAACAGACAGCAAGTTTGGCTGAAAAACTACATAAACGAACCCAATCTGACATACAGTGCATTCCGAAAATCGATCAAAACCGCCCTTTCGCCAAATTCATTGACTAAAACTGTCCCCTCCCTCCCTAGGACTTCCCCCCTGTAAACACCTTTTCTTGCTCTCAAGAAGCTCCTTTCATGTATTCAGGTAGTCTCTACCAATAGAACTCCAATTAATATGTAAGTACTAAATATTCAGGTACTCATAACCCATAGAACTCCAACTAGTACGTAAGTTTCCCATTTAGATTATTGTATAGTATTTGACTTATTGTATTGTATTTAGACTCATTGTACTGTAATGTAAGTAGACTTATTGTATTGTATTAAGACCTTTTGTTACTCGCTGAATGTCCAGCCTTCTTACAATGTAAACCGCCTCGAAGTCGCCTGACTATGGCGGTATAGAAAAATAAAGTTATTATTATTATTATAAAACAAGCTTATCATCGGATTTTATTTGCTGATCCTGCCTTACTTCTTCAAAATCAATCTAAGGTTCCGTTGGAGAAACAAGTTAGTGTTTTAACTCATTCAGACAGATCAGCCAAGGTAGCAGCTGCTAGCATTCGCCGCCATTGGCATGTACTTTCAGTTCACCAAACATTCAGCAAAGGCCCCTGCATTGCGTACAAAAGAACTAAAAATTTGGGTAACTTATTGAATTATAGGAGAGCTTTGGTCCAGCCTCAAGAAGGTTCTCTACAGAGCCACCATCCTTGTGGCTCCTGTATCATGTACAATACTTTTTAACCTGCAGCACATGGAGTAATCTTCAAACAACAACAACAAGAAAAATAACCCCTATGTTCTTAAGCAACAAACATCTTGCATCACCTCCTGGGCTGTGTATATAATCATCTGCCCTTGTCAGTTGCTTTGTGTGGGCCATACATTCAGATGCATTAAAACTCGTCTGATAGAACATAAGAGCAGGCTACACACAGCTACGACTACAGCTCCCATGATTCCTTATTACTTGCAATTCCATCATACGTTTGACTAACTGAGATGTTTCATTATCGATTCTTTACCTCCCAATTTCATTGGCAACAAAAAAACGATATATTCAATATCGTGAACAATACTGGATTTTCGAACTTCATTCCATCTTTCTCGCAGGTCTTAATGAAAATATTGGAATACTATAATCTGATTTTTGACCTGTGACCTTTTAGTGACGTCTCTTCCGGTGTCTTGTTCAAAATGCATGCACTCAGTTTTGCCTCTCAATTGCCTCTGACTCACTGTATTTCCAGCGTGTTTCCTGCTGCTTGTGCTCTAAGCTCTCAAAATTTAAGGGTTCCTGAAGAAGGATGTTTATCCAAAAGTGAAGCTCAGTTGAACCATCTACCTTTAAGCGGTCTCTTTCATTCGCAGCCTTGCTTTGGTCTTTTTTTGCCCTTTAGCATCTCTGGGAGTCCTGATGTTTATGGAGCTCCTATTGAGATAAGTGATTTTTTTTTCTCTTTTATGCTTATGGAGTACTCCTGTTTTGCCGACTGTGTGGGCACAGCTTTGGCGAGCGCACGGAAATATATTTTTTGTTAATTATTAAGTGTGATTACACTATATTTTCACTTTTTCACGTTACACACGTGAAGACTCGATGATGGTGTGGTGTGTTGGGCTGGCGCCTGCACATGGATTATAGTATTGAACTGCACCTGACTATTTAATCCACACTGAGGTCTTCTCACACATTAAATATTATTTCATGACACCTGTTTGCTGGGACCCACAGCTGTCATTCTGACATGTTTTGCCCTATGGCTTCTTCAAGGAAGTCCCCCCATCAATTTCACTCCGCAACGTCCCGACTCAGGGCTAGACGCACTAGAGATATAGACTCGACCGCTGTTGGGCAATTCTCTGGCCGATTCTCCAGCAGTGATTAATGCGCTATCAAGTTTGAAACAAAAGTTGCGCAACAGATCGTTCAATGAGCGATTGACACATGCACAGAGCACTAACAGCAGCAACAGGGGAAGCAGCCTCCTGTCACTGCTGTTAGGTCTTCTTTTTATTTTTTAATGGCACAGATGTGTGTGCGTTACACACACACACACACACAATCTGTCCCATTAAAAAAAAAAAAGCCTCCCCAGCCACCATCTCCACCCCCCCCCCCCCCCAAATGTCAGGAGAGATGCCCAATCCCTCCTGCCAAGAACACCCCTGTACTATGGCACCCTGGAGTCACTGCCCCTCTCCAAACATGGCAGGAGGGATGCCCACTCCCCTCTGCCATCGAACACCTCTCCCCTACCCCTGTACCTTTTTAAAACATTGGAAGCAGGAAGCCTGCTCTCTGGCTCCTGCTTTGGGCCCGCCTGTCTAAATGACAGGCCTTTCTCTTCCCAAGGGGTAGGGCCATAGGCATCTGAGTTAATCAGGCACCTCCCTCTGCATCGATTGCTGGAGAATCAGCCAGAGAATTGGCCAACAGTGATCGAGTCAGTATCTTTAGTGCATCTAGCCCCGAGTTGGGACAGTGCAGAGTGAAATTGATTGGGGGGGGGGGGGAGGAGAAACTTCCTTGAAGAAGCCATAGGGCGAAACATGTCAGAATGACAAGTCCCCTCTTGATGCTGAAAGAATGAATTAAACTAAGCTAAGTTTAAATATTTAAGAAACTTATGAATTGTGTGTGACATATCAAGTTTATTATAGTTCACTTGAATTTAGAAGATTTAAGTAGTATTAAGAAATTAACAGAAAAGCAGATCTGACAACAACTTGAATGCACAGATTTTTGTGAAGCAAAAGCTTTGGGATGGCGATTTGAGCAGACGTTGGTTTGAGAGCTCCTCTTCCCACGGCAATTTTTTTCGGGTTATATTGCTCAAATATCTTTCTTCGATGCCTAAAAGAAGGGGAAAACAGAGAGGTTTTCCTCCACCTTTATCTGGCTCTTCAACCCCACGACAGACTGCTATAACATCATATGCAGTCCCAACCTACTTACCGGGCGTATCTGCTGCTGTGATTGGGGTGGATCACAGCTTGGACGGCGAACTTTCGCTGAGCCCATGAGGACCGCACACGCCCCCAATGCCCGGCGAAACTTCGGGAGAGCGGTCGCAGTTGGAGGACATGCCGACCACATCGAGCATGACGCATACTGCACCCGAGGCTGACCCGGATGTGATTACAGCACTGCCGATTCTGGCACAGGAATCGTTGCAACACGGGAGCGTTAATCCTGAAGGAACCAGCGGTGGGGAGGGTGAGGGAGCCCGGAGTTTGATCTCTGGAGACTTAGCCTATGGGAACCTGGCAGTTATCTCCCCCCCCCCCCCTCAAGCCGCTGGAGAAACCACAGGCAGTGACCCTTGACTCTATATGGTCTGCAATTGAAAACCTGCACTCGGTTTGTACAAACTTTATTTCTGTTACTTTAAATACCTCTTCCAGGATAACCCTTTTGGAGACATCAGTTCAACAGCAGAAGATTGACTTCTCTAAACTAGAAAAACTAACAACTGAGAATAAAAATTTGCAGACCAAACAAATGACTGATAGAATGATGTTTCTGAGGAAGATAGAAAATTTGGAAAATCAGCAAAAAAATCTGAATCTTAGGATTCTTAATTTTCCTATAGCAAAATTTATGTCCTCCCAGGAACTCTTCAAGAACTTTATGACCACAGTTTTAAAAATATCAGAATTGAATCTTCCACCTATACAGAAAATTTATTATTTAAAAAATGCTCAAAAAGAAAAAGTATTAGAAGGTGGAACTGAGCAATTAGATGTATCAGCAATATTGCAATCCTCTGAAATTGAATTGCTGGGTCGGGCAACATTACTAGTTTCCCTTGTATTCTTACAAGATAAAGAAATGCTGTTGAAATTATACTTTAAGTTGAAACAAGTCACCTTTTTAGGTGAAAGGGTATATATATTTCCTGACGTCTCGAAATGGACACAATCCAGGAGGAAAGAATTTTTGCAATATCGTCCTAAAGTTATTTCATTGGGGGCAATTTTTCAGTTAAGATTTCCTTGTAAATGTTTTATTACCTATCAAGGGAATAAATATATATTTTTTGAGCCTGCCCAATTAGGTTTTTTCTTAGAGAGTAAAGGGACTCCATTGCAGCCAGAATGAATCAAGTGATTTAGAGCGGAATTTAGTTTAATAGTAGGTTAATATCTAAGTACTGCTATTTCCTTTATGTTTTTGGTATATCCCTTTTCCCCAGGGGGTTTTCTTTGTCTTGCCTTCCTCCCCATTTGAGGACTATAATAATGAGTATATTGCCTGTATATTGTTTTTAGTCTGTATTGACTTAATATGTGTATTTCAGTATTTCTCTGTACCATTTTCATTGGTTATACAAAAATCATAAATAAATAATAAAAAAAAAAAAAAAAAAAAAAAAAAAAAGCAAAAGCTTTGAGCTCCTGAAAGGCACTTCTGAAGGTCTTGCAAAAATTTCAGAAAGTAGCTTTTGTACTGCTCTAGTTTTCAATGTCTTTGTGATAACAATACTTATGTTTCAAGCTGGCTACAAAGCAATTACCTTTCAGTTAGATGTAACCAAGACGTGCTAATCCCCCCCAAAGATCTCACACAGTGTCATGTCTCATCACGGATTAATAAAGGACTGGAGACATTTCACAACAAACCAAGCATGAACACAAGCCATTTAAAAATAGACCTGTCAAATTTGAATATTTCAGTATGGCTCTGAAGATGCCACAACAGTGATAGGTCTGGTTCTTGCAAAAGATGAAAGGCAGGCTCCAAAACAGCTCCTCCAGAACTAACAAGTCAGCATGGTGAAAGGTGCACAAAAGGTTTTGTATTTCTTTTGGGTTAACTGGTAACAGGAAGTGAATCTGGGGCACTCCCGTGGGACAAGCCGGTCTCAACTGCTGCATGTTTACAGTGGTGCTGCAAAGGTATTAGGTGTTCAGCTGGATCTTTAGCCTTATGCCAATCTTCAAGCTGAGCAGCTTCCTTCCCTCAGACTTTGATAATCAAACTCAAATCATTAATCGCCCTGAACAGTCTCTCCCAGAGTAATCTTGTAAAGACATAATTGAATCATATTTCCAAATACAGTGGTATCTCGGTTTCCGAGTGCACCGGTTTGCGAGTGTTTTGCAAGACGAGCAAAACATTCGCAAATTTGGTGCCTCGTAAACCGAGCTTGCCTCGCTGTACGAGCGCCACCCCCCCCCGAGAACCGGCACCCTCCCTCCCCCCGCCGCCATTGGGCACCCCCCCGCCGCAACCTGAGGTCCCCCCAACCCACCCGAACCCTCTTCTTACTTTTCTGTAGCCTCCGCAGCGGCACCGGCATCAGCATGTCCTGTGCGTGCCGGTGCCTGAAGATCTGCTTCCTGTGCTGGGCCTGAGAGTTCACGTCGAACGTGAACTCTCAGGCCCAGCACAGGAAGCAGATCTTCGGGCACCGGCACCACGCATAGGACATGCTGATGCCGGTGCCGCTGCGGAGGCTACAATAAAGTAAGAAGAGGGTTCGGGTGGGTTGGGGGGACCTCAGGTCGCGGGGGGGGGGGGGTGCCCGAAGGCGGCAGGGGGATGCCTGATGGCGGCGGGGGGTTGCAGATCGCGGGGGGGAGGGTGCCGGTTCGCGGGGAGCAATGCCGGTTCTCGTGTGGGGGGGGAGCAGCGCTGCTGGCCTCGGGGGTGGGGGGTGGGAACCTATCAAAGCGAGTTTCCATTATTTCCTATGGGGAAACTCGCTTTGATAAACGAGCATTTTGGATTACGAGCATGCTTCCTGGAACGGATTATGCTCGTAATCCAAGGTACCACTGTACAGTACTCCTCGATATTTGCGGGGGTTCAGTTCCAGGAACCCCCGTGAATCTTGAAAAATCGCAAATACGTTTTTTAGCAGGGGAGACATGAGAGGGCAGCCGGAGCGCTTGCGAGTGAAGGAAATCACTCACGGTATGCTCCGACCGCCTCTTCCTGCACTAAAGTCGGGCCTCGCCAATCAAGAGCTGCGTGTCAAAGCAGCTCCTGATTTAATGCAGGAAGAGGCGGTCGGAGCATACCGCGAGTGATTTCCTTCACTCGCAGGCGCTCCAGCTGCTCTCTCCTGCCCGGTCATTCACGGTCTGAAAATACCGCGAATGACCGGGACCACAAATGACCGGGGGAGTACTGTATTAAACTTTGCTTTATGTATAACATATTCCGCAAGAGCTGTCGCGCTCACATTACCCCGTTCAAGTCACTTCATTGGCTCCCCATTCATTTCCGAATACAGTTCAAACTCCTCTTTACTGACTTACAAATGCAGTCACTCTGTAACCCCTCAGTATCGTTTCTTGCTCTTCTCCCCCATGCTCCTCCCTCCCCCTATGAAATCCATTCCTCAGATAAGTCCTTCTCTGTGCTCTTCTCCTCCATCGCCAACTCCAGACTCCATCCCTTCTTTTTTTGCCACACGGTATGCCTGCAAAAGCTGCCAGACTCAATACATCAATCTCTGTCTCTAGCAGTGTTCAAATCCAAGCTAAAAGGCCACTTTTTTTGAAGCCGTTTTCAGTCCTAACTCCCACTCACCGTCAGAAACCTATGCTCATCGTCTTATTCCTTCTGCTAGAAATTCCCCAACCCAAGATTGTAAGTAGAGAATGACACGGTGACAAAATTCATCACCGTTCCCGTCCCCGGGAATAACCGCGGGAAATAACCCCATGTCATTTTCTAGTGTCTATTTCAACCTCAGTCCTTCTACACCAGCATTCTTCAAAGCAAAGCTTGCGGGTCAGTGGTTGTGCCCAATTACCGTATTTTCACGCATATAACGCGCGCGTTATACGCGTTTTTACCTACCGCGCATACCCCTCGTGCGTTATACGCGTGAGCGCGGTATACAAAATTTTTTTTACATAGTTCCCACCCCGCCCGATGCCCGATTCCCCCCCCAGCAGGACCGCTCGCACCCCCACCCCGAACGACCGCTCGCATGCGCTCCCACCCGCACCAGCAATCGGAGCAAGAGGGAGCCCAAGCCCTCTTGCCCGGCCGACTCCCCAACTCCCCGACAATATCGGGCCAGGAGGGAGCCCAAACCCTCCTGGCCACAGCGACCCCCTACCCCCACTACATTACGGGCAGGAGGGATCCCAGGCCCTCCTGCCCTCGACGCAAACCCCCCTCCCTCCAACGACCGCCCCCCCCCCAAGAACCTCCGACCGCCCCCCCCCAGCCGACCCGCGACCCCCCTGGCCGACCCCCACGACACCCCAACCCCCCTTCCCCGTACCTTTGGTAGTTGGCCGGACAGACGGGAGCCAAACCCGCCTGTCCGGCAGGCAGCCAACGACGGAATGAGGCCGGATTGGCCCATCCGTCCCAAAGCTCCGCCTACTGGTGGGGCCTAAGGCGCGTGGGCCAATCAGAATAGGCCCTGGAGCCTTAGGTCCCACCTGGGGGCGCGGCCTGAGGCACATGGGAGCGCACGGAGAGGCGGGGCAGTGCACGGAAAGTCAGGGAGGGTGAACGGATAGTCGGGACAGCGCACGGAGAGTCGGGGAGGGCGAAAGGAGAGTCGGGGTGGCCAGAGGAGAGTCGGGGCGGGCGAAAGGACAGTCGGGCTGCATGCGCGGTATACAAAAGTTTTTGTACATAAAATCGTGGTTTCTGCGCGCTATACCCGTGTGCGCGTTTTACACGGGTGCGCGTTATCTGCGTGAAAATACGGTATACTCTGATTCTTTCCTCTCTCCTTAAAGAATGACATGAAGATGGTTTCCCGCGGTTATCTGCGGGGACGGGAACGGTAATGAATTTTGTCACCGTGTCATGTAAGCTCTTCTGAGCAGGGCCCGTCTATTGAATGTTAAATGTACAGTACTGCATATGCCTTTCAGTACCATAGGAATGATAAATAGTAGAGCAATTTCCTACAACCTGGGACAATGGTTCTCTGAAAATACTGCTCACCCTCCTCGCAGAAAGTTTGTGTTACCTGTCTGGTCCTATTGAACTGCAGCTGCTCTTTCCAACCCTATGCAAGCTCCTAATTTGGCCTACTGGCTGAACAAACCCCACACACATCAAACTCGAGCATCAGCAAGGAGGCAGAGCGTGAACTTTTGAACAGGAGAAACATGGTACAGAACCTTGGACATGCATATACTAGGGAAACTGCCCGATGGGAGTCTTGGTTTGGATCCCATAACCCTGTGCCTGAACTTTTGAGTCAATAAGGGGATAAAGATCCAGTGAGGAGGACACATCCACTGGCAACACCTGCCGGCTGGCTTAAGGGGGGGGGGGGGGGGGAAAGAGAGTCACATTTTTGGTGAGCTTAGGTGAGGTGATGGTCTACTATGCCTCTCAATCACAGAATTGCTATAGCAATAGCCAGGCTATACTGGAATGAGATTAAAGAAAAATACACCCTGTGCAATTACAAAGGATGTCTTGTATCATGCCTTCCCAGTAAAAGATTGTTACAACTGAACTCCTTTCCCAAAACATGACCAAAAACCAGGGTGGATAAAAATCTATGATTTAAAATTAAAAAATACATAAATTTTAAATCAGATTTTATTTAAATTGGATTTTTTGAAGAAAAATCTACCTAAAGATAGTTTTCTATTTAAGATACATTATAGTCCAAAATTTAGATACATAGAATATGACGGCAGAAAAGGGCCACGGCCCAACAAGTCTGCCCACTCTAATGTCCCACCCCCTTAAGTGATCCCACGTGCTTATCCCATTTTTTCTTAAAATCAAGTACGCTGCTGGTCTCAATTACCTGCAGTGGAAGATCATTCTAATGATCAACCACTTAATCATGAAATAAGGCTTAGTTTTCAATTATGTAGTCATATTATTTCTTTATTTGTTCAATGTTCTATACCGTTCTCCCAGGAGCTCAGAATGGTTTACTTGAATTTATTCAGGTACTCAAGCATTTTTCCCTGTTTGTCCTGGTGGACTCAGAATCTATCTAAAGTACCTCAGGTAATGGGGGATTAAGTGACTTGCCCAGGGTCACAAGGAGCAGCGTGGGTTTGAACCCACAACCACAGGGTGCTGAGGCTGTAGCTTTAACCACTGCATCACTCTTTGAAATAAAAATGTAGTAAAAGTGAGCCAAGTAAAGAACAATCAAGTCATTATGACATCACTGATGAGGTTGGCTCTTAGGCATTGGTGGAATGAGGCATTATGATGTCACAATACCAGCTTTGGTTTTCAGAGGCTGAAGCTTTTCACACTATATATTTATTCAATTTTCTATACCGTTTTCCCAGGGGAGCTCAGAACGGTTTACATGAATTTATTCAGGTATTCAAGCATTTTTCCCTGTCTGTCATGGTGGGTTCACAATCTATCTAATGTACCTGGGGCAATGGGGGGGATTAAGTGACTTGCCCAGGGTCACAAGGAGCAGCATGGGTGCTGAGGCTGTAGCTTTAACCACTGCGCCACACACTCCCAGCTGTATTATTCATGTAATGTTTAAAAGTTTTATGCCATTAATCTATTCATAATGTCAAATCCACCTGCCCAAAAAAACATTTCTGCCATGAATGTGGTGGTCATTTTGCAAAGTAACATATTAATGAAACAGAAGCATTAAATAAGCAATTGGTGAGTTTCCTGCACGATCATAAAGGGACAACAAGCCTGAGCTCTCAGGCCTTCTTTACAGAGATGAAGAACCAATACAGTATATTATTTATATACCACCTATCAAGGTTATCTAAGTGGTTTATAATCAGGTACTCAAGCATTTCCCCGGAGGGCTCACAATCTATCTAATATACCTGGGGCAACAGAGGATTGAGTGATTTGCCAGGGTCACAAGAAGCAGTGTGGGATTTGAACCCAGAACTTCAGGGTGACGAGGCTGGAGCTCTAACCACTAAGCTACTCCTTCCATGGAATCCATTTTATGGGTATCTTGTAGGCAACACAACTAGCAAAAAAAACCCCAAAACCCTATCAACTCCAAAACACCACAACCATATTCCAGTATTTCCCCCCACCCCCAATTACAAGAGCAGAGCAGGGCCTCCTCAAACCATCATGAAGAGACGCAAGGTAGCACCCACTTAGCTGTTCTAGAAAATATCAGTCAATGAGGAGGTAACAACGATGAGACCACATCCCTGCAATAATCCTACAAACAAGGGCTGTTAAAAGTGACATTACAGAAGTTAATCAGGCGCAGTCCAGTCACCTCTGTACCACTGAAATTAAAGGAGCGGGATATTAGGAGGCTTAAAAATACGGGGTTTTAGGAAATTTGTCACACTCCCATAAAGCAATGTTACTTACCGTAACAGTTGTTATCCAGGGACAGCAGGCAGCTATTCTCACTAGTGGGTGATGTCATCAGACAGAGCCCCGGTACGGACGTCTCACAAGCACGTGTTGCTTGTAGAAACTTAAAGTTTCTAGATGCCCGCACCGCGCATGCGCCGGTGCCTTCCTACCCGGAGATCCGGGCGTGTCTCCTCAGTTCAGGTAGCTAGCCTGAGAAGCCAACCCAGGGGAGGTGGGTGGGACGTGAGAATAGCTGCCTGCTGTCCCTGGATAACAACTGTTACGGTAAGTAACATTGCTTTATCCCAGGACAAGCAGGCAGGTATTCTCACTAGTGGGTGACCTCCAAGCTAACCTCAGTGGGATGGAGGGGGAGTTGGCGACTTAAGAGAATAAGTTTTTCAATACTGTTTGGCCAAACTGTCCATCCCGTCTGGAGAGGGTATCCAGACAATAATGTGAGGTGAATGTGTGAACCGAGGACCAGGTGGCAGCCTTGCAAATTTCCTCGATTGGTGTTGATCTGAGGAATGCTACTGAGGCTGCCATTGCTCTGACCTTATGGGCTGTGACCTTACAAGGAAGTGATAATCCAGCCTGGGCATAGCAGAAAGAGATACAAGCCGCCATCCAATTAGAGATGGTGCGCTTTGATATGGGTCTTCCCAACTTGTTAGGATCGAAGGAGACAAAAAGTTGAGGAGTGGTTCTGTGTGGCTTGGTGCGATCCAGGTAGAAAGCCGAGGCACGTTTACAGTCTAGAGTGTGAAGGGCCGATTCTCCGTGGTGAGAATGAGGCTTAGGGAAGAATACTGGAAGTACAATGGATTGGTTGAGATGAAATTCGGAGACCACCTTAGGCAGGAATTTCGGGTGAGTGCGGAGGACCACCTTGTCATGATGGAATACTGTGAATGGTGGATCCGCCATCAATGCCTGGAGTTCGCTGACTCTGCGAGCGGACGTAAGGGCTACAAGGAAAAGCATTTTCCAGGTGAGATACTTAAGAGGGGCCCTGTTGAGTGGTTCAAACGGGGGCTTCATGAGATGGGAAAGGACTACATTGAGGTCCCAAACCACTGGGGGTGGTTTGAGAGGAGGGTTAACATGGAAGAGTCCTTTCATAAATCTGGCGACCACCGGATGGGCCGAGAGGGGTTTCCCTTGTAGGGGCTGGTGGAACGCCGCAATAGCGCTCAGGTGGACTCGTATGGATGTGGACTTGAGCCCAGATTGAGATAGGTGTAGGAGATAGTCCAGCACGGAGGATAAGGAAGCTCGCTGAGGTTCCTTTGACTTAGAAACACACCATGAGGAGAATCTGGTCCATTTCTGGGAGTAGCATTGTCGAGTGGCGGGCTTCCTGGAAGCTTCCAAGACCTCCCTCACTTCTTGTGAGAATTGGTGAGGGGTTACGTTGAGAGGAACCAAGCTGTCAGGTGGAGAGACTGCAGGTTGGGATGAAGTAGTGATCCTTGATGTTGAGTAAGTAGTGAAGGAAACACTGGAAGTGGTACTGGTTCCCTGCTGCTGAGTTGAAGTAGGAGGGAGAACCAAGGTTGTCTGGGCCACCGAGGAGCTATTAGAATCATGGTGGCCCGTTCGAGTTTCAGCTTGACCAGGGTCTTCTGGATCAGCGGGAATGGTGGGAACGCATATAGAAATCGTTTCCCCCAGTTCAGTAGAAAAGCATCTGCCTCGAGGCGATGAGGAGTGTAGATCCTGGAGCAAAACTGAGGCAGTTTGGAGTTGTGGGGAGCCGCGAAGAGGTCTATCTGAGGCGTCCCCCATTGCGTGAAGATTTGGTGAAGGGGTCTGGAATGGAGAGTCCATTCGTGCGGTTGTAGCAGACGGCTTAGTTTGTCTGCTAAGACGTTGTTCTCCCCTTGGATGTATACTGCTCTGAGTAGGGCGTTGTGGCGCACCGCCCAGTCCCAGACTCGTAGAGCTTCCTGGCAAAGGAGGGCCGAGCCCGTGCCTCCTTGCTTGTTGATATAATACATGGCGGCCTGATTGTCTGTGCGAATGAGGATTACCATGTCGTGAAGTAGGTGTTGGAAAGCTTGGAGCGCATTGAAGATGGCTCTGAGTTCCAGTAGATTGATTTGGTGTAGTCTTTCCGCACTGGTCCAGAATCCCTGGGTGCGGAGACCCTCCAGGTGGGCCCCCCCATGCATAATTCGACGAATCGGTCGTGAGAACTTTCTGATGGGGGGGAGAGTGCATCAGCAAACCTCTGGATAGATTCGAAGAGGTCATCCACCAAAGTAGAGACTGCCGAAGAGCAGGTGTGACTAAGATGCGTTTGGATAGTGGATCGGACGTCTGATTCCACTGTGATGCCAGGGTCCACTGGGGGATCCTGAGGTGGAGTCTGGCAAAGGGTGTCACATGTACTGTGGAGGCCATATGGCCCAGGAGCACCATCAGTTGTCTCGCCGGTAGGGTTTGGCGAGTAGACACCGACTGGCAGAGATGAAGAAGAGACTCCATGCGTTGCAGAGGCAGGAATGCTCGGAGTCGGGTGGTGTCCAGGACCGCTCCGATGAAGGGGAGGGACTGGGTAGGTTGTAGATGAGACTTGGAGAAGTTGATCTCGAAGCCCAAATTCTGGAGGAAGTAGGTTGTAGCCAAGGCCGCCGAAGTGACCTCTGGGGCTGACGGGGCCTTGATGAGCCAGTCGTCGAGGTATGGGAACACCTGTAGACCCCTGTCCCGGAGTGCTGCGGCCACTACCACCAGGCACTTTGTGAAGACTCTGGGGGACGAAGATAGGCCGAATGGTAGCACTCGATACTGTAGGTGCAGATTTCCCACCCGAAATCTGAGGAACTTTCGGGAGGCCGGGTGAATGGGGATGTGAGTGTAGGCCTCCTTGAGATCCAGGGAGCATAACCAGTCGTTCTGCTCGAGGAGGGGGTATAGAGAAGCCAAAGTCAACATGCGAAACTTCTCTTTGACCAGGAACTTGTTGAGGGCCCGAAGGTCTAAAATGGGTCGCAGGTCGCCCGTTTTCTTCGGGACGAGGAAGTACCGGGAGTAAAACCCCCGGTTCAATTGGTCTGACGGGACCGGCTCGACGGCCCGAAGCTGAAGTAAGGTTTGGACTTCCTGAAGAAGAAGGGCGGTCTGCGTCGAGCTTGAAGGATACTCTCTTGGAGGATGGTCCGGGGGGACCCGGTGGAATTGAAGGGAGTATCCTTCTCTTATGATGGTGAGGACCCATAGGTCCGTGGTTATGGCCTCCCATCGATGGTAAAAAAGATGGAGGCGGCCCCCTATGGGAGAGGCCGAGGTTATGCTCCCGGGAGGGGCGTCAAAAGGGCTGGGGAGCCTTAGGTACAGCCGGTGGCTGAGGTTTTTGCTGAGACTTCTGGGGAGGTTGTCTCTTCGTAGGCTGTCTTGCAGCAGGCGTTTGTCTGGGCATGTAACGCCGCTGGTAAATCAGGGGTGGTCTGGGAGGTCGAGACTGTTGAGGTTTGGGTTTGGGCCGCAGGATGGATTGAAAGGATTTTTCATGATCCGACAGCTTCTTGGTAACAGTTTCGATAGACTCATCGAACAGGTCAGCTCCAGCACATGGTACGTTGGCGAGTCTGTCCTGTAGGTTGGGATCCATATCGATTGTACGGAGCCATGCTAGGCGACGCATAGCTACCGCGCTTGCGGCGGCGCGTGCCGAGAGTTCGAATGCATCGAAGGAGGATTGCATCAGCTGGAGGCGTAATTGGGAGAGGGAGGCTACCACTTCCTCGAACTCGAATCGAGCTTGGTTGTCTATGAACGGAGTGAACTTGCGGAGCACCGGCAAGAAGAACTCCAGATAGGAAGAGAAAAAGAAATTGTAGTTTAGCACCCGTGACGCCATCATGGAGTTTTGGTAGAATTTTCTACCAAATTTGTCCATCGTTCTCCCCTCTCGGCCCGGCGGTACAGAGGCGTAGACCTGGGAGGGATGAGAGCGTTTAAGGGAGGACTCGACCAGTAGGGATTGGTGGGAGAGTTGAGGGCCCTCGAACCCTTTATGGTGTACGATGCGGTATCGAGCATCGAGTTTGCTGGGGATCGCCGGTATGGAGTACGGTGTTTCGAAGCACTGCATGAAGGTCTGGTCCAGTAATTTATGCAAGGGGAGCCGAAGCGACTCCGTTGGAGGGTTAGGTAAATGCATGGTGTCCAGATACTCTTTGGAGTATCGGGAGCCCGTGTCAAGGGTCACATCCAGATCATCCGCCATTTGTCGGAGGAATGATGAGAAGGACAATTGTTCCGCCAGCGTCGGTCTGTGGGACGGGCTGGAGGAGGAGGAGGCCTCCAGGTCCGTGGACATCGGGGAGTGACAAGGAGAATCGGGCACCGCTGTCTCCTCGTACTCCGGGCCCCCCGGAGGGGAAACCTCTGATGAGGAGTATCCCCTACGTTGCAGTTTTTTCTGCGGTGACACCTCCGAATGGCGTGAGGAGTGCCAGGATGAGTGTCTCGATCGGTGCCCGTCTCGGTGGCGGGACAGGGATCGGAATCGTCTATGCATCGCATGTTCTCCCGAGGCCCCCAAGTGGATAGGGCTGGAAGCGGTGGATCGCAACTGGGTTTGCGATGCGGGTTCTTGCGATGCTACCCAAGTCTGGTAAGGAGTACGGAAGAACTCTTCCTGACTATGCCCAGGGCTTCGAGTATCGATCGGAGGTCTGGTCCCATGTTGGCGCGGAGGCGTAATGGGTTCTAATGGCGGCATATCGGTAAGCGAGGCTTGCCGCGTGGGCATCGCCGCCCTCCCCCGTTCGTCCTCGTCAGTTGCCGAGGTCGAACGGTGTGGGGTAGGGGGAGGGGGCGGACCGCCCCTTTGGGTCGGTACCGGGAGGTCACCCTGTATGGCAGCGATGAGCCCGGGTCCGATGGTCTGCATGAGCTCAACGAATTGAGCTTCCAGCACGGACCGTAGCGAAGCCGATAAGGAGGGATCCGCACCGAAAGGGGGTCCTCCTGCACGGACATCGCGCTCCTTCGAGGCCGAGTGCTTCTGCTTAGTAGCTTTCGGCACTTTGATGACCATTGGTGGCACTGTGGAAGGAAGAGGTACCTGAACCGAGGAGACCGGGGCAGGCACCGACGTCGAGCTCGTGGATGGTGTCGGGGTGAGCGATGCCGGTTTCACCACACTCGATGCAGGAGGGGTCGATGCCGGTTTCGCCCGAACCGGGGAAGTATCAGATGAAGTGGAGGCTGAGGGATCCTTAGCTGCGTCCATCTTGAACATCGATTCCCACAATAGGCAACGCCGCTTGAAAGAGCGTGCCATAAGGGTAGAGCAAGGCCTGCACGATTTCGGGATGTGGTCAGGGCCCAAACACTGCAAACAGCGCCAGTGAGGGTCCGAGAGTGAAATCGCGCGTTGGCACTTGCTGCACTTTTTAAACCCGGTGATTGGCCGGGACATAGGCCGGAAAATCTCCGCCGCGAGGTCGAAGCCAGTGGGCCTGAGCCACGTGGCCGGCCCGTTCGACCCGCCGGAGGAAATAATCTTCTTTTTTTTTTTTTTTTTTTACTGAAAAAGAAAAGAACTGTTAACTGTAATTAAAAGAAAGCGAAAACGCGGACAAGGAAGGCAAATTTAACTGAATTCAGCTAGCGCATGATGAAGTTGAACTTCTCAGCTCCGCGGAAAAGAAAGAACTGAGGAGACACGCCCGGATCTCCGGGTAGGAAGGCACCGGCGCATGCGCGGTGCGGGCATCTAGAAACTTTAAGTTTCTACAAGCAACACGTGCTTGTGAGACGTCCGTACCGGGGCTCTGTCTGATGACATCACCCACTAGTGAGAATACCTGCCTGCTTGTCCTGGGATAAATGAGTTTAAAGCAGTGCAGCATTACCCCTTATTCTAACTGCAAGGACTTCCCAAGTTCTACTACTAAACACATTTCTCCTTTTCTCCACTACCAAAAAATATTTTCTAACATGGAGAATGATTATGTGTTTTGGATATTTTTTGGGGTTTTTTACCCCTCAAGAAGACTTAGATCGTTTTACTAAGAAGGTAAAGAAATCTAACATCTAATCAGCACAGGAAATATTACAATTATTAAGACCTCTTTATACAAAATGACAAAGTGAGGAAATTTCACATTGACTGTTAGAAGGGATAGAGGGAAACCTGGACTCAGGGCCCCCACTTAGGTACATCAGCTTATGTCAGCAGACCCACAACAGCAGGTCAAAAGTGATAGTGAACTATAAAAACTGCTCTCAAATGCAATTTAACAGAACATATGCCAGACAAGAAAACCAGCCTCGACCAGGTCATCTGATAACTGAATTTATAATGGTCTTGATACAAGAAGGAATTTTAGGTTTCCTTGGGTCACACTTTAACAAATCCCAGCAAACATGCTAGACGCTTTGACACGTTGTAGAAGCAAATAAAGGATTCTTCCATGCAATGAAGACTTCTTTACGGTTTTACTAGGCTTATCATTCACCACTGCTGGCCTCGGTAAGAGTCATGTCAGGGTGAGCTCATATATGGGGAATAGGAGGCCTATTTCAGCTACATCCTTCTGCTCTCAAATTGACCAAATTTTTCATGGAACCTCTGCCTGTAAGGGCACGACAGGAGTGTACTTGCCATTCAGCAATTAACTGTTTAGTTCCCCTTCGTGGAACGCCTTACCCCCTTCAATATTCCATTGTCTCCATCAGTGGCATCTTAACTTTGAAGACTTAGGTACTTTTTTCCTCAAGTAAACTTTGAGATAGGGGATGTAGATGCTGCATGAAAAAACTCCCCCCCCCCAGTCGGTTTTAAGATATAGTCTATACTAGTGGTCTCAAACTCATGGCCCGGTGGCCACATGTGGCCCGCCAGGTACTATTTTGAGGCTCTCGGTATGTTTATCTTAATCACAAAAGTAAAATAAAACCATTTCTTGATCATTTGTCTCTTTAGCTATAAATGACAACATTATTATTAAGACTTAGCCAAAAGGAAAGATTTTTTCTGAGGCCCTCCGAGTATCTACAAATCTAAAATGTGGCCCTGCAAAGGGTTTGACTTGAAGACCACTGGCCTATACGCAATTGAATAAAAGCCTGATGCACTGCAAACACAGGGGGTGAGTGATCTTGGCTAAGGAACCCTAGAACAGCTAAAAACCTGCAGAAACATTGAACAGTTCTTGCTTACATTTTATGGGTTTCTGTAATGCTCTTTCTGCCTCTTCTGGTTTATTTCCAGATCTATTTTGCCCTATATTTTCTGTCCCATTTGTAATAGGATAAGAAGGGGCATTTCCTTTAGAATGCCTGCAAAGCGCTCTGATAATGATCAACTAAACATTAGCAGTGACTCGAAATTGGAAAAATTGTGATCGTCTTAATTTTTCCTATTGGTGGGCGAGTGTTTAAGCTACAGGTACGAAAAGATGAATGCTGACATTTTAGGGCATTCTAAGATATTTAACTTAGTTTGGGGTCCATTAACATCTTTTGTACAATTGTTATAGTTCATTTAGCCTTCTTTTACTGATGTAATTCAGACACATACGGGGGGGGGGTATCTTTAGGGTGATCTTTTAGGTAATTGTAGTACTAATACTGATTGTATTTAAGTGCTTATTTATTATTACTGATGTGAATATTGTGTTGCACTTTTTGTTAGTAATAAAGAATTAAAAAAACAAAACAAAACCCCATTAGCAATGTCTCTACCATTGTGAAGATTTCAAAAGCACTAATCATGGCAGAGTAGTTGGAAAATGAAACTTAGTTTGAAGCTACAATGCATTAGGATGTTTTGCATTTATTTTTTTATACTGTACTTTTAGGCTGTTACTTCTTGATTGGCCTTACTATCTGTGCTCTGATAGGTCAGCCTCTACATGTGACCCTTTTCCTCCAATCACTGCTTTTAAGTGATGCACACTGTTATCCTATTCTCAGGCACCGGTCCTACTGGTGCCCCTCCTTGCCCTCTAGCCTTGTGGGTCTTTCTCTTACCCCTTCCCTCTGTGAAGAAGATTCTCCATTTTGCTGCATATCACGCAGCACTGTTCTGCCTCTCTCCTCTTGGAAAGCGGACTCCCTTTCACCACAAACGAACAATCTTCTTTTAGACCCAAGTATCACAAATTTCCTTTTGAGTCTAACCCTTTAAAATATCTCCCTTTTCAAGCTCCACCTCTGCAATAAGTCAGCTCATTCTACAGACTTTCCATATCTACCTCGCTGCAGTATCAGCTTATCAGGAACTATGACTATCCAGTCCAAAGAGACTCTTGCCCTGAGGCAGAAAACTTCCAGTTTCAGTTTCTGCAAACAGTAACTGATCTACTTATGCAATATACAGTTGAAACTCAAGAAAAACAAGCCGTCTTCTTTGTGGATGCTGGGCCACTGCTGGTTTAGCTGTCTAGATCAGTGTTCTTCAGTGCAAGGCCTGGGGGCCAATGGTGGCCCCTGGAGAGCTCTGGGTGTAGGCCCCATTCTCATTCTGGGTTGGGGGGGGGGTTTCAGCTATTCTCTGCCTCGGTACCAAAGCTCAAGACAGAAAGAGGGAAGGAGATGGTAAGAGACGCCACATGCAAGGGCAAGATATTTCTCAACAGCTGAAGAGAACGCGAGTGGAAATTCATACCTCATTCAGGATTTCATCGATAATTAGTGGTGTACTAATTAGGGGAGTGGAGGGTGTCTGCCTCACGCGCTGTCTTCGTGGGAGTGCAGGCATCTGTCCTCCTTTCTACCCCCTGCCGTGCACCCCTTCCTTTCATCGTCCCTCTAATTTTCCCGGTGCAACCAGTATCAAGAACTTACTGCCAGTGTCAGTGTCAACTACAGAATAACACAGGGACAAATTTTTCTCTGTCCCCGCGGAACTCATTTTCCTATCCCTGCAAGCTCCATCCTCATCTGCACAAGCCTCAAACCCTTTAAAATCCTAAGCAGCAACATTCTAGAGCTCAGATTGTGACGTCATAATGCCTCATTCCACCAATGCCTAAGCTCCGTCCTCATCTGCACAAACCTCAAACCCTTTAAAATCCTAAGCAGCAACATTCTAGAGCTCAGATTGTGATGTCATAATGCCTCATTCCACCAATGCCTAAGCTCCGTCCTCATCTGCACAAACCTCAAACACTTTAAAATCATAAGTAGCAACATTCTAGAGCTCAGATTGTGATGTCATAATGCCTCATTCCACCAATGCCTAAGTTCCGTCCTCATCTGCACAAGCCTCAAACGCTTTAACATCCTAAGTAGCAACATTCTAGAGCTCAGATTGTGATGTCATAATGCCTCATTCCACCAATGCCTAAGCTCCGTCCTCATCTGCACAAGCCTCAAACACTTTCAAATCCTAAGTAGCAACATTCTAGAGCTCAGATTGTGATGTCATAATGCCTCATTCCACCAATGCCTAAGCTCCGTCCTCATCTGCACAAGCCTCAAACACTTTCAAATCCTAAGTAGCAACATTCTAGAGCTCAGATTGTGATGTCATAATGCCTCATTCCACCAATGCCTAAGCTCCGTCCTCATCTGCACAAACCTCAAACACTTTAAAATCATAAGTAGCAACATTCTAGAGCTCAGATTGTGATGTCATAATGCCTCATTCCACCAATGCCTAAGCTCCGTCCTCATCTGCACAAGCCTCAAACGCTTTAACATCCTAAGTAGCAACATTCTAGAGCTCAGATTGTGATGTCATAATGCCTCATTCCACCAATGCCTAAGCTCCGTCCTCATCTGCACAAGCCTCAAACGCTTTAACATCCTAAGTAGCAACATTCTAGAGCTCAGATTGTGATGTCATAATGCCTCATTCCACCAATGCCTAAACTCCGCCCCTCACCTGCACAAGCCTCAAACACTTTAAAATCATAAGTGTTCGAGGCTTGTGAGGTTAAGGCTGAGCTTACAGGAATGGGGCAAGGACAGCCACAAAACTCTCAGGAACAGGTGCGGGGAAAAATTTGTCCCCGTGTCATTTTCTGGTATCAGTTCTTTCCAACATCACTTCCTGGTCCCGCACCTAAGAAGTGATATCAGAGATAAAGAGCCAACACAGGCAGCAAGTACACAATAGTGGGAAAATTAAAGAGGGTACGAGGGAGGGGCGCTACTCATCCTTGCTACACCACTGGGGAAGTCATTGACATACACTGGTCAGCAGTGTCAAGATCTTACGTAGAAGATATTTGGCAGCTCTTCTTCAGTTCATTTGAATCCAGAATAGCCTCAACTTAAAAAAAAAATCAGAGAAAACCATAGGCCAGATAGTAATGTACGATCATGTTTTATGAATCCAGATCAACATGCATTTAAGTCGAGCAACATGTGCATGGCATGTTTTTTGATGATGTAGCCTTCTGCCCATTTCTAACTGACCAATGCCAAGTAGGGACAGGGACGGTAAAACAATCTAAGGCTGCTAACTGGCTTATCCAGCCCTGCTTTTAATCCCACTACTTGATCAGCCTTACATTACATTAGTTTCTTTTATTCTAAAAACACCTTGCGGTTCTAGGCGGATTACAAAAGGAAGAGATTCTGGTCATTTCCAGAAGATTACATGGAGACTATTGGTTGTAACATTTGGAGTCTGGTGATGGATTGAGGATAATTGGTTGCATCAGGAGTTTATCTTAACATATTTCTTGAACAACCTGGTTTTTATTTCCTTCCTGAAGGTTTTGTAATTTGGGAGTGTATGGCGCAGTGATTAAAGCTACAGCCTCAGCACCCTGAGGTTGTGGGTTCAAACCCACGCTGCTTCTTGTGACCCTGGGAAAGTCACTTAATCTCTCCATTGCCCCAGGTACTTTAGATAGATTGTGAGCCCAATGGGACAGTCAGGGAAAAATGCTTGAATACCTGAATAAATTCATGTAAACTGTTCTAAGCTCCCTTGCAAAACCAGGTGTGGACGTTGTTTAGAATTACAAACGTGGAAGCCCACACCAGATGTATTCTACATGTTAAAAAAGGAGGAAGGAAGAGGAAGAGAGCCGGTGTTGTTAAAAGGTGAAGTGAAAGAGGCTATTACAGCCAATAAAACATCCTTTAATGAACGGAAAATACGAAGAGACATAACCACTGGCAAGTTAGATGCAAAACACTGATAAAGAAAGCTAAACAAAAATATGAAGAACAACTTGCCAAAGAGGCAAAAACTCATTGTAACAAATTTTTTTAGGTACATCAAAAGCATAAAACCTGTGAAGGAATCTGTGGGACTGTTGGATAATCAAAGAGTTAAAAGGTGCTGTCAGGGAGAATAAGGCCATAGCAGAGAGACTGAATGAATTCTTTGCTTTGGTCTTTGCGGAAGAGAATATAAGAAATCTACCTGAACTGGAAATGGATTTCAACAGTAATGAAGCAGAGGAATTGAAAGAAATCTTGGTGAACTTGGAAAGACGTACTACGCCAAATCAACAAGCTAAAGAGAAATATATCACCTGGACCAGATGGTATACATCCTAGGGTAATGAAAGAACTCAAACATGAAACTGTTGCTAAAATCATCTGTACTACCTGAAGATTGGAGGGTGGCCAACGTTACGCCGATTTTAAAAAAGGGTTCCAGGGGAGATCTGGGGAATTATAGACCAGTGACTCAGTGCCGGGCAAAATAGCAGAAACAATTATAAAAAATAAAATTATGGAACATGTAGACAAGCATGATTTAATGAGACAGAGTCAGCATGGGTTCAAGCCAAGGGAGGTCTTGCCTCACCAATTTGCTTGACTTCTTTGAAGGTGTGAATAAACATGTGGATAAAAGGTGAGCTGGTTGATGTATTGCAGTGGTTCTCAACCCTGTCCCGGGAATCCCGCAGCCAGTCGGGTTTTCAAGATATCCCTAATGAATATGCATGAGAGAGATTTGCATACCTGTCACTTCCATTATATGCAAATCTCTCTCATGCATATTCATTAGGGATATCTTGAAAACCCGACTGGCTGTGGGGTCCCCAGGACAGGGTTGAGAACCACTGATGTATTGTATCTAGATTTCCAGAAAGCGTTTGATAAAGTTCCTCCTGGGAGGTTCCCGAGAAAATTAAAAAGTCATAGGATAGGAAGGCAATGTTCAATTGTGGATTAAGAACAGAAAACAGAAGGTAGGGCTAAATGGCCATTTTTCTCAATGAAGGAGGGTAATTACTGGTATACCAAAGGGATCTGTACTGGGAACGGTGCTATTTAACTTATTTATAAATGATCTGGAAATTCGAACGACGAGTAAGATAATTAAATTTGCAGATGACACTAAACTGCTCTAAGTTGTCAAAACGCATGCGGACTTTGAAAAACTGCAAGTAGACCTTAGGAAATTGGAAGACTGGGCGTCCAAGTGGAAGATGAAATTTAATGTGAACAAACTCAAAGTGATGCACATTGGGAATAACCCGAATCACAGTTACCGGATGCTAGAGTCCAACTTGGGGGTTAGTGCCCAAGAAAAGGATCTGGGTGTCATTGTAGACAATATGATGAAACCTTCCACCCAATGTGTGGCAGCAGCCTAAAAAGCAAAAATACAGTGGTACCTTGGTTTACGAGCATAATTTGTTTCAGAAGTATGCTCGTAATACAAAGTACTCGTATATCAAATCAAAGTTCCCCTTAGAAAATAATGGCAGTGCAGATGATTTGTTCCAAAACCCAAAAGGTGCTACAAGGAACTGGGAAGCAGTGGTGAGGGTGGCCCAGGGGTGGGTACCTGTCTGGATGATGCCTGGATGCCGGGCTCGGGGGTTCTCCAATGTGGTATGGAAGACTGGCGGACAGCAGAGGCATCTTCTTTAAGCGGCGCTGCCTGCAGCTATACAGGGACCCACAACGTCGTAACTGCTTGTTTATCGGGACAGCGCTTGACTTGCGAGTCAAAATTGCTGGAGTGTTTTGCTCGTCTTGCAAAACACTCACACAGCATGTTACCTGCAAACCGAGGTTTGACTATACTAGGAATTCTTAAAAAAAGGGATGGTAACCAAGACTAAGAATGTTATAATGCCTCTGTATTGCTCAATGCTGCGACCTCTCCTCGAGTATTGCATTCAGTTCTAGTCTCTTTATCTCAAAAAAAGATATAGCGGTACTAGAAAATGTTCAAAGAACCGCAATCAAGATGATAAAGGGGATGGAATTCCTCTCATATAATGAAAGACTAAAAAGGTTAGGGCTCTTCAGCTTGGAAAAGAGATGGCTGAGGGGAGATATGATTGAAGTCTAAAAATCCTGAGTGGGCTAGAATGGGTACAAGTTCATCGATTTTTTTTTTTTACTGCATCAAGATTTATAAAGACTAGGGGACACTCAAAGAAGTTACAGAGTAATATTTTTAAAACCAATAGGAGGAAATATTTTTTTCACTCAGAGAATAGTTAAACTCTGGAATGCGTTGCTAGAGGATGTGGTAAGAGCGATTAATGTAGCTGGTTTTAAAAAAGGTTTGGACAAGTTCTGGGAGGAAAAGACCATAGTCTGTTATTGAGAAAGATACGGGGGAAGCCACTGCTTGCCCTGGATCAGTAGCATGGAATATTACTACACCTTGGGTTTTGGCCAGGTACTAGTGACTTGGATTGGCCACCATGAGAACGGGCTACTGGGCTTGATGGACCATTGGTCTGACCCAATAAGGTTATTCTTATGTTCTTAACAGACTTGCATAGTGCAGAGCTATTGCGTAAAAAAAAATGCATTAAAAATGCTAAAGAAAAAAAAAATAAATCTGAACATTTCCTCTTTTCTTTCTTCAAAAGAATTTCTAAACAGTTGACAAAATGAAAACCTAGACAAATCATATTAAAAATACAGGAACACCACACAAATTCTTCAGTACCACTGAAGAAAGTACAGATGGTGCTCTAAAGGTCAGGGTGACACCAGAGAGGGTTTAAGGTGTGAGAAGAGGAAAGAGGTCAGTTTAACAGAGGGGAATGCAAAAAAGGTCAACACTTACCGCCACCTGTGCCGAATCCATGAACCTCAGTCCAAAGTAATCCTTCTCAATGAGATCCAGGTGATACATGATCTGATCAAACAGTTCCTGGCCTTTCGCTTTTTTCTGAAGAGGAGAAAATTGGTATTTATTGCTTCAGCTGTTCATCAAGAAAATGGCGTCACTATAATTTACATTTTTCTAATTTGATTGCAGGGTGGAACACATCTGACCTTCAGTAGTCGGTTTACATCCAAAGCTTATTCTGAAAAGCACATGTCCTGCTGAAAAACAGTCCCGTCTAATGCTCCTTTTAAAGGTGATGGTACTGTAAACCCTAGATCAAATTTTCATTTATGAAGCTGCGTTAGGCTTTATTTTTTTTAAATCGCCGGTTACAGAAGTATGAGCTCCGACGCTCATAGAATTCCTGAGCGTCGGAGCTAATACCGCCATGGCTAGCGATAAAAAAGCCTAACGCGGCGTCATAAAAGGGGAGGCTAAACAGGAGCCAGTATGTGTCAGATGGTTCGGTGCAACTGGGCGCTGCCTAGCGAGTCTTAAGGACCGGCACTGACCTGTCCATCTGCCCTCCAAAACTCACTGGCTCAATGGTACCAACATCTGAACCCTCTAAATATGACTGGTACAATGTGAAAGTGGTACAAGATTTCAGCAATGTTTACACAAGATTCCTCATACACGTACAGCTCTATAATTCTTCAGGGTTGGGGGTTTATTTTTGGGGGGGAGAGAGACTGGTAAAGTGATGTTTTGGTGGGGGAAGGCAGGAAAACAATGTATTTTAGAATCAGTGTGTTCTCTGAAACAAAAAAGAAGCTGCCAACAGATGGGATCCGAGAACAAAACACCCATGAGGGGAGAATGAGGTCACCAAGGAGCAGAGACAGATGTGTGTCTGGGCAGTGGACTAGGAACCGTGCAGCCAAGACACCAGCATTAAATGCTTCAGCGAGGTCTGTAAGGCCTCGCTGTCTGTGGAATCCTTACAATGGACTGGCAAGCATCCCAGTGTTTGTTTGGTTTTCTTTTTTTTTTTGAGGGGGCGGGGGGTAGAGGAGGAGGAGGAGGAGGAAGATGAACAAAGGGTACTATTGTGCTTTTAAGAGTGCCAGCTACGGGAGCATTCACAACCCTGAAAAATTCCAGTTCTGTCCTTATGACCACCAGTCAGGTCCAAGCTAAATAAAGTTATTTGCAGGGTTTCAAATTCAGCAGTCCTGGGGGGGAAAAAAAGGGGAGGAGGAAGGAAATTAATTGTATCACTCAAGTGATACCTGTCAGAATCCAAAGTCGCTTTGTAGACAAAGTGAAGTGCATTTTGCATAGCACTGTCACACCTCCTCTCAACACAAATCCATATGATAAACCAACGGCTACATTTTTTTGTGTGTCCTGAAACACAGGTTTGTTACAGCCCAAAATGTCCCTCTGTGCTGCCAGGCTCCATGTTACCACGAGATGAAACTCTACTTCTGGTTTTCCAAGTCGCATCCCAGAATGCACTGGAAGAGACAGCAGGAAGTTGATGCAGGATACTAGCAGAAAAGCAAGTTCTGGAAGCCACTGGGCAGAACGCGTACCATCAAGAAGAGCGGATGCTGCCCCCCCACCCCCACTACTGGAGAGGACAGAAGGGGAGAGTAAAGAAAAACACAACATGCAAGATCAGTTAAAAAAAAGAGAAATTTAAACTATTCGTCTGCATTTCCAGCTGAATCGGAACCGGAGCCGAGACCTGGCCTCATTCACTAGAACTGGGGATTTTCCACTATTTTATGCCAGCCTCCCCCACCCCCAATACAACTAGTCCAGAGACTGCAGCAGCAACACTGCCAAGCTGATGCTCATACACGTCTCCTTCTAGAGAATCTACAACCCTGAGCCCTGAACCTGAAAGCCTAAGTGTGATCCCCCCTCCCCGAAATAGTGACTGTTACTGCAAAATCTGATTAGAGAGCTTAAGACCCAATTCAAAGTAAGCCAAGGACCCTCCACATGGCACATACTGCCTGGGATACTTTGCTAGCCCAAATTAAATTTTTTTTTTTGTAAATTTCTACAGCTCCCAAAATATTTCCACTGATGCCCAGCAATAAACCAATAAGCCACAGACCCACAACCTAGACACCATTCTACAAGCTAGGCAATAAGCACAAAATGCAATCTAGAAATTAGGCGGTTCTTTGGTCCGTTTGGCAGGCTATGATGAATTAGTATTTATGTTTTTATTCATTCATTTTTCTATATCGTTCTCACAGGAGAGCTCGTAATGGTTTACATGAATTTATTCAGGTACTCAAGTATTTTCCCCTCACAATCTATCTAAAGTACCTGGGGCAACGGGGGATTAAGTGACTTGCCCAGGGTCACATGGAGCAGCGTGGGTTTGAGGCACCTCAGGGCACCTCAGGGTGCCGAGGCTGTAGCTTTACCTACTGCGCCACACAGAAATAAGACAAGCGACAATTAGCAACAAATATATTAGAGAAATACAGTTCTACTCCTCAGGAACTGACTGGATCCGTGAGGTGGGTGGGGGATAGCGGGATGTCATCTGGAAAGGCTACGTAGACCTAGAAAGCTGAATTTTCCCAAACAGTTTTCCAAGCTGAATTTTCATGGTTTCCTAGAGGCGATCTAACAGGGAATCTTGTACGTTGTCTCCTCAGAACAATCCTAACCGGACTCTCCTGACAAAATTCAGATTTATGACCAATGGACCTTGCTGCCTCAATCACCTCAAGTCCCAATCAATCAGGTTTGAGGACCCATTATCTATCTCTCTCTCTATCTATCTACAAAGGCAAACTACAGACCTCACAGCACACAGCATGATGGCTAAAACGTTGGTTCTACCCGACCAGATGCAGAGAGACCCGGAAAACTGCAACAAGCATGCTGCCAGCCACGGAAGCCTAAGAGAACATAGAGCCCAGCTCCACAGGGAGAACATCTTAAAATTCACCAGCGAATTTTCCATTCTACGGGGGAGGGGGGGGAAGAGACCAACCGAATTTCATGCCAAAATTCAAAAAAGTTTGTGACTAAAGGACTTTACCACCCAAAATTCAAATTGGTGACCAGACTTTCCTGCCTCATTCACCTCCAAGTCCCAACCAATCGGGTTTGGAGGTCCCACTATATATAAAGACAACTACCGAGACCTCTCAGCGTACCCTGAAGAAAAACCACAGCATGATGGCTAAAACGTCGGTTCTACCTGACGAGACGTGAAGAGACCTAACAAACTGCAACAAGCTCTCTCATGCATATTCATTATGGCTCCTGAAACTCTGGTCTACTTGTGCCACTCAAAGACCAGCTGAATCTATAGGTTTACTATTTCACTGGAGCTGCTGAATGCCCGTTATGAATGAACCCAATATCAGTCGGACAGCCGTATTTTGTACTATTCTCAAATTTTCTCATAATTTTCTTTGGGGCTCCCAAATAAACAACATTGCAGTAATCCAATATAGATAGTATGTACCAATAACCTGAAAGAAAGAGGATGAAAATATTTTTTAATGGTCTTTAGATTTCATAGTGCAAAAAAGCACTTTACCACTGAATTCGTATGTTCAACCATATTTAAATGCGAATCTAGTATGACGCCCAGTATTTTTATAGATTTTGAAATCGGATAATCATGACCGTTTAAGTAAATCGATGGTCTGGTTATTTTATCTTTTGGGCTGGCCAGAAAAAATTTAGTCTTTTCTGTATTAAGTTTCAATTTAAAAATTGATTGTCCATTTCTCTATCTCAGTCATGGAATGAGAAATTTGTTTTAAAATATCATTGGTTAAATTATTTAAAGGAATTAAAATAGAAATATTGTCTGCATATATATAAAAATTTAAATTCAAATTTTGCAATAAATGTCCTAAAGACAAAACATAAATATTGAATAGCGTGGGCGATAACGGGGAGCCCTGAGGGTACCCCGGATGGGTTTACTCCAGGAACGAGAGTAATCTCCATATACACCTCCCAGAGAACTCTGTTCCTCAGATAAGTCACTCTTAGCGTTACCCTTCTCCTCCACTGCCAATTCCAGACTTTTTTCCTTTCATCTAGCTGCCCCCCTATGCCTGGAATAAACTACCCCAGTTCATCCATCATGCCTCTTCCCTTCCCTTGTTTAAAAGCAGACTAAAAACCCACCTCACTAATATAGCCTTCAATCCATAACCCTACTCCTTCGCCCACCAACCCAGCCAGCAGATTAACCGTTCTCCTTAACTGTATCCATGACATTCTGTTTGTCTTGTCTGTTTAGATTGTAAGCTCTTTGGAGCAGGGACTGTCTTCTTTATGACTCTATACAGTGCTGTGTGCGTCTGGTAGCGCTATTGAAATAATTCATAGTAGTATTAGTGTGAAGAATTTCAGTCTTTGGGAAGCAGAGCTGAGCTTGTGATGTCATAATGCCTCATTCCACCAATAAGAGCCAATCTCATCGGTGATGTCACAATGGCTTGATTGTCCTGTACTCCCCTCTGCCCTCCAACCCAGCCAGCAAATTAACCCTTCCCCTTAACTGGATCCATGGCATCCTGGTTTGGCTGTCTTGGCTTTTAGATAGTCCTTTCTTGAAAGAGTTTACAGTCTTCTTTGTGACTCTATACAGTGCTGACTGAGTGCGTCTGGTAGCGCTATAGAAATAAGTAATAGTAGTGGTACTTATGTTACTTCATTGTCTATGCATTATGTATGTCAACCTTGTTAACCGTTCTGAGCTCGTTTGGGAGGACAGGATATAAAATTAACCAAATAAATGTGGGATATCAAAAACCACAGGTCTATTGACAGATAACACCTACTGGGGAAGAGATTCTGCATTGGGAATTGGCTGTCTCGGTCCCCCTCCCTCCCTCTCCCCATACAGCGTGAGCAAACCTTAGAAGGAATGACATTCCATGAGCTGTCAGGAGTTTCAGCTTACACAATCCTGTTCAAAAATGCAGATAAGGCTTAAGGGTTTTGTTTTGGGTTGTTTTTTTTGTTTGTTTCACATCCTAGAGAAACTAGATGAGACAAGCCCTCGGAAGTTGCAAACATAATTGCAGTTGGAAAGCATTACTAACCAGAGATATTAAGAGCTGCTGGGGGGGGAGGGGGATTCCAGTCAGGGACCACCTCAGCTTTATGCTTGTCAGATTAAGTGCTCTCAGACCAACCTCAGCAGAAACACAATGGAGAAAGGATATTATAGCAGCAAGAAAATAAAAGGTCAACCCTCGAACTGCATGCATACCTAATTTGCAGGTGAAATTTAATTGAATAGCGAACCAATGAGTGCAAATAACTGGGATCTTAATGAGCAATTATTGGTGCTAATTGATTTTAATTAAAATTAATGGGCATAAATTTAGATGCAACATTTTACATACAAGTCCAAAAAAGGGATATGAAAATGGGAGGGACGTGGTGGGCATTCCCTGAATTTATGCAAAACATAAGCCATTTATATACTGCAAAAACTCAGTTCGATGCACAGGGAATTACATATTTAAATTACAGAATACTTCTCTATAAAATTTGGCAAAGAGATGAGTTTTGAGCCTTCTTCTAAAAGTTTAGTATGAACAAAAATTATATATCAATTTACTAAAATTCTTGCCCCAGAGGCCGGCTTGGTAAGCTGTTTTGAAAAAATGCTTTTAAATACAGAAAACAGATGGAAGTTTGCGCAAGGTTGGTTTTCTATCCATAAAGTTAAAATGAGCCACAAAGGTAAGTAGGTATTAATCCATGTACTGTCTTACACCATGTTTCAGTTTATAGGTTGCTAGCAAAGAGCAAAGCCGCAGATTCCAAGCAGAAGGCAGAGCAGACAGGAGGACCAAGATTAGTTCTTCTAAAGCCTTGCACCTCAGCCTGGGGATTGCACTGATAATCCAAGCCAAGCAGAACACGTTTCTTAAGCTCTTACCTTCAAGGGACAACCAAAGATCTTTGAAATAAGTCATTAAACCTTTTGTTGTAGAAATTAAAAAAAAATCCAAACTAACGATTCCTATGGGCCCTGTAGCAGATACCGTGTGCTGTTAGCAAAATGGTCCTTTACTATTTTTACATACTGTACTCTACTGCCCTATCAGACTTCTTCCTTTGCAATGCGGTTTCAGCATGCACGGTTTCGATTATTCACGGTGTCTAGCTTGCTGGCTCCTCCCCCCAAATTACATCAGCTTACATAGAGAAATCGCCGATTCCAAGTGTTTACAGAGAAAATCACCAATTCCCAGTACTTTCTTCACCGTGTTTTGCCTCTCCTTCAGGAACAGGCCAGGCCTCCCACCATGTTATTGACGGTTTCACCATATTCACGATGGTTTTTAATAGAAAACAGCAAATAACATATGAAGTTGTTTGCGGTTTTTCTATATTTGCGGTTCTGTTAATCCCCTATCAAAGCGCATACGGAGGGAG
Source organism: Geotrypetes seraphini (assembly GCF_902459505.1). Lineage (NCBI taxonomy): Eukaryota > Metazoa > Chordata > Amphibia > Gymnophiona > Dermophiidae > Geotrypetes > Geotrypetes seraphini. Next base: position 253,827,362 of record NC_047088.1, read on the forward strand.
AAGTGTAATGCATATAAAGCACTTAGGGGTAAAGCCTAAGTTAGCCTTGAATTATTAGCAAAGGATCAATATATTCCGTGTTCTCCATCGCCACTTGGACAACCCGGGATGGAACCATCTGTAGGAGCTACATGAACAATTCTACTCCTATGACGCCACATGTCACAGACCCATGGATTAATATTTTCAGCAGATTTTTTACTGCCTGTCTTCAATTTAGACTTTCACTTGCCACTGCCCAGTCATCGATGGGTACGCTCAACTGGTCGTGAAAGCTGTCAATCCAAATTACCAACGTTGTAGAGGCCATCTTGGAAAATCCAATGCACAGGAGGAAAAGTCCGTTTGCCTTTTTGCAACAATTATCTTGCAGGAATTATCAGAGTCCAGTTTCTTAACAGCTTGGAGCACTTTGGGGTTTGCTGGAAGTCTGTGGGTCCTTTTCATTTCTGATTTGGGAAATATTCATACAGTGATACCTTGGTTTATGAGCATCATTCGTTCCAGACCAAGGAGCTCTCTCTTCTCCAAGCTGAAGAGCCCTAGCCGCTTAGCCTTTCCTCACAGGGAAGTCGCCCCATCTTTTATCATTTTCATTGCCCTTCTCGATTATCTTTCCTAATTTCTCTATATCTTTTTTGAGATACAGTGACCAGAACTGCAGACAGTATTCAAGTTGTGGCCGTACCATAGAGCGATACAAGGGCATTATAAAACATTTTTATCTTTGTTTTCCATTCCTTTCTTGATAGAAAGTTAGGAATTATTTGCTCTCTTAAGCGCCATCGCACACTGAGCTGAGGGTTTCAGCATATCAAGAATGATATCTAGATCCATTTCCTGGGCAGTGACTCCTAACATGGACCCAGCATCACATAGCTATAGTTCGGATTCCTCTTTCCCACTTGCATCACTTTGCACTTGCTCACATCAATTGTCATCTGCCATTTTGACGCCGTCTTCCAGTCTCACAAGGTCCTCTTGCAATTTAAGAACTTTGAACAACTTTTTGTGCTCAACTTAGCCTGATTTAGAAACAAACCAGACTGGGGGATGGGTGGAAGGTACAAAATGTTGCAATCATGATAGCTTTGGATCAATGCACTATCCATTTTTCTGAAAGGTGTCAAATTTGACCCTTCTTGTGATCTCCACACTTAAAATCACTCACCAAGCCTGAATAATTCAAAAGTTGAATTTCCACCCCCCCCAAAAAAAAAAACCACACATAAATTTGGTAGAGCCCTACTATGTCAAAGTTATAAGGAGTGACAACAAAAAAGCCACATTCCTAAAAAAAAACAAAAAACTGCCAACTTTGTCTCCCTAAAATCACTCCCCAGTCTTGGAAAAGAGTCTCACACTCCCTTTCCCAAAGTGTCGGTGCAACTTAGTCATTCCAACATTATAAATGTGAAGCAGGACAGGGTTCTCACATCCACACAAAAAACTCACCTCATCAGCCACAATAGCCACAAGACTCGGAATTCACCTTATTTTCACTTATGTTCTTGAAAATTTAGAAGCCAAGTATGACGCTTGGGTCCTTCCGTGTACCCGAGAATAAGACAGATCCCATCTTCTGGCAGGGCTCATTTACTGCTGTCCATTAACATTAGCAAAGAGAAAAACCCACCAGGAATCTCCAAGAGAGCTCTTCCAGCTGTCTTTACAAAAGAACACCCCCCCCCCAAAAAAAAAAATCTTCAATTGCAACTAATTTTACTTTTTTTAAATCAACGATGCTCACAGCACGACCTGGGAGCTCCTAGGCACCAAATGAGAAACAGAAAGCTCATTAGGGGGGGCATAAGTGAGGGCAGCGATATAAAACAGAGGTGAAGGTGCAACGTTACAGATCCCAGCGCGTCTCCTTCAAGGGTGAACTTCAGAGCTGAAGGTTTTTCAGAGGATAACCAGACAAGATGGCCCGCAATCTATCATGTTTCACAGAGTTAAGCATTGCTAGCTGTGCCTACAAGGTCAGCACAAACAGACCTTGACTGCAAGCTTACTTATGCCCACCAACCTGGCTTCGGCTCTCAAGAGAACTAGGCCAAAACCTTTTCTTCCCACTGCTCTGCAAAAGTAGCGATAGGTGAATTTTTACCATCACGGGAGCTTTGATCACTACAGGGCAAATCTTACAAAATCATTTTCAAATAGATAACGGTATACATGTGTAAAATACTGCTTATAAAAAAAAATAAGAAGTTAAATCCTCTCCCCCCACACACACAAACAAACACGTATACAGTGTGTGTGTCCCGGTCATGGAGTTTAGGTGCAGGCAAAGTTGCAATTAGTGTATTTATGTTTATAAAAATCTTTATATACCACATATACAGCCAAAAAATGATCAAAGCGGTTTACAATATAATTCAATCAAAATTATGAAAAGAACTCCATTTAAATGGAAAAAAGGAACATTTCTAATACATATTATATAACAATAAAAATTAATGAAAATAAATATAAAAATATATAAAGGCAGATTGAAGTCCCGTCATTTAAAAAAAAAACACACACAAAAAAAAAAACCCAGCTGAAAAAAATGCGCCTTTAAATGTATTTTAAAATTTTGGAAAGATTCTTCCTTTCTCAATTCTAAACTAAACTAAACCTTAAGTTTATATACCGCATCATCTCCATGGATGTTGTGGAGCTCGGCACGGTTTACAAGAACTTAAAATATAGGAAAAGAAGGAAAAAAAAGGTTTACATGAACTTATATATAGAAGAGAAGAGTAAGGGGGGATAGAATTACATTTTAGTGAAAAGCCAGGTTTTCAGTTGCTTGCGGAATAATTGGAGGGAGCCCAGGTTCCGCAGCAGGGTAGTAAGGTCGTTCCAAAGACCTGTGATTCTGAAGAGAAGGGATTTTCCCAGTTTGCCTGCATAGCGAATACCGTGCAGAGAGGGGAAGGATAGCTTATACCTTTAGGCGGGTCTGGTAGAGTCAGGACTCGAGGAGTTATAAGATAGTGGGATTAAGGGAGGAATTCTACAGGCAAAATATTCCATAAAATTGGAACTAAATTTTAAAAAATGTACAATTTCTGGTTGACGCTACACAAAAGGCAGTAACAGTCAATAAGTTCCCAGAGAGAACTCCAGGGATAACCACTCGTGAGGAGAATAAATACTCAAAGGTACATTAAATAAAAAATAATAAAGATTTTTGTGAAACGGGGTATCCTCAGTGGGGGGGATCTGCGAACGGAGGAAAGACCTCCAGCACAGAAAACAACAAGGTTGGGGCAACAAACTCCTACCAGCACACCATCATCGGATACCTCACGTGTGCATAAATCATACAGTGAAGGTAAAAAGTGAACAATAAGCGATAAATCATTTAATTATCACTCGAGTGGAATCACACGGAGAACACTCTGAGAACCCCCCAGCCAACTCCAAAAATAAACGCGAGTTTGAACCTAGCTTGAAGGACAAAGGTCGCTTCCTCTTTAAAAGTAACAACAGGCACGATGGAAAGGGAATCCAGAAAGTCACCACAGTTGAAGATCCCCTCTGGCCCCCCACACTGAGGATACCCCGTTTCACAAAAATCTTTATTATTTTTATTTAATGTACCATTCTCCTCACGAGTGGTTATCCCCGGAGTTCTCTCTGGGAGCCTATTGACTGTTACTGCCTTTTGTGTAGAGTCTTTCAAGTTTTTTGGGCAGCTTCTTTTTGGAGTTTTTTGTGTATTTCAATTTCTGGCTGAGGCAAGATGAGCCTTTAGAATATGGGGTACCATTACTCTGTTATCGTTCAATGATCTTAAATAATCACCTAGGCGCAGGGGTCCTTTTATTAAGGCACCCGTTATATTCTCTGGGCGCCTTAGCATTTAGCGTGTGCTAAATTGGATTGCGCACCTTAATAAAAAGACCCCTAAGTTAAAAAGATAGAGCGGTTTTAACTCAAATAATGCTCTATGTGCCAAAATCTTACATTTCATCCTAAATTCCATTGATAACCAATGGAAATTCAAATACGAAGGAGTCACATGATCCTGAATATGTAAATGGCCTAACAACCGAATATCAGCATTTTGTAGTTTGTAAGCGCTTTAATTGCCCTGTTGTTATTCCTGCATTTAATAAATTGTCATAATCCAATTTAGATAGTACAAAAGCATGAATTAAGTCATGTAAAGATTTCTCATCCAAGAAATCTTGAATAGCTCTAAGCCAGTGGCCTCAACTCTCGGTTGTTGTAAGAGCCACCACTCAGATACCCAGGCAAGTTGGCTGGAAACACTTGGGAGGGGGAGAGGTTGGCAAAATAACAAATTATTTGATTAATGGCAAAACAGATACCGAGTTGTTATGTAATAAATGGACTGTGACTTTGATGATGCATCTGTTGTCATGCAATAATTGTATGAGGGATCTTCAAAAAGTTTCCACACTTTTATTTTTTAAACACTATTTATTAAATATCTCATAAGCAAATTACATCATTTTTCTACATAATCACCCTATTTTGCGATACATTTTTCCCCATGACATTCTACAAGACGCCCTCCCAACACTTCTCCTGCCTAAACCATTTCCCGCAAAAATATGAAAAGTGCAGAAACATTTTTGAAGAGCCTTCGGATTTTATTGTGTTGTGAGCCAATAAATGGAATTTTTAAAAGATGCCCATTGAGAAGGGGGGCTGCGGTACCTTCTTGCCCTCTTATCCTAGGCCAGGGGTGTCAAAGTCCCTCCTCGAAGGCTGCAATCCAGTCGGGTTTTCAGGATTCCCCCAATGAATATGCATGAGATCTATTTGCATGCACTGCTTTCATTGTAAGCTAATAGATCTCATGCATATTCATTGGGGAAATCCTTAAAACCCAACTGGATTGCAGCCCTTGAGGAGGGACTTTGACATCCCTGGCCTAGGCCAAAGGTAGGCAAATACAGTCCTTGAGAGCCCCTGGCAGGTCAGGTTTTCAGGATATCCACAATGAATATGCAGGAGATGGATTGCATAAGAACATAAGAATTGCTGCTGCTGGGTCAGACCAGTGGTCCATCGTGCCCTGCAGTCCGCTCACGCAGTGGCCCTTTGGTCAAAGACCAGCACCCTGAGACTAGCCCTACCTGCGTACGTTCCAAGGAGGCAGTGCATGCAAATTTCTCTCTTGCATATTCATCATGGATATCCTGAAAACTTGATCTGCTTGGGGCTTTAAAGGACCAGAATTGCCTACTCTGCACCATATGCTTGGAACAATCTGCCCGAGTCCCTACAGCGGGCTCCGTCTCTGGCAGTGTTCAAGGCCCAATTAAAAGCTCATCTCTTTGAAAGTACTTTCAACTCCTAAATCCTCTCACCTCCAACCCTATGTGTCATGCCTGTCCAAGTTAGACTGTAAGCTTTTCTGAGCAGGGACAGACTCTGCATAGCAGCAGTTCTAAGGCAGTGATCCACCAGGAAAAAGAATAAAATCAAGACTTCAAAACAGCTCTCAACAGGAAATGTGAATTATAAAACAGTACAAATAGGGAGAACAGAGATGCTAAAAAGTAATAAAGGTACCGGAAGAGGGTGAAATCACAATCCTGCTTTTTGTATCACCTAACTTTTGACCCACCAGCTCCCTCTGATAAAAAGTCCACCATACTTACAACCCACACATCTGGATCAGAGGGAGCATGTCCCTCACAGCTGTTCCCTGCCCAGAACAGAAGCCAACCGAAACCGGTGGTTTTGGTTCCAGCCGAAACCAAAGCTGTGGTTGATCTTTACCGCTAGGTTTCAACCAGAACTGAAACAAAAAACACTGTCTTAAAAGGTTCTCCTGGGCCAACCACCGCCATCACCACCTCCCTCCTCCCCCTAGAAGAGGGCCAGCCTCACACCATCCAAAGGCCCTCCACGGACCTACCTTTAAATAGCCTAGTGGTCTAGTGGCTTCTGGGCAAAAGCGATCCCTAGTCACTCTTGCCCCCAAAGGTTCCTCTGCTAAAATGGCTGCTGAGACTGTTTCTATATAAGATCCTGGCAGTCATCTTGGGATTGGAATCAACACAAGTAGGAGCAATCTCCAGTCGCTCATACCACTCCCAAGATGGCTACCTGGAGCTCCCCACAACTATTTTGGCTAAGAAATCTGCACAAGCAAGAGCAACTGGAGACTGCTTTTATCCAGAAGGCATCAGGCCATTTAAAGATAGGCCCAGGAGGGGCCTTCAGATGGTGGGACGATAGAGAGGTTGGGTCAGCTGGTCCGGGGGGTGCAGTTGTAGAGTGATCAGGTGGGGAAGAGCTTCAGCTAAAAATGTATGAGCAATTTTGGCCAAAACCCAAATCTGGATGTCAGATTGGTTTTAGTATCATATGTAAAAAACCAAAATTTGGTTGACTTCTAGCCTAGCAGCGGGCAGTAATGCAGCTGAATTTTCACCATTTCGATATGATACTCCAATTCACCTTTTTTTTTTTTTTTTTATTTACTCCTTCTCACAAACTCATTTCGTAGGTTCTTGGGTTCAAGGATTCAAGACAGCTATAGTCACAAAAGTAAAACCAACCTATTTAGAAAGACACAGAACCCAAAACTTTTGATTTTCATAATAAACTCAAAGGAGACCACTCAGCAAAGAGCAACTAGCTAATATGCCATTTGTACATAATTATGTGTCACAACCTTTGATGATATCAAAATTGGCCCATCTCCTAACAAATGTGAGAGCTGAACAAAATCTCAGTAAAAAATATCCACACAGCAAAGAACTTTTTTTTTTTTTTGGGGGGGGGGAAGAGGGGGGAACTCAAACACAATATAGTGGCCCAATGCTTGCGCGGTGTCGACAGTGCTCACTTCATTCACTTACCGGTAGGTCTACGCTCACATCTGTCCCATCCAGTAAGGAAATTCTACAAGTGATTATCGATCTCGCATCCCCAGCAGCAGGGATGTGTGTGGCGGCTCGCTGTGCCTCCCGCAGGCGCTCCTTCTCCGCATGCCTGCGCATCGAATGGCGCCCCAACGTTCGCCGAAAGAAACGCAACATCTTCTCTACCGATCTCCAAACGGTAGGGGTGAAAAGATGAAAGCTTTGTAGAAAGACGACACCAGTCCTTTCAATGCTGTCACGCCAACCAAAACTCAGGTAGGGACCTAAAACAATAGATTCAAAGTCTTGCATTAACTCAAAGCAGTATACAAGCTCTAAGAAAAACCACCACAGCACCCTGAGGCTGCGGGTTCAAACCCACACTGCTCCTTGTGACCCTGGAAAAGTCACTTAATCCCCCCATTGCCTCAGGTACATTAGATAGATTGTGAGCCCACCGGGACAGACAGGGAAAATGCTTAAACCGTTCTGAGCTTCGTTGAGAAAACGGTATAGAAAACTGAATAAAGAACTGTACAAGCATTACTAGATGAAGAAAGAAACTGATAGCAGATAAAGACCATATGGATTATGCAGTCATGCACACACTAATAGCAAACTGCACTCCTTTCCTCTCCTTCAGGGTTCGTAGACAACAACGCGGAAGACAAAGGCGCGCGCCGACAACTGAGCGCAAGATGGAGGCGCGCGCCGAAGAAAATTACTGCTTTTAGGGGCTCCAACGGGGGGTTTTGTTGGGGAGCACCCCCAGTTTACTTAATACAAATCGCGCCGGCGTTGTGGGGGGTTTGGGGGGTTGTAACCCCCACATTTTACTGTAAACTTAACTTTTCCCCTAAAAACAGGGAAAAAGTGAAGTTTTCAGTAAAATGTGGGGGGTTACAACCCCCAAACCCCCCACAACGCAGCGCGATCTGTATCAAGTAAAGTGGGGGGTTCCCCCCCACACCCCCCCCCGTCAGAGCCCTAAAAACTGTAATTTTCTTCGGCGCGCACCTCCGCGCTGCGCTCAATTGTCTGCTCGCGCCTTTGTCCCGGCGCGCTTTTGACCTGACACCCTCCTTCAGATATCCTCAGCATAGGCATCAACATTCCCCAAAATTACCCCTCCCTGGACACAAATGCAGCTTTCTCAATACTGGCTCCTATGAACCTAAGTGTTTGTCCCATTAGATTCTGTGGGGAAACTCCTTTTCCCTGGCGTATTAAATTGCTTTCACAACTATTCTTTCACCGTAAATGATCTTCAAGCCCAATGATTCAAACATGATTCATTAGGAGCCAGAGCACTGAACTAGAGAGCTGCACACCAAGTGAATCCCTAGAACCCACTTTTATTAAGCATCTTCTCTACAGTTTGGATTCGGAATAGAGGGAGAGGGAATGGGACGTATTATACCACCTGTGTGTGGTTACAATCAAAGCGGTTTACATAGTATATTCAGGGCTCCTTTTAGTAAGGTGTGCGTTTTTAGCGCACGCAGGAAATTACCACATGCTACGCTTCTATGCTGGCACTAAGGTGTAGCGCGCGCTACTCTGCGCGTTAAAGCCCTAACACGGCTTAGTCTCTGTGCCAGGGGCGATGGAGGGTTAAATGACAGTCACAAAGAGCCCTAGTGGGAATCAAAACCAGTTGCCCAGGTTCTTAGGCCACTACACTAACCCCACTAGGCTGAGGAAGGAAGCATAAAATAACTTATAAATAAGATTTTAAAAAGTGTATCTAAAGACGAATTAGGGAATCAGGAAAAGCAAATAGGAAAGCTACCTGACATTTTTCCTCTATGACTAGAGACTGAGCTGCTCGTCTCTTTGTTTGATGTTACTTTTTCAACATAAGGAGTAATAATATAGGGTTTGAAGAGAGTTAAGCAATAAAAAGGGAAAAAAAGGGAATCTAACAAGGGGGGGGGGGTTGCCTTTGAGTGCATTGCGAGCTGAGTGAGTTTTCACTTCTGTGGCCCGTTTGGGTTCATTAGCTCTAACTCCGAGGCTCTCTCCCCCCCCCCCCCCCCCTATTTAATAAGAATGAAGATAATTTGGAGGAGGACACTTCTTTTGTGGTCTACTTTATGGTCCTGAAGCATAAAATAAGGTCAGAAACGAAAACCAGTTTCACCTGCCCTATGTAGAGAAGGAAGGGGGATATAACTCTCTTATTGTATATGATGCATTATTATTTGTACTGGGCACCTTTGGGGTGCGCTGGTGTTTACATCAATAAAAATTGTTTGAACCTAAAAATGACGTCACAGAAAGACGGTTAATAAGTTCTTTTTATTCCCCCCCCCCCCCCCCCCCAATAAGGACGGGCAGAAAAGAAAAGAGCAGCTACACGACTAAAAGGCCTCGTCGGCCTCGCCTCACACGCCCACCCCGGGGGCCTCACCTGCCACCGCCACCTCGGACCGGAGGCGAACGGCCGCTCTAGGCGCGGTGGTCCGTCTACCCGGAGACCCTCCCTCACTTACCTCCGTGCCCGGAGCAGAAGGCAAGCAGCGGCGTCTCCGAAGGCGGCGAGACGGGGACGGGGAGGAGCGAAACCAGAGGACACGCCCCGCTGCCGGGATTCGGTCCAGGGAGGGGAGGAGACGGCGCGAGCTGCCAATCAGAGACGGGCTCCGCCTCTACGCCAGCTGTCTCGTGCGGCGATCCCGGCCTGAATGAATATGCATGAGGGAGGGGGGGGAGGAGCTGACCTGGAAACTGGGAAAGCTCGCGGCCGCGAACGCCTTGCTTGCGCGCAGCCGCACTGATTGGGAGGAAATCGTTCTGTTACCGCGTAATGGGTGGCTTGAGCAGCCTCTTTGATCGTGGCCGTTGCATTGGAAAAGTTGGCTCCTGTGAACTGCCAGCTTGCAGGAAGCGATGATGACGAGCAGCACAGCAGCACCTAGCGTGCAGGGATTGATGCAAAAAGGATAGGACGGATGGAGGAATATATATATATATCAAAGTAAAATTAATATCACCTCTGCGATTACACACTACAGTATATTTATTTACGACGGCCATAACAAAAATAAGGCTGGAAGCGGTTTAGAGGAGTGAACAAAACGAGAGTTTGTGCTAAAAGTATGAGAAGCGCCTTGAAGTTTGTATGCAATGGAGATATTTATATATTGGAAATGTATGAACCCTTTGCCAAAGGCAGGAAAAGTGTAGAAGGTACAAGGAGAACTTAAAAGCAACAGCAGAAAATACTTTTTCACAGAAAGAATGATGGAGATAGTACTTACTCTTCCACAGGAAGCAGCAATAGGATCAAAACACTGACAACATTCACAAAGGCATGGAATAGGCACAGAGGATCCCAGCATGCAGGGAGAAGAGCCATATCTTTTTGGTTGGTGGAACCAAACAAACCAAGCTCCAGGTTGAAACACTCTAATTGCTGTTGCTGTCTGAGGCAAAATATTAGTGGATCTATTTAGGCCGATGTGGCAAAAGGATGGAATACACTGGCCAGACAGCTGAACTGCAGCAGTGACTTTATAAGGGAACTGAGATATTGGAAACATCAGACTACGGAGAATACAATGCATTTTCAAATCTTAGGACTGCTCTGTTTTCTCAAACATAACCTGTTAAAAAAATATGTGGAAGAAATTTAGCAAATTCCAATAGAAACTTTGCCTTCTTTTTCCAAGGATTTAGTGGTTATTTTAGTGGTGGTTTGGACATCTAAAAACAGACATCCATATTGCATGAATGTCAGATCCCAATCTTATACAGCCTTATGAATGTCTAAGGGCTCCTTTTATGAAGCCGCAGTAGCGGTATAGCACGCTAAACTGCCGGCCGTGCTAGCCGCTACCACCTCCTCTTGAGCAGGCGGTAGTTTTTCGGTTAGCGCGTGATGAAAAGTCGCATGCGCTGAAGCCAAGGCAGCTTCGTAAAAGGAGCCCTAAAACTGCAGTGAGTCCACGAAGCAAGGGGGCATGTTTTGGGCAGGACTAGGGAGGGACCAAAAGATGGACATCCAACTCCTGTCACAAGAGGTGAAGGGGCCTCTATGTCCCAAAAGATGTACATTGGTATTTGGCTAATTGTGCTACTATTCTCTTCTTATTGAACCCCTTAGTCCTTTTGTTTTTATCTCGTATGTTTTCTTTTCTGTATTTATTGTAGTTCTCCCCCTTATCTTTTTATTCTTATTACATTTATTTTGTATCTTGCTCGTCTGAGTATATTTCGTCTGTTTAATATTGTTGTTTTAATTCTGTTTTTATCTCTGTTCTTTTCCCTGTTTTATTGCTGTAATACGCTTAGTATTTTGATAAGCGTTTTATCAAATTTACAATAAACTCTTTGCCAGAGGATGTAGGAACAACAGTTAGCATATCTGGATTTACGAATAGGTTTGGACAGGTTCCTGGAGGAAAAGTCCCTAATTGCTATAAGATAGCCAAGAGGAAAGTCACTACTTACCCCTTAGATTGGTAATATGAAATCTTGCTACCCTTTGGGATTCTGCCATGTACTTGTAACCAGGATTGATCACTGTTGGAAACAGGATACTGGGTCTGACCCAGTGTGGCTAATTTTATGTTCTTATGAAGCTGCTTGAATGCACCTTTGCAATCTAGGAGTGTACATATAGACTCCATCCCAATTCCCCCAAATTTTGAATCTCTGATTTCAATGATAAAGGCAATTCCATTTAAAATTTGTGTATGCAATCAGATTATTTAAGTATTTATGGCCTAAGTGGTTTATATTCAGGTACTCAAGTACTTTCCCTGTCTGTCTTGGTGGGCTTACAATCTATCTAATGTACCTGGGGCAGTGGAGGATTAAATAAATTATCCAGCGTCACAAGGAGCAACATGGGTTTGAACCCACCACCTCAGGGGGCTGAGGCTGTAGCTCTAACCCAGGGGTGTCAAAGTTCCTCCTCAAGGGCCGCAATCCAGTCAGGTTTTCTCCAATGAATATGCATGAGATCTATTTGCATGCACTGCTTTCATTGTATGCTAATAGATCTCATGCATATTCATTGGGGAAATCCTGAAAACTCAACTGGATTGCGGCCCTTGAGGAGGGACTTTGACACCCCTGGTCCAACCACTATGCCACACGTTGAAAACAATCATGGGGATGACGCTAGACCTTTCCGGACTAACATAAAACCAATTTTCCTTTTAGATCTGCAATTCATCAAGTTGCTAGGACTCGAACACGAATCGATTGCAACAATGCATTTATTTAGTGGTCAGTAACTAATGTTCTCTGTAAGAAATTCTTGACCCTCGTGTTTAGTTACTGATGAGAAATAAAACCACATATGTATATACAAACAGATGAACAACAATTAATATTCAAGTAGGTATAAAGGCTATGGCTAAAGGAATAATATGATGAAAGAAAATGCCAGCAAACAATATTACTAAAGCACATCTTTATTTTGCAATTGAACAATTAAAATCCACAAATAAACTATATGAATATTTTTCAAGTTTGTACCTAAACAACTATTTGTCAACTGAAATTAAATAGATCCACAAAACGTATAACAGAGAACTGATTTCACATAATGATGTTCTTAGGACTAACCTCACATACTTATTTCTCAGAGCTGCTGGTATCCTCTATAATGTTAGTGTACAGCATTAACGGCAAAAACGTGCTGAAATGAAGACAAATACAGAAGGCATTCTTTAAAGCATACAGTAGTTGCAATGAGAGTGACAAGGCCGCATTCTTTTTCACAGTATCCAGTGCTGACCAAATTCAGGTCTATAGCTTTCTGCTTAGCCTAATGGTTCATTTTCTGCATTAACTTTTCAGGAGTACTTATCTAATTATGTACACACTACAAAAATGAGTTTTATTATAAGTAGGTGCCTTTTTCTAAAAATTAATAGAAAACTGTAGAACAGGCATTTTGTTTTATCTAAGGATATAGCATGAAATAAGGCTATCCAGCAAACAAGCTCTTCCGCCCTGAAAGGTTCTGCTTAAAGACTTGCAGTCGTCATTGAGCAGTGCAAAGCCCAGCCGCATCAGACAAATGGAAAGCCTCGGCAGAACCAGCATCCTATTACCTGAAGGACCTTTGAGTAGGAATGGCTGTGAATGACTGAGAAATGGCTGCCCCCTCCCCTGCACATACACAAAAGTATAGCACCTGTTGCAGATATAGAAAGCCCTAGAGAAGCAGCAGCTTGTCACATTCACAAACTGCTTAGAGAAACAAAACAACATTTCTTTGCTCCAGAAAGTGATGCCTTAATTTTCAGATTCCCTAATTTAAGAATGCATTATTACGGGCTTTTATTTGATGCTTAATCATTGTACTTTGTGGATATATTCTAATTAGTAGAGAGCAAATCAGCTTAATGTAAACTATTGTAACACCTGCTTCTCCTGTATTTTTAGGCATGAACCTAGAAATAAAAAAAGGTGTGATTTATTGTGAATTGCGGTAGTTTTCAGTTATCAAAACTAAAAAATAAGCTCCCATGTAAGTACAAAAACAAAATTACTGGTTCCAAATATTTATCTAGTTAAGGTTAAAAATAAGGTTGCATACAAACATTTTACAGTAAACATCACTCATTGTTAGCTGAGAGAGTCGAACTGAAACAGAAACCAGCTAGACTTTTTATTATTATTTGTACTTGATTTTGTTGTGTTAGTGTCCGATTTCATATATAAGTTGGAACATATAAGAGACCAGAGTGCAATCTAAGGGCCCAATTCACTAAAATGCACCTCCCATTCTGTGGCTATGATGGTGGTGGGGCAATTAGTGACTGGCCTAGAGTGAACTCTGTTCAGAAAATCATTTACAATTGTCTCTTGAACCTCAGAAGTTAAGTTTTCTCCCCAAAAATCCATTCAGTAGTTAAGTGCAATATAAAGTGCTCTTCCAGATTAAAAACAAACACAAAAACTTTCCAACTGAACTTTAAATACAAATGTGTGTTAAATATTAAGCAATGCAGCCAGAATCTGGGAAGTCAAACTACTGAGGAATTAGGAATGAAGTTGGTGGCATCTACATACAACTGAACAGAAGCACATACTATTGTATTTCAAGGTGACGGTGAGTGTTCAGCCAATCAGATGGCTAGATCTCCGCTATTCGAGGCGTACTTTGCTCTTATGCAAGGCAAAATTGATGATTCAATTACAGAAGTACAAGAAGAATTTTCCAATGAATTTGATATTTTTTAAATCAATCACCCCAAAAATGTAGAGCTGTGGTATACACCAATACATGCTGTAAGCAATATAACAATTGTCAGCTATAGCTGCTTGTGGTATTCAGAAACACTCAGCTAACCAAAAGACAAGATCTTTCATGTCTTGAAAATGTACTTACAAGCACTTGTTGACTGACTTAGCATAATGTGTTTTAGGACTGAAAGAAGGGCATGTTGCTTTTGTCACATCTAACATAGTAAATGATGGCAGAAAAAGACCTGAACGGTCCATCCAGTCTGCCTATTTATATTTTTCTTTACCCCCAACCTGGACTTTCATACTTACATATACAGTGTTCCCCTGCAAATTCGCGGTTTCACTCATTTGTGGTATTCTCTGACCGCCTCTTCGTGTACTAAAGTCGGGCTACACCAATTTGGAGCTGCGTGTCAAAGCAGCTCCTGATTGGTGTAGCACAACTTTAGTACACGAAGAGGCGGTCGGCGCATACCGCGAGTGATTTCCTTCACTCGTGGGCACTCCAGCTGTCCTCTCCTGCCTCCTCAGGCGAAAAACTGTATTCGCGGTTTTTTGATATTCATGGGGGATATTGGGGGAGTACTGTAATAGCACTTAAAACAATTACATATTTCTTGTCTGCTTACAGCAACATCTGTTAGAACTCAGGCATCTATGGGGGGGAATTCATCAAATGGCATATAGCCTTAACAGGCGCTAAAGGAATTAGCACATATTAAATGCTAAAAGTCCATTCTGTACCTATGGACTTTTAGCATTTATTGCTTGCTAATTCTTTTAACATACATTAAGGTGCATGATGAATTCTCCCCATGTGTCAGTTCTCACTGAATGTCTTACTGCCAAATCTATCATCATAAATGGGATGAATACAAGGAATTTGGGCTACAAAGCTTTGAAAAGGCAAGGAAAAAAATCATAAGCTGTCTGGAAGAAAGAGATTAACTAGATGAAGGAGGAAACAAGTAATCAACAAGACAGAAAGAGACAGAGGCCCTTCTTTCAACTTTTATCATTATTCTTTTCAGTAGTCCTACTCTGTAATACATTTTGAAGAGTATTAGATGACATCAACTTGATCAGCTCAGTTTGAAAGAGAAGTATTCTGCTGAAGACTTCAAGGGTGGCTTGTAACAGTCACATAGTCAAAGAAAAATGCTGGGATGTTTCTGCTAAATATACATTTTGGCTATGATTTTCAGGGTGTCTAGGGAACTAGAAGATCTCAGTCTTTATACTTTTCTGTACTCAACTGCTGACCATATTTGCTTACTGCTGTGAAACAAACCCATCCTCTCCTCTACAGATTTCATTAATTAGGAAATCAATATGTTACCTTGATCTCATGCTACAAAGGAAGACCTCTAGAATAGAATATCTTTCGAGGGGTAGTCATTTTGTATAGCCACAGACATTTCCATGTTTTCACAGAACAAAGGAAACCTCCTCATCATCTAGTTACTATTTGTGGTCATTTTCACCATATTTCTGTGCAATAGTCTGTTAAAATAGAACAGTTCGACATGGAGCCCAGGACAGAAAGGATGTCTTTAGTAGAGGTCTGCATGGGAACAGGGTTCGCAGGGATCCCCCCTGATCAACGGGACTCCCATGGGGACCTCCCCCCCCGGTCCACAGGACTCCCACAGGGATGGAAATGGGGTTCCTGAGGCCTACCTAAATTCAGGCGATGTAGTTAAAATTTTACGATGAGACCGCTGGCACCACGGCAGGAATAGCCATGCTGAACAGTGAGCTCAGCACATACACACACTAAGAGCATTGCTTGCTGATTGGTCGGCAGGTTCAAGGCTAGAGCAGGAAGACAGGGTGTATTTAGTGAGCTGCTCAAGCACCCCAAAGGCCCTGATACTGGCGACTGACTGTGAGATTCTACTGACCCGAGGGAGAAGAAAGGATGAAAAATCAGAGAGGCAGCAGGATTCGGCAGCCAGCGTTAGCAGCAGTGAGCCCAGCGGGCAGAAGGAGGTACTTCATAAACGCTCCAGCACCAGTAGTCAGGTAATTAACTTAAACACAAAAGAAACTGTGGAATTGATGATCCTGATAAAATCCTTTTATTGTTTTATTTTTTAATTCATCTGCACCTTTTTCAAATAAAGATTTCATCAGGATCATCAAATCCACAGTTTCTTCTGTGTTTGCGCTGCTGTTTTCCTTGTGGAATCTCTTTGGTTCAGGTAATTAACTTATAAAGTTAGGACAGGGGGATACTGGAGCCAAAGAAAGAGCTGAGCTTGCCTGGTAGTCTTCAAACTCTTCTTTATTGAGAATGAATGAATAAAATGCAATGCACTATGGGGGACAGGCAACTTTTATGGGGGAAGGACGGGCGGGGATGAGGGATTCCTTATGGGGGCAGGCATGGACGGAGGGGATTCCTCGCAGGAATGGAGAGGACTCTGGTGGGGATGGGTGGGATTTCTGTCTTCGCGCAACTCTATAATCAGTTTAGACCATAACTTAGGCCTTAAGGGGTAGGATTGAGGGAACAACTTATGCTGTGGGGAGTGGGGACACTGGAGCCTTTTCTATCCTTTGAGCAGCAAGGGGATATGGGAACAAATGAGAGAAAAAGATGAAGGAGCAAAAATGACAAAAAATCCCCACCTTTAATCATTACTCCTAACTTTACCAGCCTTAAAACAGAGGTATTTTCTGTGCCTCTCTAAAGAAAGATACTGTAGTAGTAGCAACAACAAAGTTTACCTTCTAAATTGATTCCTTGCTAGTTTTCATTATTCCATGCTAGTTTGAGATCATAAAAAGCATATAATTACTGAACTTTGACCCAATAGCAAGAAAAGTAAGAGTGGTCATCTTTTTTGTGGGCACCAAACCAAATCTGCCCTCAGCATGGAGCACAATGAACTACTCTTGTGGGATAATTTTGAGGGATGAGTTTCAATTATGCTCATTGCAAGTACTTGTACTTTTTGACAAACTGGAAGCACTACTATCTTAACACAAAAAATAAAATATTGTTAGATGAAATGCGATCAGTGACTAAAGGGGAGAAGCCAGAAGTTAAGTTTTATTGCTTAAGAATTTCATAGTTAGAACAAGTGAAACTTAAAATAACTGAAGGGCAAAGAATCTATACACCAGCTTTTGTTACAACTCCTGAAATAACTGTTTGCAACTGCTTGTGGATGCCCAATAAAACGATGTATTACTTCAAATTTTGCACAACATATACACAAGAGATCAAAAAAGGAAACTCCAAAAGTAGCTGTGTAAGAATTCCACCAAGAAAGAATGGCAATTCATCCCAAAAATATATGCACATCACACACTAGAAAGTCCCTCCTCGAGAGCCGCAATCCAGTCGGGTTTTCAGCATTTCCCCAATGAATATGCATGAGATCTATTAGCATACAATGAAAGCAGTGCATGCAAATAGATCTCATGCATATTCATTGGGGAAATCCTGAAAACCCAACTGGATTGCGGCCTCGAGGGACTTTGACACCCCTGCACTAGATTGAAAGTGTGAACATCAATATTGCTCTTATTTGCAATTAAATCCATTTGAACTTCTTTAAAAAAATCTGAATGGAAGTGTTATAAACATTACCTTTTTTCCTTTTAAAAGAAATGATATGAAAATAATTATTCATAAAATCCAGCCTTAACAATTCTGACAGTCATCATGTGTGAAAACTGCATTCACAAACTCTATAGCATGAAACACCTAGAAAGAATAAAAAAATATTTTGTCTTCCCATTCCCATCCCACTTGTTGGATAGCTATGAACACATTCATAACCTGAAAGTGAAGCAAGCTAAAGAAGTTTCAGTGTTTGTACAAAATTAGTTTATAATTTATACCATAAAAAGCAGAAAAATTACTTAACTAATGCATTCTGGTACAATTAGGTATAAGGTTTTCTACCTTTGCTATTCCTTCAGAAGTACTTTCACTTTGGAAGGTTGGAAAAGTCATTAATTCATTTCATTAAATGGTGACAGTTTTATTTCTCTCATTAGTATTTATTCCGTTAAAAATGGACCTAGCTACTGCACTGAAGACCTGATTCGTCAGTTGCTTTCTCCAGCTGTGTCTACTGTAAAAATCATAGGCCCCTATCTACTAAAGCTAAAGGCACAATAACAAGTTATTTGTAGGGTGTGCAGCCCTAAAATTTTCATTTTGCTTAGTCTCTCATATCCTTTATAGGAATTTTCATTTTGTTTGGGGTTTAAAAAAAAGATTTTCTAATTTCAGGAGCAATATTATTATTGATTCTTTTGTAAGATCAAGGGGAAGTGATTTGTTGAGAATTCCAGTCTTGTAAAGTGTGCATGTGGAAAACTAGATGATGTTTATTTTCAATGGCAGGACTGAGATAGTGGAATAAGTGCTCAATACAAATTAAATTGCATTAAAAAAAGAAATGACATAATTTAAAAAAATATTAAAAACATACCCGTTAACAAGGAGCTTTTAGAATGTCAGAATGTATAATTTAGACTTTTGGTTAACATCTATTTGACCAATATATGATAACAGGGACAGGTATTTTTTGTTTGTTTTATACGGACACTTCTCTCTTCGTATCCACGGTGATTAGGGGCAGAGCTGGCCCGCGAATATTAAAAAACCGCAAATAATATTTGGGCTGGTTCTGCCCCTAACCCCTGCTTCCCCCCAGCTATTTTAAGCCCTAATAAGCCCTCCTTTAAGGGGGGGGGCTCACAGAGCTTAGAATAGCTCGAAAAATGAAATTTTTTTTTTTTTTAAATAAACCGTAGATACGAAAACCGTGAATACAGAGGGGGAAGTGCATATTTTGAGTTTTAACATGTATGTTGGGGAAGTGTGCATTTGTTGTTTGCAATCTTGATAATGTTACATTGTTCGTGACTGTACGTATGACTATTTTAGTCTTCATGCTAATGTTCTTAGGAGGTTTTAGTGTATCATTGCATGAAAATTAGGTATGTCAGATTGTAAGCCACCTAAATTATTGGTTGGATACAAACATATAAATAAATTAGGGTTTACTCTTTTGATAGAATGTACGTTATTGGAAAATAATGCACGATATTCATGAAAAGTATACTCTTTCCCAGTTGTGAATGCATGTGCACAATCTTTTAAAAGTGTGTGCACAATTTTGGTTTTTTTCCTGTCCTTTGAGGCAAAAAAGTGACATTTTCCATATCATTCTGAATGAAATGCATATCCCTAGTTATTTGCCACAAAATCTATCATAAGAGTAATTCTGTGGAACAAGTGAACTGGACCACAAAGAGCCCTCACTGATATTCAGAAATTCAAGAAAATGCTTAAGACTACACTTTTTGTAGAAGCATTGTAATGAATGATGATTCTTGCATACTCTGGCTCTGGAATGCTATATAATAGAGCGCTGTGGATAAATTGTTCTTATTGAATGTTCTAAAATGTTTATAGATTGCATACATTTTGTTTTTGTATGATTTTAGTTATTTTATGAATGTTGCTATTTGTAAGCCACCTAGTAATAGGCAGTTGAGAAATTTGTTAAATAAATAAATAAATAAATAAATAAAACACACTGTAAGCCTTAGTAAACAGAGGCCATATTAGGCCTGGAACCTGGTTTTCTAAGTACAAAGCTTCAATGAACATGGTAATAACATTTTTGCTGTAGATTTAAGTGGGACTATAATGGTGATCCAAAGAGAGACCCCCCCCATATCACTGTAGTATAAATAGTATTCATTAATTCAAATTGCTTTGGTAACTTTTACACTGAAAATAGACATTAAGGCTCCTTTTACGAAGGTGCGCAAGCGTTTTTAACTCACACACCAGATCAGTGCGCGCTAGTCGAAAAACTACCGCCTGCTCAAGAGGAGGCGGTAACGGCTAGCGCATGCGGCATTTTAGCACACGCTATTCCGCGCGTTAAGGCCCTAATGCGCCTTCATAAAACGACCCCTATATAATGTTGCTATAAAGACTGCACTCTGCACTTCCTCAACAAGATTATAAATATTAGACAAAGCTGCATAAACAGCCTACATTTAACTGTAGCTATTCTGAGTAAACATTCATACCTACAAATATGCACTCGATATGGGACAGATTGTTTCACCTTCATTTTAGATAATTAAGTGCTTAATATAGCCATCCAATTAGTTGACAGTTGAAATGTAGATATATTTCAAAACCAAAAAACTTAAAAGTTTACCCAAAGACTAATTATTTAAGGATCATGCCAGTCCAAATTATTTTCACGACTACAGACAAATTAAAACCTTCCTGTAACCATAACTTATGTCAAATATCTGTCTAATGCTTCATTATAGGAGCAGAAAATGTCCATGCCATGGCTTCTTCAGTTGTATGTTAGGAGAGATGTGTCTATTAGCTAGTACATTGTTGTTCAGACAAAGCTGTTGTACATTTATTGGCAGATCCAGACTGAATGATGTACAGCAAGTTTAACTTGGTTTTCAAGTTTGTAGAACTTGGGCTAGCCACTGAAATATATACTCCAAATAGACAAATATGTATATACTATAAGGTTGTGTACAAACTCAATAATAGTACACGGTAACTTTGCACTTTCAGAAAACAGGAGTCCTAAAGCACAGTGGTTTAGGATACTTGAAGGCACGCCAGGTCTAGTCCTCACATTTCCACATCATAGATTTATTTCAAATGGCACGTTCTATAACATAAGAAGTTGTACTTCTAGCATACTATATATAGGACAGCCCTCAGTATCAAGCTGTGGCCCAACAGGTAGCACAGACTGATACATTCCCTTAAAAAAGGAGGTAGGAAGACCAAACGTCAGCCAGTATAGATTAGAGCTAAAAGAAAATCCTTCAGAATGTGGAAAAAGGATCCAACTGAAAATAACAAAAAACAGCATAAGGAATGGCAAATGCAAAATGCTGATAAGGAAGGCTGAGAGAGACCTTAAAAAAAAGAACACACTGGAGGCAAAAACATTTTTAGAAGCAAGAAGCCGGCAAAAGAATCAGTTGGAATGTTAGATAACCAAGGGGTAAAAGGGGTGCTCAGGGAAGACAAGGCCATAGTGGAGAGATTAAATGAATTCTTTGCTTTGGTCTTCACCGAAGATGATGTGAAGGAGATACCTGTGCCATAAAAGGTATTCAATACTGATGAATCAGAGAAACATCTCTATAACACTGGAAGATGTAATGGAGCAACTTGATAAACTGAAGAGTACCAAATCGCCTGGACCGGATGGTATACATCCCAGAGTACTGATAGAATTGAAAAATTAACTTGCAGAGCTATTGTCAGTAATTAGTAATTTATCTTTAAAATCCAGCATGATACCAGAAGACTGGAATATGGCCAATTTTAACAAAAGGGCTCCAGAGGTGATCTGGGAAAATTATAGACCAACAAGTCTGATGTTGGTGCCAGGCAAGGGCAAAACAGCAGAGACTATTATAGAGAGCAAAATTACAGAGCATATACAAAAGCATGGATTAATGAAACACAGCCAACATGGATTTAGTCAAGGGAAAACTTGCCTCACTAATCTACTACATTTCTTCAAAGGGGTGAATAACCACGTGGATAAAAGTGAGCCGGTTGAAATTATGTTTCTGGATTTTGAAAAGGCATTTCACAAAGTACCTCATGAAAGAATTCTGAGGAAATCAGAAAGTCACAGGATAGGAAGTAATGTCCTATTATGGAATAAGAACTGGTTAAAAGACAGAAAACAGAAAGTAGTGTTAAATGGTCAATCTTCTCAATGGAGAAGATTAAATAGTAGGCTTCCACAGGGGTTTGTGCTAGGACCATAGCTTTTTAACATATTTATCCATGATCTAGAGATGAGAATAAATAGTGAGATAATTAAATTTGCTGATGACATGAGGTTGTTAAGTTACAAGAGGATTGGGAAAAATTGCAAGAGGACTTTGTGAGACTAAGAGACTGGGCAACAAATGACAGATGACACTATGGGCTCCTTTTACTAAGGTGTGCTAGCGTTTTTAGGGTGCGCTGCATTGCCGTGTGCGCTAACCCTGCTCTATGCACCAAGAACTAACACCAGCTCAATGCTGGCATTAGCCTCTAGCATGCGCAAAAAATGCTAGCGCAGCTTAGTGAAAGGAGCCTTATGTGAGCAAGTGCAAAGTGATGCAAATGGGAAAGAGGAGCCCAAACTATAACTACATGATACAGGGTTCCACATTAGGAGTCACCGCTCTGTATGTGTCATCATTGGTTATATATTAAAACCCTCAGCTCAGAATGCAGCGACAGTTAAGAAAGCAAATAGAATGTTAGGAATTAGCAGCAAAGGAATGGAAAACAAAAATGAGAATGTTATAATTTCTTTGTATTGCACCTCAAATACTGTGTGCAATTCTGGTCACTGCATCTCAAAAAAGATATAGCGGAATTAGAAAAGGTACAGAGAAGGACGATGAAAATGATAAAGGGGATAGGTCAACTTCCCCAAAAGGAAAGGCTAAAATAACTAGGGCTCTTCAGCCTTGAAAAGAGATGGCTCAGGGGAAATACGATAGAGATCTATAAGAACTTAAGAATTGCTGCTGTTGGGTCAGACCAGTGGTCCATCGTGCTCAGGAGTCTGCTCATGCGGTGGCCATTGGTCAAAGACAAGCGCCCTAACAGAGACTAGCCCTACCTGCATACGTTCTGGTTCAGCAGGAACTTGTCTAACTTTGTCTTGAATCCCTGGAGGGTGTTTTCCCCTACGACAGATTCCGGAAGAGTGTTCCAGTTTTCTAACAATCTCTGAGTAAAGAAGAGCTTCCTTACGTTCATATGGAATCTATCCCCTTTCAATTTTAGAGAGTTCCCTCTAGTTCTCTCTACCTTGGAGAGGGTGAACAACCTATCCTTATCTACTAAGTCTATTCCCTTCAGTACCTTGAATGTTTCGATCATGTCCTGAAGGGAATAGACTTAGTAGATAAGGACAGGTTGTTCACCCTCTCCAAGGTAGGGAGAACAAGGCGGCACTCTCTAAAACTGAAAGGAGATAGATTACGTATGAACATAAGGAAGTTCTTCTTCACCCAGAGAGTGGTAGAAAACTGGAATGCTCTTCCGGAGTCTGTCGTAGGGGAAAACACTGGATGGAATGGAACAGGTATATGTAAATTTCTCGTTTATTCTTTCCAAAAATACTAGGATTAAGAAACATGTACTGTATATACTCAAATATAAACCTGGATTTTTTTGGCCCAAAAATGGAGGTCTCGTTTTATATTTGAGCCAATACACCCCCTTCCAAAATTATTGCAGGCCGCCGCCAGGCTCTGCACCCTGCCGCCCTCCATTCTAGCCTCATACCTCTACTGCCGATTGTCGGTGGAGGTGCAGCGGGCAGGATCGAGTTTTCCAAGTTCCTGCCCCGCTGTTAACTGGCTGCTGTGAGTGTATTCGGTTGCTGAGAAGCACAAGCAGACGCGTGATTTGGTGCTGCTGCTCAGTGCTGAGCGGCTTCTTTAATGGTTCCTGCGAATTCGCAGGAGCCATTAACCTTTTCCTATCGTGTGTCCTGGATGACGGGACATTCCAAAAATGTTGTTGCCATCATATGTCCCATAGCATGGGACATACAGTACACGACAGGAGCACAAAATATTTGAATTTACAGGCTTATGACTTATTTACATTATGTTTACAATAGCCGTAAATGATAACGGTGAATAATACAAAACTTTGCTAAAATAATTACGATTGGAACCAGCGTAACGTAAAATTTATTACGATAGGAAAAGGTTAAGGAAGCCGCTCAGCACTGAGCAGCAGCGCCAAATCGTGCGTCTGCTCATGCTTCTCAGCCGCCGAAGACACTCAAGGCAGACAGTAAACACCAGGGCAGGAACTTGGAAAGTTTGCTCCTGCCCGCTGCACCTCCACCGGCGATCGTCAGTAGAGGTATGAGCCTAGGACAGGGAGGAAGGCAAGATGCAGAGCCAGGGAGGGAGGGTGCAGAGTCTGATGGGGGAGGGAGGGATGGAAGGGGCTGGGTGCAATGCCTGACAGGGGAGGGAGGGAAGGGTGCTGGGTGCAGAGCCTGGCAGAGCAGAGCACTTGAATATTAAGCCGCCCTACTTATATTTGAGTCAACCATTTTTCCTCCTTTTTGGGGGGAGAAAGGGGGTCTCAACTTGTATTCGGATTGACTTATATTCGAGTATATACAGTAATCAAGCTACTAAGGGGGTGAGGGCTACAGAAATCAAGCAAATAAGCAGTTCTTCCCTGAAATCCAATTTGCAAATGAGAAATCTTACAGGTGAATTACAGTGATAAAGAAGAGTAGTATCAGCCTATGATAAGCTCTCCCAGTAATAAAGCAAATTGTCCCTCAGACATTAGCAATTGAATGCTTGATGTGTGTGTTAGGGATTGCTTTTAAGACCTGATCCTGCACTTGGTATAAACTGCAGCTAAAAATGAGAGTGACAAGAACTGTACAGCTTTATTTTGCTTTCAACCAAGCTGGGAAACAAAGCTCTATGTTTATGGTCTAATTAAGCAAAATTTATATCTGAACTCTGTCCTGATTACATAGCAGCTTGGAAATATTTGCTCTGACACCTCCCAATGATCATTTCCAGACAGATAGATGACTTGTCATATTTTATGAGTCGATATTCTTGAATAGCTCCTAAGCATTGCAGAGCAGTCGCTCAAGGACAGGTAACTATAACAGAAATAAAAAGCTTTCAACTAAGGCTCAAATACCCATCTCAGTCAGGGCCAGATTTAGGTATAAAATAAGACTAGCTACAGCTTATGGCCTCATTATTATGCATTCTTGTATGAAATGTAGCAATATCTGAAACATACTCTTTCACAGAATCGTAAACTATTAAACCTAAAATGTACTTCCTACTTAATCCTCTTAAATAATACAGCTTAGGGGCCACAATACACACAAATCCAATCCTGACGTTAGCATTTCAAGATTGGCAGACAATATGGAGATTAAATTCAGATTTGTTCAAGGAACTTCCAGCAACAGTGCCTGATGCGTTTCGCCAAATAAGGCTACCTCAAGGGCATATAACTAGCTGGGATAAGGAACAGTTTCCACCAACATTAAAAATCAGCTGGTATAAAAGAACAGTAACCACAGATCCAGGATACTTGTTGGAGTAAGCTGTTCTTTTACATCAACTGGATTTTAATGTTGGTGGAAGCTGTTCCTTATCCCAGCTAGTTATATGCCCCTGAGGAGGCCTTGTTTGGCAAAATGTATCGGGCACTATTGCTGGGAGTACCTTGAATAAATCTGAATTTAAATCTCCATATTATTTGCAAATCTTCTTTTGTTCCAAGTTGGATTCTTTGGTGGACAGTTTTCCTTGCTGTTTCCTTACATTAGCATTTCAAGGACATCACCGAGATAACTATGTTATCACTAGAGCCAAGAACAAACATCCAAATTGGTGTATAATTGCTTTCCAGCTATTACAAAAATCTTCATCTGTATACCACAGCCACACTAGTTACATACAGTTTGACAGGGAATGTTCACACAATACTTCAATATTTTTCAGACTAAGCATATTATAATTTATCTTTAATCGTACAAAATTATATTTCCTTTAACTCTTTACTTTAAAAATATTTAAAAAATTACATAGATTGCTCATTTGGCATCTTTCTAAGTATTCACTTTCCTAAAATTGGATCTAGTTGATAATTCACTGTAATTTCTTTTAAACTGTCTAGTCAGAGGGCCACCTCTAAGAAGGTTCTACACATTTGCCCAATTGAAAATTTATTTATTTAATGATTTCACATTTGGTTTTTATATGCAGCATTGAATGTGCTATTTAATTCTAGGTAGCCTAAAAAGTAAAACACAAGAAAACAAACGAAAAAAAAATAAAAAAACTAACAACACCTTAGGGCAGTGATTTTGGAGGGTTTAGCTGGATTTTTTTCTTGTTTAGGCTTTAGACTTGAGCTATAGCGTAGGCAAAAATTAGGATTTTGCAAGACATTCAAATAGGTGAAAGTGCGCAAAGCACATACTTATTGACAAGCAAGCTAGGGGCTTATCTCACAATAGTATTTCTTCCAGCAAAACCCCATAACAGAAACATTAAGTATACACTACCCTAACAAATGCAAAATATAGTATCTCAGATGGACAAAAACGCCATATACTGACATGCTACTTAAATAAGAAACAATGCAGACAATCTGGAACATCTTTGCAGATATACAGGTCATTGAAACAAAATGAGTAGGTCATTTAGAGATAAAAACAAACTCTCTGATGTGTAGTGCTTTATTCTTTTCTAACGAAATGTAGAAGTGGTTTATATTAACATGGCTTGAAATCACCCAGCGGGGCATCTTTATGCTGACTGAAGAGATGAGACCATGTATCAGTACAAACTGAACTGTTAGCAAGGACACATGGAAAGTTTAACTGTGTTGCAGTTTAGAGTCTATATACTATGTTAAATATACAGATGGACAAGTGGAGAATAGTGACATTACAAAGTGTTAAAAATCCCCCCCTCCCATTAATCCACTGTACCAACAATACAAAGACAGGAGCAATGATGGCAGTTACTTTATGCTGTCCATGGGTGGCATGCAGACATGTTAGAAAAAAAAAAGAAGGGAAGTCAGTCTTGGCTTTTAAAGTATTCTGGGACTTTCTCAATATGGAAAACTGAAAGAAGAGTTGTAAATTAAAAGACTGACTAGCCTGCTCTTTAACACATACATGGTGCCAGCTTGCCACCTCAACAAAGGTACACATTTAGTACAATCAAATGATCAAATGAGCAGTGAATTTTCACACAGTGCCCTTTCAAAAGTCCTGTCTCAAGGCACTTGTGAAGAAAATGTGGTGAAGAACACATTCATTGCATCTGGTTACCCTAAGTCACATGACCTGGAGTAAGCATCCACATACAGGCATCCTGGTTGCATTACATCTTCTGCAAAGCATTAGATTTCTCATTGATCTTTGTTTTCCCTTGTATTCACAGGTACCCATGCATTTTCTAATGTGACAAACTGACGTTTTTTTCTAAAATTTTGCCCTTTATTTCCATTTCCTTTTATCCACCTGTTTCAGTATTTAACTTGCATTTCATCGGTTCCAAGAATAAATGCAATGAGAATCTGGATTCTGAACAAAACTTCAAACTAGATGGAATTATGGGAATCCTATTTAAAGTTTAAGCAGCTGGTCATTGATTGAGAAAGAGAAAACAACCTAAATGTTAACAGTTCCAAATACATACTGCAAACAGCCTTCCGTTCACTATTTTTGTTATTTCCTTTCACGAATCAGGATGTCTAAAGTATACTGCAGTCATTTCAAGCCTTGTTTGTATCTGAATGTACAACTAGTTCTTTTAAGAAGGGACTGTATGGCACTCCAACATTTCATAAATTAAAAGTCCTTTGTTTTGTTTTTCTTCCCCAAAGCTAAACATGAATGTAATTTTGCAGTGAATGAGATGCAGATTTTTTTTCTTTAAAGAGACAGTTTTGTTTCAACATAAAGTGCAACAGTGCTGAAATATTCCAAGTCTTTTCTCAATGCTTGGCTGTTCTCCGTTACTACCTCCAGTGAGCAGGATTAACGCTGCCAATTACCCAGTCGCAGGATGAGTCTTCTGTTTATATCATGACCCTTTCATTTGCTACTTATTTGAAGACATCTTTAACGGTTTAACTAATCCTTCCTCATAGACCTTTAAGATAGCTTCACAAACAAATCTGTACTGACTCTGAAAGAAAAAGAGACGTTATTGAGAATGAATGGAAAGTACAGGTCATCAAATTGGACCAATTCGTTTGCAACTGATTTTTAACTGTACAGCATTACAAGAGCCAGGGTGCCTATAAAAGAGACATTAGTATTACCTAATGAGATTTACTAAGTCCTCTGCTGGAAGTACAAGTTTGGTTATTTTGATAATGTAAAGACTCAAAAGGATTAAAACTGGGAAAAATGAAGGTATTGCGAAGAAAAGCAGCAAAGTTCCTACAAGATAATCCAACATCTAAACCAGGGGTGTCCAACCTTTTGGCTTCCCTGGGCCGCATTGGCCAAAAAAAAATTTCTGGGGCTGCGCTAACGCTGCAGCAAGACAGAGGAGGGAGCCGGCAAGACGGTAAACACCCAGGGGCAACAGAGGAAAACACTGCATCGCCCTCGACCAGGGCCGCACATAATACTTCACGGGGCCGCAGGTTGGACACCCCTGTTGGTACAGCTTGAAAAAACTTGAAAATTCTACAAAGAGAAGCAAAAGACTTGGTGGTGTGCTAACAATAGGCCGGTGTTAG